>NC_079288.1:2636356-2959928 GCF_023638135.1 Falco biarmicus | reverse complement strand
TTTGTATAAATAAAAAAAGAAGTGTAATTCCAAATACACTTCCACTGACAGTTCCCAGTCTGGAAAGGTGCAAACACCCATGTCCCACATCCACCCAAATCTCTGCAGATGCTGATGCCAGCAAAGAGCCACGGGGCAGCTAAGCAGAGGCTCTGCAGCCAGTCCCACTCATTCACATGCTTTTCCTAATGACGTGAAATGCCCGTGCTCAGGCGGCTTTGGAAGGCTGTTTATCTAATTAAGAGGCTACATCCCCCTGTGCTTCACCATTTGCAGTTTTCTCCAAAATCTGTGGTTTCTTCACTTTCTGTGTTTTCTGAGTGTACCCACCCATTTCCTGAGCAACACCTCAACACCAAGAACCTTGCTACACGCATCTCTGCTACACAGAGTGTTCTTTCTTTTTTTTAGGGGGAGAGGGGGAGCAGAGCTAACTATAACAACAACAACAACAAATCCTGTATCAGAGCAATGTTCTTGGAAATCGAGGTCCTCCAGCAAACGGTACGCTACAGGTAAAAAGCAGCAAAGGTTTTGCTTCAACAACATGCAAAAGCTGGCTTCCGAGAGCTCAGGCGAATGGTTAGGGGATTGCAAATGACTGCTGCTGGGGCCTGGGGAAATACTGCTGCTCCGCTGAGTGGTGGTACTGGACCTGCACCCACCCTGCAAGCTAGGGTACATCTTACATACGTAAGATAATACAATTCCTAATTATGGGTTCCTTTCTATGAGACTTACCAGAATGAGATGTCTTCCAATCCCATTGCTCTCATTAACACCTTGAGCTTCTTTTTCTCTCTCAGAACTTTCACTGATAAAAAGTACATATATGGGGAGAAGCACAATACGACGTAAACAATGAACCAAATATAATCCAGTTTATACAAAGGTTTGATCAAGGGTGATTCCAGACGAACGCCACTAATTGACTTCATCTCTTCCCAGACAGAATGGTTTGTTTTCATCTAAAGAAAATAAATTAGCCATCAATTTGATTTTCTGCAACAGAACAGCCAACATCAGCACAAACAGGTTTCCATAAGCATTACAATTATTAGTTTGCCAATAACAATGTTACATGTATAAGTGGCAAATATAACAATATTTAGCATCTTTTTGCATTGCCTTGTAATAAACACTAACACTGCACCCCAAGCCGTGAGGATCATCTATCATTCTTTTAACTTTTGAATTATGCTATGTATTTAAAAAGTTAGTGATCACAGAAAATGAACCGGTTTGGTTGTTTATTGTTTGGTTTGGTTGTTTTTTTCAGTTCACAGGTAACTCCAGAAAGAACGGAAAACCTATTTTCCAACCTGATCACACTTACTTCTATGACTGCTGCATCGATGCTGGACTGCACCGATAGGAAACCTGTGTACCAGTATGAAGGAATTTTGCAGCTACTTGATGAAAAATCGAAGCAAGTATCTGTAGGAAGGAAAAAAATGAAGAATTTAATCTCTATATTTCCATATACGTGTACATAAATGCTTGTGTATAAGGTGTGGGGTTCAAAACGTATTTGACCTAAGAGTCAGGAAATCAAGATTTAGTTTTACTCAGCCTTTTTCCTGAGGCAGTCAGTTTTTCTCCAAGAATAATGTAGTACTGGGAGTTGGTGGCTTTGGCTCCTTGGGCCACCACACACAGCATCAACCCCATCTCCAGGGCCACGCTCAGCTCCCCTATTTTGGCAGGAGCCCAGGCTCCAAGTACAGCCACCGTAACCGTGCCCAGCACCGAGGGCAGGAGCGGAACCCCTCTTGGAAATCCAGCACGTCTGGAGCTGGGGTCACTTCTGCAAAGAGCTACTGACTTGTGTAGATGGAATAAATCTCCTTTCCATCATTCCCATTTTCCAAGACCAGATCTTTGCAAAACACTTTTTTTTTTTTTTTTTTTTGCCCATCAACTGATGAACTCACTTGATTTTTGTCTGATAATAAACTTTTTGTTTCAGATAGCTCACTACTTTAGTCAGTAAATAGGGGTGCATTTGGGCAAAGCAGTAGTAGTGTGGAAAAATATGTGCAGGTTTATGTTTTAACATATTAGATGCCCACACGCTGTATGTTAGACGTACATTAGCACACACAATGCTCATTTTCCAGGCATGATTTGACATGGTAAGACATAGAAGGGAGAGGGACAAAAAGGACCGTGGATAATGTGTACATGGTTCTTAAAAACATTTTGCTCTGACATTTGTTTCCATACAAGTAAACAAAACGTCAAATCCTAATTAATATCTTTCTTGAAGCATTTGGCACATACAGCCTCAATCCCTTCCGAGTGGCACGGCACCACAGGATCCAAGCATTTTTTAATGTAAAAATCAAGTTCTCTGGTTTCATTTATTTTGTTACCAATGTGTTCAAAGGCATCATTCGGAGACACCACACTGTAGCTTTGAAATCTGAGACGATACGAGAAGTCATCATTAAAAACAACACCAATAACGTCTTCCTCAAAAATTCCTCTTTTTTCCAGTTTTTTCTCATTTTCCATCTCTTCTATTATTATACCTGTCATTAAAAAAAGAAGAAGATGAAGAAGAAAAAAAATCCACTGCAGCTGAAACTTTGATTAGCCACACAACAGCATCAGCCACAATTCGCACCCTCAGAACTGCGTTGTCCGAATGCTTTTCTCCCCCCAGCACAACGAGGGCTGTGTCAGGTCAGTTCGGACAACGCATCTGTAACAGGGGTTAAAAGCAGCGTTACCCTTCATTGCAGAATCTGAAGCCACTTTGCTCATTATTCTCCTGGTGGTGTTTGTCACGGGTGTGTACGTGAGCGTAACCCCCGTGGCGTTAAAGGCTGGATCATCTAATCGGCCGAGGAAGTCGTAAGGGATTTCTTGCCGCGGGTAGTGGAATATCAGACTCGATGATATTAGTATCACTAAGAGAAAAACCACTGACGTAATCCATTCCTAGATGAAGGGAAGAAAATGCAAAGGTGAGTGGCAGCCCAGTGACCTGGAGGTTGGAAAGCATCTTCACGGACCCTTCTTGGTCCAGCTCCTCCGGCCGTGAATGCCTTCTTTCTGTAAATGAGGAAGAGCTGTTTCACAGGTGTAATAATTTTAAAAGATGAGGAATGTTCTAAGTGAAAAACATGTTTTCTTAGTACCAGAGCCAAGAAGGTCTGCTGATAATTTTACACCCATAACCATGAACTGGACATTGTGTTCCTCAGTGCAGCAATGGATCAACAACCAAAAGCAACAAGCCAGCTTTGTAACAAGCCCTTATTATGCCGTGATGTTGCAGTGCCCCAGGAAGAAGTATAATTTCTGACATTTTCCAGAGAACCACATTACCAGCTGAGGCTTCTCATATGTCACCTAGCATAAAAACAATGCAATGCAAAAATACTTTGTAGTGGAAATCCTTAACTCCCCTTTGGAAGAACTGATACTTGCCTGAAAATTTTCTGTCTTCATCCTCCATATCAAGAGAATGTTTTTCCATAGGAGAGCACGGGTTTGCCAAAATATTTTTGAGGCTCTCTTGAATATCCCTTGCATTTTCCCAGCTAGGATGAGAAAGAAAATAATAACGTTTAGAATAAAACAAGTCACTGGCAGTTAATATATTTCCCTGGGTAAACATCACTTCTGAGGAAGCCAATAACACGTCAAAGGTTAAGAACTCTCGATTTTACAGCTGGGACAACCAAGGAGTTCAAAGGAAATAGTCCAAGATTGCGCGAGGCTACGGAGAGGTGGGTTGGACTCTGCTGCCCCTTCCACGTGCACAGATCCATCCTTCATCCCAAAAAGACTTTGGAGAAAGAGGCATTTCAACTGGCTAGCTAGAGTTTCATTCCTTATCTACGTAAAATTAACAACAGAAGAGCTAGTCTGTCCTGTACTAAAAATGGGAGAAGACTGAACGGCATATAGATTCAATTTATATCAATCTATATCAATCAAATCTATTCCAAAGGAAGACATAAATTTTATTTATTTATTATTCAGTTGTTCAAAATACTGAAAGCATCCATGGTGTGCAGCAGAAGTGTCAAGTCCAGCTCCTGAGTGCAGTAGCTCTGGTTTAAGCTGCACACCTGAGCTGAGCCTCAGACTGCACTTCTTACACTGACTTTACGTCTTGCCTTAGACACGCTGTTTGCTGGCAAGCCCCTGCTCAGCGGCTCTGGATATTGTAATTAGACCCTAAACCATCCCCGTTACATACATGCCTTCCCTCCACATTGTCTACAGGTGGAAGGTGGCTGCCACCCAGGAGGCCAAGTTAGGAACACCGGTTCGATGCTAAAAGTAGCCTAAAACTGTCTCCCCTAAGCAGGTGGTAAAGGACCAATTTGTTCTTTTTTCATCCTAATGCTAATATAATGAACTGTAACTCTGGTATAGCTAGAGCAGGGCAGCATTAACACACCAGTGTCTTCCTCTGTATCCTCCTGAATACTGAGCAGGGAGTATTTATTTGAGATATTTTTATGGGGAATATTTATTTCAGCTCCAACTTTGATCACGTGGCCAAGCAGCAAACACCCGGTGCAAAAACAACAGTGATTTCAGAGTTACTGGTTTCCAGACTTTCCCAGAAGGAGAGCAGGGGAGGAAACCTCAGAACATTTTTTTTTTAAATTTTAATCCTTTAAAATGGCTGAAACCAAAAATCAAAGCAACCTCAAATGCACAGTGCTCTTTTCCCCTTGGACATCGTTTCCTGATTTCGCGGATCAGGCAGCTGGAGTTAATAAACGGTTTTACTACTCTGTTCCTTTCATTGTTTGTTTTTGGAAGAATTAAATATTTGCGGACTCCAGGGGTGATGGATCCAGAATCCCTGTTTACCCTCTGACTGTTAGCACAGGGCTTATCTCCCCGGCGCTCCGCTTTGCCTGCCTGGAGCTTTCTCCCGTGCTTCCCCACCACAGCCTACAACGAAGGGTAAAGGCAATGAGGAAGGGATTTCTAGGAAGTGCTACTTTTTTTGCCCCGGTCTGGATTTCAGTTGTTGTGAACTGAAAGCAGCAGCAGCCCAGCCCAGGATGTCGGGGCAGTAAATAAAGGTTCAGGCTGGAGTATTTGGAGAACATGGACGGAAAACTTGATGGGCTTCTAAAAACTGTACTGAATCTCTACAGATGGAACAATCACCTCATTAAAAAAAAGATGGAGCAAAACGAAAACTTTTCAGAAAATTCCAACTAAATTTCTACCAGTTTTCATCCTGTTTTTTCCTGTGGAGCAGGAAGGAATTACTGATGGAAGCTGAAACATGACGCCAAAAAATCCACACAAGTGATGGTGCCTACAAACTTAATCAGGAAGAATTTAACTTTCAGTGAGGTATCACAAGACACAGAATGTAAGCAGGAAAGATGCCTCCACAAGACCTGAGATTCCAAACTTCAGATTCAGAAGACAGAAACAACCATCAGAAATTTATTTGGAGGCAACAGCGCTTGAATAATCTTTCAACCAGTTAAGAGCATCATTTGTGAAACTGGGGATCTCTGGAAGCATTTCCCTCCGGAGGGCTCAATAAATGCACCCGAACTTCTCACTCTCCAGGAACACGGTCCCCCAGCATTGCCGTGACTTTTATTGGGATCCTGTGTCTAGCTCTGCTACACCAAAATCTGTCCCAGGAAAGCACGTCCCAGTAAATAAATGGAGTGGTTATACATCTCGGGGATTTCCTATTTGGCATGTCCTCAGATTTCCCCCCCTCTAATAGAAACCAAAGAGGGCGTATCGACTCCCTACAAGCCAGCTGATCTTCAGGAGTGCTGGCAGGAGCCTCTCGATGCTGGCTACGAGCAAGCAATGTGCGCCGCATCTTCTGCTTCCCAGAGGAGCCGCCGGCTTTCCGAGAGCCAGCGATTAATCCCTGTGTGTGGGGAGTACAGAGGTGAACGTGCTCCCCCCATACCCTCCTGTTTGCCAGTTATTGCAAACATAAAACATGCCTCTGGCCCCTACCCAGCCCTGTCTTTAACTCCTGATAAGTATGAGACAGGTTTGTACTGACTCTACTCTTTAACACATGGGGTTTGAAATAGGATTTTTTTCCTACTCTAGAGAAAAAGCAGCTCTAAGCTTGCTCTGTAGCAAAGTTCAACAAGTCCTACAGGGAAGTGAAATTTTTATGCATTTTTAGAAGCCTTTATTAGCGATAGCAAAGCCAGAGGAGGGGAGCGAAGGGAGGGATCATTAACCGTGAGGACCCAGTGCTCAACCTGCAGCTCTTCGCTTGGAGCCAAAGCACATCAGCAGCGAGAATCAAAATCCACACATGCCCATAAAGCAGAATACTCTTGCTCCTTTGCTTCTTAAACATTTTGGTGTGAAGCTTAACACTTGTCAGAGAACAGAGTTGGAAAGCACAGCTCTTATTCGTTCAGCATCACACTATATTAAAATAATAAGTAAAAAACTGATCACCAAACATCCCCTGCATGAAAACGCCCTGGGTATAATTTTTCCCTTAACAAAAGAGCAATATGAAACTCCTTACCTGGTAATGTGTTTCCCATTAGAAATATGCCTCCTTCGGCTCTGATATGTCTGGGCTCCTCGCCTCTTTGCACTCCTGGAGAGGGTTCAACGCTGTAGTACAGCCCAGTGGCCATGCCCCTCTCCCAGCCTGACGTCAGAGTCTGTCCTGGCGGTGCAAACGCTCCCAACGCTTCTGAAGCGATGACCCAAATGGGGAGCAATACCTACCCCCAGCTGGCCTACAGCTCGGAGACACCAACACTGCGTTCTGCAGGATTTAACACAACACGTGCATCGTGTGCAACGTAACAGCACTTACAAGTTCAGGACAGAGCGGCAGCAGGAGAGCTGTGGTGCCCTGAAAAGGGGCTAAAGGAGCTCCCGATCTGTGGCCAAGCAACCTCCTCGTCCCTGCCCGAGTTCTCCAGAGGAAAGCTTCACCACCTTCTCCTCATCTTGCTCAGAGCATGAGTCAGCAAGCACGCCTTCCTCTGCAGAGATGAACTGGGTCCGATGACCAACAGGATTTTGATCTCTTGTTTCTGTTTTCCCTCTTTGTTTTTAACAATTTTTTTTTTTTTTTTTTTTTTTAGTTTCCCCTCCTTTTAATTGCTTTTCCAGCAGCTGTCACACAGCTGGAATCAGAATGAGTTTGTTGGGTTGGGTTTTTTTTTTGTATTTTTTAAAAAATAGCTTTCAAATGGATCTGCTTTCAAAACAGGGAGGTGAGGAAATCAGATAAGCCAGGAAATCCAAATGAGTTGGAAGGGTGGACAGCCACATGATAATTCAAATAGTTAAAGGAATTTGACTGTCCTGGAACTTCAACAGCTTGAGGATTCTGCATCTGATTTGCAGAGCTGACTAAAAACATAAAGGCTGGCTGGTTGTTGCTTAACAAAAGGCTGGAGCTCTTCTGCAGCTGCCGATTTACTCATTTTCAAGGAATGAGCTAATTTAGGAGAGGAGCAGTGTTTTCCTGCATCACTTCCCATCAGGCAACAAGGGAGAAATGGGGAAGGTTATTCTTACTGGCAAAAAGCAAATCTGAGATGCATTTCACTAACAAAACAGTACGTTTCTGACCCATACCCTGTGCCATGGTGTGCTGGCAGTACCTGGTGCAGTGCGAAGCCTTAGCATGCCTGTGCATTAGCTGCAGAAAATGCATCAAAAATGCATTTTAACATATAGATATATATATAAAAGATACCTGTTGTGAGTGCTCCCTGGGGTATCCCATCCTGCATACTGGGACCCTAATCCAAGGCAACCCGTTGGGGCTTCACTGAAAAGCAGCTAGAGAGCACATAGCATCTCAAAATAACATTAATTAAATCCCCAAGCATGTCCCACAGGATTGCTGAGAAGGGGGCTGAGGGCCAGCCTTGGATCAGCCCATATACCTGCCAGGAGGAGGAGAAGGGCTGGGGATGGAGCCAGTGCCCCCCCCCGAGAGGGCAGCCCAAGCAATGCGTTTCAGGAGAAAGGAGAACTGAAAGCTCCAGAAAACTTGTATCAAGAAGCAATTCAGCATGCTAAATTAGGGACTTTCTCAGGATCTCTTAAAAAATAGCATTACCAGAGAATGAATTAATTTTACAGCTTTGAAAAAAAAAAAAAAAAAATGGCACACCACCCTTAACACATCATTAAAGAAAAACTAGTATGAAAACCTGGGAACTTGCACTGAGTTCAGATTAAGTTTCTTTGGGGTCATTTTCCTCCCCACCGAGGGGTCCAGGGGGCACAAACCCCTTCCACTAGGTGCTGAACCGACCCACAGGGCTGCAGGAGGACCCCTCCATCCCAGCAGCGGGTGGTGCCGCAGCTCCCGCGGCAGCCGAGGAGCAGGCAGCGGACCCCATCCTCCATCCCCACAGACCACGGCTCCACATCCCAGCTCCAGCTAAACCAGCGCCAGAGCGAGCACCCATCTGGCCACCCAGCCAGTTCGCCTTGGGCACAGCTCCAGCTAGAAAAATGATTTTTTTTTTTTTTTTTTTTTTTTTTGCAGTGGGGTTGATATTTTCAAGTGGATGAACGTGATTCATCGCTGCAGATGCACGACGTGGCGTGCCAGCAGTGCGCAGCTGCTGCCGGGTCACTTCTAGCCTGAAGTTGGGCTGAATTAATCCGGCTGCAAAACGTGACACAACCGCGGGCGGTTCTGAATCCCAAGTGTTCCAATACTGCAATTCTCTGAACTCAATTAAAACCACACAATTACTGCAGCCTGACACCCCCAGCCATGCCAAGAGCCGGGGTCCCCCACGCTCTGCCTGAGCCCGCTCTGCTGCAAGCCCCGGTGCTCTCCAGGGAACAGCAAAGGCTTTCGGAAACAATCCCCCTATTTCTAGCATGGCAAAACACATGCAGGATAGCAACACAAGCATTTAACAATCCAATCCATCTTTATTTTGGTAGTACTTTCTGCTGGAAAAGGAAAAACCTCGACTTTACAAATACAGCGAAGTGGTAAAAGAAAGACAGGTGTCGAAAACAAACTGCAAATGATCCCACGTGCCTGACGCCAACGTCAGGAGGAGTGTTACAAACCTATCACCTCTAGACCAAGTAACTTCTGGCTTTGCTAACAGAGTACTGGATGTCGGCTACACAACTCACTATACGGAAATATTTTAAAATAAGGACTTTTCTTGGTAACGTAAACAAAATCAGCCAACATTAAATTCCTCCATAGAAAAATACAACCTTATAACATCACCACAAAGTAAATGCATCTTCCAAGTTTTGGATATACTAGCGACCTCTCACAACCACCCTGCAAGGTAACTAAACCCATTACACCTGGAACAAGTGGCACTCACCCAAGCCCCAGAGGCAGCCTGAATCCAGCCGCCTCGTCTCGGTTTTATCGCCCAGAGCACAACCTGGGGGGTGTGCTGTATGGCTGGGATTTGGCATAGCGCTGGTAACAAGGGGACTTAAAATTGGAGGAAAAAACTCCCACCTTTCCAGGGGATTCTCTGGTTTAATTGTGCACATGTTCTTCCTGATTCTGGCAGTTCTGGACATTGTATGATGCTTTGAAAGACTTCTGATACAGTAAACTGACGTTTTGGGGCAGCATCTTATGCCACATCGACACGTGATGTCACCGCGCCAGAGATCCCACCCAAATTAAGCCAAATTCTTTGCCCATGCAGCTGCACAAATACAGTGCCACCATCAACTGAGTCACCCCAGCGTAAGCAAGAACAGTACCAAACTGTGCAAATCTAGCTGCTAGGGGAGGTCTTCCTATGATCCATTTGAAATGTTAGAAAACACGGAATTATTTGAAGTAGGGCAATTTCATCCAGACAGTACAGAACTATTTTACAGACTACTAACTCGAAGTTAAAGAATAAAATCACAAAAAGACATCGGCTAACTGGCCACAACCGTACTTTCGTAAGCTCACGTGGAGAGCGCACTGGACATTGCTGGACAGATGAGCAGATGACACTCGGCTGAAACACCATTTATGATGAGAGATGAAAGTAAAGAATGTGGGCTTTGGGGAAGATGCGCTTAACTTGGATGGACGTACATGGGAAAGTATCGTGAGACAAAATTTGGGGTCCCACCTTTGCTCCAAATAAAGGAAATTGCTCAGAGATACCGGCCAGCAACAGGGATGCAGCTGGGAGCAGTGGGCTGGGGGCTCCCAGGGGCTAAATAAAAGGCTGTATAAACAAAAAGCAGCTGAATCTGGGTTACTTTTCTTTTCTTACAGGGAAGCTCCAGCCCTAGCAAGGTTGCTACTGGAGCTGTTGGTTAGAGGCTGGTGCTTTAATCCTGTTCTTTGCCTCCGTTTTGTTTCCAGCACAGGAGCCCAGGGCACAGCAAGTGCCCCAGCTCAGGGCTCATCAAAAGGGGCAGACCCAGCTCTGTGCTCCCCAGGGGCAAGGACCTTCCCCTGGCGGGGCAAACGGGACAACCAGCTGTTTCTGCAGTTTCTGGGCTCAAATTTTAACGACAAACCAAAATCCGTACGTTTATGTGCAATCTTCGGGTACAAATGAGGAAGCAAAAGTCGTACGTAAAGAGTTCACACCTCCCCACAGCCGAGTGAGAAACGAATGAGAACAGGTTTTGGCTCACCATGGTGATTATCGGACATATTACATACATTATTGCCTGGTAATTACAAACAGTTGGGACACACAGCTCCGCCTTAGCCCATAGGTTTTTTGAGTTTTTGCAAGAAAAGCAAAGGTCTTTTCTAACTTTAATGTGAAGATAGATAATTGGTATGACTTATGAAGCCAATGTTTCAATATAAATGCACCTCTATATTTGTTCACTGCAGAACACAATGAACTGTTAGCAATCTTTAATTTCACCTTATAAAACTAAAAAAAAAGTGATGATAGCTTTGTGTAGAAAAACCAAAAAAAATAATATATTTTCAACATACATCTGTCATATCATAGGATAAAGGATCACCTATTCCACTCTTCTTAGTGCTTCTATGTAAACCAAAGGCACCATTTCTACCGATGAGGTTGTAAATTTGGATCTTTTCCTTTTGGGTTTAACAAAAGTGAATGAAAAATTGCAAAAGCTAACGTTCCTGTGCCGAGCACACTACTGCATTACCTACTGCTATCACAACAAAGACGGATTAGGAAATACTGTTGCATGTGCTTATGAATTCACTGTCAAGAAAAATGAAGACATCTAAAAAGGACTGTCTCGAAAAGCAGCTGGCAAGATACATGTCGTTACACCCAACAGAAGAATTAGACTGTTTTTAATGAAGACAAATACTCACAGCTCTGCAAATCCCGTAGCTACACAGTTATGTCTTTGTACTTTTACCAAGTGGGGGAAAGAAAGCATCCACTTCTGCACACCCCCTTTAACCCTACAGTGCATGCATTACAAACACCAACACCACCCAGAATGGCAGCAGGACTTAGCCACATCTGCCAACCTGCAGTAGAAAGGCATGTTAGTGTCAACAAGGGCCATATTCTATCTGTAAATGAACATTTTCTCATCAGTTGGATACCAAGCTAAGCTCGCAGTGGAATTCAGGACCCTCTCAGCAGTGAATACAATTATTTGGGGTGGGTTTTCCTCTCTTTAAGCAGGTGCATCTTCTAAGCATAAGCAAGGACTGATCAGACAGTGGGGGAGCAGGACCTTGCAGGGGCACGTGCCCGCACAGCACCTTGTGGGGCAGGCAGCAACGCCCAACCAAGGGCACATGGCACGGCACGACCCTGCGAGCCAGCAAGGGGGTCCCGTGGGGCGGGATCCTCCAGTGGCAACTGGTTTTGCTCAAATGCACGATTTCCAGTAAGGACAACCCAACCTCAGGCAGCCCTGACACCCAGGCAGCACAGCCGGGGGACAAAGGCGGATGCTCCCGCACAAGTGACCCACACCAGGAGATGACCGCCAGCCATGGCAATGTCTTCTAGCTCAACTGAAACTGGGAAACCTTGAGGAAAGAAGGGATTTCAGATCAGCCAGAGTAACGGTGGGGATGCTCACTGCTACTGCGGTGTTATTCCTAAGGCCAGGATGGTGGAACCCGCTCAGTGCTTCCAAATTTGATTTTCCTTCTCTATTCCAGCTCCGAAGTTTTCCACACACATGTCCCAGAGTGTGCGCAGAGGATCATTGCTGGCACAAAACACCAGCTGCCAAGCAGATCTGGACCGTAAGGAGCTCAGAAAACAACTCTGTCCTCCTGCGTCCTCTCCCACCACAGCGTGCTGTTCAGGGTGCCAAAGCTGCTGTCCTCCTCCTCCTGCTCCTTTGCCAGCTCCACAAAAACCTGGGACAGACAGAAAAGATCTGAATGCATCATGCTCCTTGTAGGAACTTTTTTCTTGGTCACAAATTTCTTCTCCCAGATAGCAAGCGACAGGACAAGAAGAAATGGCCTCAAGTGTCACCAAGGGAGGTTTAGATTGGATATTAGGAAATTTTTTTTCAATGCTTCACCACCTGGGCAGTGGAACACCTGCCCAGGGAGGTGGTGGGATCACCATCCCTGGAGGTGTTTAAAAGACACGTAAATGCGGTGCTTGGGGACATGGTTTAGTGATGGGCTTGTTGGACTGGATGATCTTAAAGGTTTTTTTCCAACCTGAAGGATTCTATTCTATGCAACAGAATTTATGCCAAAACCCCCATGGGTATTGCATGTATTGCATTATCTCCGAGTAGGAAGTTCTTAGTATTCTGGGTTTTTTCCTCCTTGCTCCTACCCTCCCACCTCACGTCTTCAAGAGTACAATGAAAAGGAAGTTGGACAGAATCCACACTAAAGGACATTTATCGTCAGCAATAATTAATCCCGAATAAGCAATAATAAACCCTCAGTTTTGCCCTCCTTTCAGAAAACGAACAGCAATGCCCATCTTTTGAATAAATCTGAGCGACATTTCCACGAAAACCACAAGTTTTTTTGCTCCAGTCACTGTTTGAATGAAGAAATTTAAAGTGCTGAAGCTGCTAAATGGCAGAACCATAGCCCTAATCCAAGGCTGGTTTAAAACTCTAGGTTAATCAGTGGGAGAATAGAGAAACAATAGATGATCGATCTGTGCTCTCAGAAATGCAGGGGTTTCTAGAAAAAAATCAGTATGTGTGAATAGGAATTGCTTGTTCAAAGACTAAGTGTGCTTGAAGGACTGAGTTAAAGCAGGCAGAAAGGAGATCCTGATCCCAGGAGGAGCTGGGAACTGAGGCAGAGACTGGAACTGAATAGATGAATCAACTGGGACAGAGTCAGGTGATGGATTTGCAAAACTGACAAGACCAAAGGAAACTTCTAAAAACTTCAGATATTGACTAATGAGTTGATCAGTCTATATAAGCTGTGCTGCACCCCTTTGTTCTCTGTCACTCACTGGGGTGGTGGCCCAACTCCAAGTTGTGATTAAAGCAAGCCCAGTGGTACCCACGGCTGTGTAAATTTTTCCTTTAACAGCCACTACAGATGGCATCTTATTTTTAAAGGCAAGAACGGGGATAAAGAGGAGCAGGAGAACTGGCAGTCACAATTCACTTTGGAAAAGGGGACTTAGCTCCCCCAAAACACCCTAACAGGCACCACCACAGCAGCTGCCCGACAGCTGGGGACGGGGGACAAGCTGCCTGCGCAGGGCTCATCGTCCCCTCCATCCATGGTGCCTTGCCCAGCCTGGAATGCACAAGCCCTCTACGGCAGGAGCAAAGTGAACGCAGCCCAGCCACCTGCAAACCCCATCCGATGCCCTGCAACAAATGCCTTCGCCTGGCGGGGTTTGCTACCATCAAATATAATTTGCTGTAACGTACCTGTTCCAACGTTGCCTGAGAAAAGCTGTACTCCTCGATATTAAAGGCGTGCTTTACTGTTGAAAGAATGACGACAGAGCATATTTAGTATATTTATACATATAATATAGACTATATTTAGGGATACTGAACGATCGGACACAACTAGATTTAAAGAATTTTAAGCCAGTAAAAGTTCTCACTCTTGATTTCACAAGAAACAGAGTTGGGGAGAGCAATAATAATAGAAAAAAAAAAAAAAAAGTACTTTGGAACAGAAATGCAGAAATGCCACCGCATGGCAAATGTGTCATTTATGGGAGACAAAATGATTTCTGTACGTGATGTGCGGCAGGTTCTTAATTACCTTCTTCCAGCTTGGAAAAAGAATGTGAAAGCGACTGTACATCTTCTTTGGGAATTTTATACGCCAAAATAGAAGCAAAACTGGAACAAAGAAACAAAGCAAACTTAGCTTCAGGTAAAATGAACCAAAACAAAAATATTAATATCCAAGCAAATGGATTTAAGCTCATTTTCTGACAGTTACTCCAGGCATTTTGACTAGTCATCATTACACAAGACAACAGGAACGCTGCAGCGCCAGCAGCCCAGCTGGTTTATAACCTGTCTCAGGGATCCAGGTCCAGGTGCATCAGCTGAGGTCTCCCTGAGACTGCTCCATGATTTATATGCTCTTCAGCTAAGATTCAACCATTTATATTCTGCTTATAAACTCATGAAAGAAAAAAATCGCTGCCCAGGATTCTCAAGGTTATGAGGTTTTGCTTTTCAGATGAACTCGGACAGAGGTCCCAGGATCTCCTGGGGCTTTGCATCATGCAGCGGTTCCTGTAACCCAGATTCCAGAACAGGGAGCTGCTCTACCCCTCCACACCTGCTTCCGAAAAACGAACGCTCCTCCACATCTCCCACATCTGTGGGATGTTCCTTATACAATGCCCGCAGTGCCCTGTTCGGAGAGCCTCATCAGCGCCCACCAAGCCAGACCCTCTAGTTCACACGGCAGAAATCCAAGGCTGTTCGGGGAAAACCAAGCAACCCACTCTCAGACTTTAAGGTATCCCCAGAAAACATTCAATTATTTCCTGGTAAAGGCCAGTGACTCAGACTTTACCCGTTTCCCGGGGGCCCCAACTGAAGAGGAAGCTGTCAAGGAACAGCTATGCAGAAATCCAGTTTTGCTTCCTCCGTGCCGAACATCTGCAGGCAGGGCTCGCAGCCCCAGCCCCAGCAACTTTTGCCAGCCTGCAAAACCCTTCCTCTTTTTCTTTTTTTTTTCTTGAAGCTACATGTAAATACTTTTTGTAAATTTTAGTATCATAGTATGCCCTACTCTGTGCCAAGGAGCTGCTGAAAAATGAGGGGCTTGTATTAATATTAATATTTTCCACATATTTGTGAAACTTCACCTTTCCTGACGATTTGCATTTGGGAAGATGTGCGAAATCTGGCTCTGCAGGTACTCCACCTGCTGTACATCTGCTGTTTCTTTTAATTTCATTTCCAGGAAGTATCCTCTTCCAAACTTACTCTTCAAGTGCTGGACAGTACCTATGCACCTACCCATTGCAGAGAGAAAACAAGAGCTGAACACGTTATATCACGCGCAGGGAGTGCTCTGACTTCTTAGAGACCCTTTTTGCAGTTTAATTTTGCTCCAAATTTAAGGTGCAAAAAAAATTGTCTATGTGTATTTTCAAAGAAATATATTTTAGTCTATCCTCCCTGCCACAACACCTGCCCATGAGGAGTGCTCGGTGGTACCTGAGCTGCCCGGACACCAGGATGGCCACACGGTCACAGACAGCATCTGCCTCTTCCATGTAGTGAGTGGTCAGGATAGCTGCTCTCTCCTTGTTTTTAAATGCTGCTCGAATTGCCCGCCTACAAAACATAACCAAAAAAATCCCTGAATAAAACATTCGGCACCTAACGGTACATCCTGGGTTAGTAGGAAGAGAGGACTGTGATGCTCAGACGCAAACCCTTTATTTTATGGGCCAATACTACTCCCACAGCAACAATCAACACCTAACTTTTTCACAAAAATGACTCAAATCTATATTTTTCATGTAATTTTAAAGATTTCTTTTGACTTTCAAGCTTTTGATCTCCAAGCTGTTCTGGGAGAGGACACAGACGAAGCGCACCTGGCAGCAGGGTGAGGTTTATTCCCTGCCTATGGCTCTCCCTAGTGTTAACAGGGATAACGCACACATGAAACTGGGCAAATTCCCAAAAGGAAACGAGCCCGTGGCGCCGGTGGCACTCACCACATGTGCTGCTTGGCTTTTGGATCCATCCCGGTTGACGGTTCATCCAAGAGCGTGACCCGCGGGTTGCCCAGCATACTCAGGGCAAAGCAGAGCTGGGAGGAAGGCAAAGGGAAAGGGTAAGGGACACCAGCGCTGCTGGGGACAGCCAGCACGGGGACAGCCAGCATGGCAGCTCGAAAAGCTCCCCCGTACCTTGCGTTTCAGCCCCACGCCCAGCTTCTTCGTTGTCTTCTGCAGGTGGTCTTTTAAATCCAGGGCATTGGTGATGCTGCGGAAGAGGAAGGACCACATGTGAACAGCTGGGAGGGCGATGGTTTGGCTTGCCCCTCATCATGCCGTACGCAAACAGTCTCATTTGAAGAGCTCAGTTACAAATATTTGTATATGAATTATATACAACCCCAAAAGCAGAGCAATAAGCAGAATCTGAGCTGGGTGCTTCCCTACCAAACCACCTGCCCCTTGTCCCAGAGCAGCCGGTGGTGACAACCCAGAAACAGCTCCAAGTCCTGGACTCCCCGTCCCTGCAGCCTCGTTAGCACTTCATAACTTAAAAAATAAAATAAAACCCCCACAAATGCCAGCTGCATTTTGTGTGGCTGAATCTGTATCTTCTAACCTACAAATTCACACGTGCTGAGTTTGCTGAAAAGACGCAATCAAACTTAAATGAGAAGAAGATTGCACTAGGAGAAGTGGAAAAAAGCCCCAACAAACCCACTAAGAAAAACACAGCTAAACCTTAAACGTTTCTATAATAAACTACTTACCGTTTTATGACTTCCTTAACATCAGACTGACTCATTCCTTTGATAGCTCCATAAATTTCAAAGTGTTCCTGCAGTGTAATATCTGGCCAAAGCGGGTTTGTTTGAGGACAGTACCCCACAAATTTCACTGAGTCATCTTCGCTGTTCAGCCCAAAAGAATCACCTCCCATCAGAACCTGCGAGGAAAATATGGTAAGCTTTAGAATTGTTTTTGTAAAGCTTTAGCAAGAAACACTTGGGAACACTTGCAATAATAATGATAAAAATTTAAATAATAGATTTGTTTTCTATTTAGCTTGTAGCACGTAACGTACTTGCCCACTGGTTGGCTCAATCTCTCCAACGAGCATATTAATTAACGTGCTTTTGCCAGCTCCGTTGGGTCCTAACAAACCCAGTATTTCTCCTAAAGAAAGGACGACACAAAACACGGCTCATGAGGTCAGATAAACAGACCCAAGAGTTGCTTTTGTAAATAAAACAGCCCAACAGCAAGTAATTGAACTCCAACCCTTTTTCACGCAGAGAGAAACATGTTTCGTTGCCACTTTCTTTATTTTTCTCCCCAGAAGAAATTCCTTTCTTTCATCAAACTCTTTGTGCAAGCTGCTGACCAGGATCGCTGGCATCTAGTAGGGAAGAGAGAAGCGGCTGCAGATCCCAGTGGCTCTGGGAGCCCTTCACACCTGGGGTCCGGGGAGTGCCCGGGGGCGCACAGCGTTACCTCCTCGCTTTTGGGATTGCTCAGTATCTCTTGGACTCGCAGCCTCTCCGCCTTCACGTCTCCATCTTCGTTCTTGTCATGCGGGACATCCGGGAACTTCCAGGTTTTGGCTTTTGTAGAACATTTTCTAAGGGGGAAGAAAACAACGTGATGCCTCTGCTCGGCATTCAGCTGAGATTCGCTCACCGCTTCGATGCAGAAACCATTTGCGCCTGCTGAATCCTGGAGTAACATGTTTCTGCGGCATGTCGGAGAAGCCCCAAAGGAGCAGAAAGAGCTGCCAGTGACAGCAACTATGTCACCTTCCCACTGAGCTCTCTGCCGGGGCACAGCATCCCCAGCCATGCAATGGGAAAGGAAGCTCCCCTATTTTTATATAGGGGATGATCTTACCAAAGTCACAATTTTACACCGTTATAACTTAAAAGGAAGTGCAAAACCTGTTTCTGCACGTCAGTGACTGAATTTTAGAAAACTGAACTCAGGAGAACAAATTCTTTAGCAACTTGGGATGGGATGTAACTAAAGGTGTTTTATTTTCTGCAGTATCCCCAAAGCTGTAGGCTGCATACTCCAGTTTCATCATCAGCGTCACTTCGAAAAACAGCTTCTTTGGACTATTACTTTTTAGAAGTCTATTCAACAGAGACACACCTGAAAAACGGATCCTCTCTAACTGTCCTCCCTCCATTCTTCAGCTCAAAACATCGCAGCAGCAAGAGCCACACAACACACTGCAAATAGGGCTAAAACAGACAAATACAGTTCTGGTTACTTGGAGCGCTGCCAGCCCCTCCAAGGCTGCTGATCCTATAGGTGACCCTGCAGGTGATCCCACCAGTCTGATGAGTGACAAGAAGCTCCAGCTCCTCACCACCACAGAAGTGCTGATGTATCCGCAAAGATGAAATATATAATTCGCTGCTGCTCAGTGGGTTGACACTGAGGATGCACAACCGGAGTCTGCTTTAATTTAATGATAATTATTTGGGTGTTTTGGAAGGAGAAGGGACTGTCCCCTGCTCTGGAGCTCTTGCTCCATCAGCACTGACTCCCATAATAATCGGAATTTAACATTAGCATCGTTAATAAGACCATTGAAGCAGCAGATGTCGAGCTGGCAGGCACAGCAGCTCTACTGAGACTGTTCGTGCTGCAACAGGCTGCAAAAGCTGCAGGCTCCAGCGATGCTCAGCATTACATCCAATCTTTATTAATAAAGATGCCTGAACAGAAGGGGCCTCCCAGCAGGAATCAGCAGTTCTCTACAGCAAATACGGCAGATAATCAAATAACCGTGCTTACAGCTACAACTGCTACCAGGAGCCGGTCCCAGGGGTCGTAGTATCCTCCGTTCTTTTCCTTGCCTTTCCACGAGACCTGACAACGCAGAAACCCCACGTTCAGGTACCCCAGCACCCACCGGAGAGCGCGTATTCTGCACCGTGCTTCCACCTCGGATCGGTCAGGTAAGTTATGTCGCTCCAGCGCTTTGAGAGGGTCTGCAGAGACCCTGCCTGTGCAAGTCTGACACCAGGAAAACTCCACTGAAGTCCCGGGGGCTGCTCCCGGTTTAACGCCACCAACTCCCAACTCGCCCATCACTGGGGTGGCTCAGCCCACAGGCTGAGACATGTATGGTTTTCCTTTAGGTATTTAATGGAAGACTTGCTTCTTTCCTTATTTTAACTGCAACACTTTGCTTACAGGAAAAAGGTGACTTGTCACCAGCAGTTGCTATTTTTCACGTGTTAAACGGCTATGGATGGTGTTACACCACCAGGCACCGAAGCACTGCCCCGCTATCATTAACACTCCATCCCAACCACCTACAAGTGTTCTGGAGAGGATGTCCTGTGTCCCCTTACCTTTATAAAAGAAATCAGACAGCCAATAAGGGGATAAATAGGAATGAAGATGGAGAAGACGTAATGCAGGATGGTGGTTACCAGGTAAAAGTCCAGAAAAAAGGCCACTTCAGTGACAACTGTACAGAGCAAGGCCGTCTGTACAAAAGAAAAGGGAAAAAAAAGTCCATTTTCATGCAGTTCAGACTCTCTAAGCATAAGTTATCTAATTTGAGGCACATTTTTTAAAAGCTTTTATCACGTAGGATATGGCAGTAATACAGAGATGATGGTAAACGTTTCAAATTTCTCGTGCATTAAGGACACGCAGTTAAATAAAAATAACCGAGAAGCCTGTTGTGGATAACCAGCCTCCCTAGCTAACCAACATCAAGATAAAATGACTCACCACTGAAAATATAAATGACCAAAATTCTTTCGTATTCTGGACTTTTTTAAATGTGAAGGAGACAACGTAAGTGAAGAGCACGACTGACGGGACATAACCGATCAGGCAAAAAATCTGCGGAGATAGGAAAGGTTTCTCAGGAAATGTACAGCAAGAACCCAGGGGTGAATTTTTTGCGTAAGTATCAACTGGAAATACTTCAGGTGCGCTACGTAACTCTGCATTCATTTTTGTAACTTAATTTGATGTTTTGCCACCTTGGTATATACAGCATATACTATTAAAGACACAAATAAAAGAGTATGTGGATAGGAAGGAACGTCTCCTAGCTTCCTTTAAACCATTTCCCCCCTTTTTTTAAAAAAAAACACCACAGGCTCCCATAAATGTCGACCTGAAGATTTTGGCAGATACTAGAAATTCCCCTTTCAGCCTCAGCATTTTCACAGAAACTAAAATAAAAGTAGATGCACTGGCAGAAAACTAGCCCTGCAGCACGACGGTCACATCCCAAACCCGATTAACTCAGAGCTTCTGGGAAAGCAGCTAGGAAAATATGATTCCTCTCAATTACAGCCAATATCTCGGGGAAGCCCGCTCTGAATATAAAAGACATGAAGACTTGCAGTGTCTTTGATTTAATCACATGCTGCAATTCATTGTGGAGCCGGCCTGTGCTCAAAGTCACTGTACCCTTGTCGTTAGCAGCACGCTGATACAAAAGGAGCAAATATCAATCGGCAGTGAAGAGCACAAAGCAGG
Source organism: Falco biarmicus (assembly GCF_023638135.1). NCBI lineage: Eukaryota > Metazoa > Chordata > Aves > Falconiformes > Falconidae > Falco > Falco biarmicus. The sequence continues at coordinate 2,939,337 of NC_079288.1, read as the reverse complement.
CTGAGCGAGCAGGGCAAAAAAGGATGGAGCATTTCCTCGGAAGATCCTGCTATTTTTAAGCTCCATTTTATTCCAGTTCTGAACGAAACTCCAAAATTTGCATATATTTTTCCCCATGAAAACTCGTACTATTTTGCCTTTGGTGCAGCCTGACTAGTGCCTCTGCACCAGCAGCCTCAATTAGGCACTTTCCACGTATATTGGCTGGAAAAAATCTGCTGAACCATCTAAGGAAAATAAAACACTTGTAGAAAACAACCTAACCATGCTCTCACATCCCCCCGGTGCTCCTGGCCTCACCACACTCACCACAGCGAGGAACTTGCCCACGTAAAAATAAACGCCGTAATGAAAGGCGAAGAGGCTGCCGATCATCAGGACGAGGATGGAGAAAAACAGCGGGAGGTCGACAACGGCTTGGCCAGTCCAGTAAGCGGAGGGATAAAGCCCCGCTATCTTCAGCTGCGTGTACGCTTTGATCTGCAGCAGGAAAAGAAAATGCAATGTTAATAAAAGATTTATTAAAATTAATACTGTGTTAATCTGCCTCGGTGTGCAAGCAGGATCTCGGTTTTCCCTCTAACACACTGCTTTTACACTGATGTGGCACCAGCACGTTACCTGGTTATTGCTGATTTTAGCCACCGCAGGAGCAAAGCGCCTTTCCATGGAAAGCAAAAGGGCTTTTCCCAAACCTGCTCTACCCCAGGCAGCAAACAGCAGTCACATCCACGCTGCCTTTCATGGTAAAAGACACCGTTTGAAACACCTCTCTCGATTTCCCCCCCAAATCCCAAGGTTTTCACGTTCTTGTGCAGTTTCTAAATCAACACCTGGGAGTTTACCTTATGGTTTTCTGCGTTGTCCATGGCAAAATAGGGTGGCATTCCGGTAATAATGATTCCCAGTAACACAGCTTCAAAATAGATCTCCAGTCTGAAAATTGTGTCTGGAAGGTTCTGAAATATAAATCAGATGGCTTCAATGCCAGAATGTGCGTGACCAAAAACCACTCAGAATTGGAACGTGACTGTAAATGCTAAAACATGTGTCCTGTCTATCTCAAGATCATCTGAGCTGCAGCATAAAGGAAAATACCCACAGGAGGTTTTGGAGTATTTATGTTTCTAATCAACTCCTGCAGCAGTTATCTCCTGCAGGAGGTCCTCTCCTCTCCTCAAGACCACCCCAGCTGCACGGGAGGCAGTGGACCTCCCGCATCCCCGCGCTCAGCCTCCGACAATTGCAGGTAACCCGCAACAAACCCATAACAAATTCCCAACAGGACACCCTCGTTCCAAGCCCTTTTTTCCTCCACTTCCACAAGCTGCAGGGCAAAATCACAGCACCTTTCACATCCTCTTACATTCTGCAAGCATCCATACCACACCACCAAGGACTTACTCCACGGGGTTTGCCTACTGAGGCCCAATCCTTCCCGACAGCGCGGTGCAGAGCGCAGCCTTCGGTGCTGCAGCCAGTCCCCACAGCTTCTCCCTTTGTTTACGGCGTGGTTTTGCCCCCTCCCTCTCCCCCCAGGGATGCTCTGCCACCCACCCCGTGGTTAAGGGTGGGTTTTGCCCCGCTGCAGCCACAGGTGCTGCTCACCTGCACGAAGGGGTTGCTCCAGATCTGGATGCTCTCCGTCACGTTTAAACTGCGCAGCAGTAGGTTGCTGACAATATTCATCAAAACCGGCAGCGAATGCACCATGGTACTGTTGAATATGACCGCGAAAACATAGTTCTGGAGAGGAAAGTATACACCACATTAATTCTTCTGCACGAAGGGCAATACCCTGCGAGGGCTCTCCTATGGGCTTGATTTAACCGCAAAGCGAGGAAAATCTCTGCATAAAGAACTCTGGGCAGCTCACGGTGGCTATAACGTGTAGCCTAGTTCAGGAGAACAGTCGTGTTCACAGAGAAGAAATTATTTGGAATAAATTCCCAGAATGTTTTGCGCAACTGCAATGCTATGACAAACGACGCTCCAGACAATCACAGTCTGAACAACAAAACACAGTGACCCGCACTCGTATGTTCCTGCTAATGCATTTAAAAACCAGACAGGCAAAAATTCGCATTGGCTAAGGGCTGCACAGTCACCCTAATATTAACAGTTTGCAATGAATAAAAATGGGAACAAGAGACAGAGCTGGCATTTTGCAGAGCGGTTCCTTTGCTGGAGATTAAATACGACCCCCACGCACACATCTTTCTGACACTCCTGCAGCGGCCACACTGAAACGAACACCTACAATCCCAGAAACTCATTTTTCTTTACGCATGAGAGCACCCTGGAATTATATACTTCTGTCAAACTGGGTAATTCAGCTAGTGTACGTAAATAATAATAAAAAAAAATAAATTCCTATGCCAGGTCTCTTGCGAGGTACAATATTTCCCTTGGGTTTTTGTATCCTTGTGGGCAGGAAAGGGGGATGGAAGTTTTATTAGCCTACCATAATTATCGTTATGGAAAAACAGTTATTTTGATAACGTTTCCATCCTGTCAATACAAGTCCTTTTTGCAGGCTTATTGTATAAGCAATAGTACATGGCACCATTTGATTCTATACCTCAATCGGTGCCTTTCAGGCAGGAGTACGGCACCACCAGCCCTGCCCGGCGGCGTGCCTGCTCCCGAGGGATGCGGCTGCGCCAGTCTGTCCGTCCTACCTGCCTGCCCTCAGGGTCCAGCACGTTCAGAGCTGCGCTGTGAGGTGCAGCTGCGATGTAATCGCTGTCATTGAACATCTCCAGGAGTATGTTCATGCTCCCAAGAGAGCGGACAATGTCATCGATATCCGATTCTGGTGTAAGACAGAGAAAACATGATCACTTACCATCAGCTGGGAGTATTTACACAAAATTATTGACGCGTTTCCTCACTGATACAACCCTACGATGAAAGATCATGCCCAAAGAGTTCTCGGCTACTTTGAACAACAGGAATGACTTTTTTTTTTTTTTTTTTGCTTCCCACTCAACCACCTCCAAAGAACTCAAGAAAGTTTTTTTAGTTATTTTCTCCAACTAATTTGTGCAAGTCAAATGCAGCACTGAGGAAGTGGAGCTGCCAACAAGCGTTATCAGGATACTCAAAGTTTCAGCTGAACGGAGAATTAGCCAAGAAAGCTGGAAACCAGCGGCACTGCGACACGGCACCCAGAGAAATTAAGTTGTATTAAGCACAAATTCCCCGATAGCTCAAATAGACACTCATTTCTATTGCCTGGATTGCTGCTACGCGCTTTTAAAGCATCCTAAGTGGAAACAAAATGGCATTTTCCAAAATGCTTCGTAACAGGATTTTAATCTTGATGTATCTAAATGTCTGTCCGGCCAGCTCCCTCACAGGGGCCATCTTACAACAGAGCGAGCACAAGGCTACCAGCCGTGGCATGAAGGATGCTCACTCTCTGCCACCTCTGGGTACTTAGAAACTCTTCATCTGGGTTAATTCCAAGGAAAAAGTTTGACCCCAGTCCCAAAAGCATCACACACCATCCTTCCCCACCACGTGACATGCTGCGTTAAAGAGAGCTGGAGACAGGAGCTGCCCCGCGCAGCATCCCTGCTCCCCTACCTGTGGAGTTCTGCAGCAGCAGACGACTCCTGTACTTGTGATAGTTCTCTCCGGGCTTCAGCAAGTACAAATCTGGGGAAAGTTTGATAGCAGCTACAGAATTTTTGATGATGTGGTGTATGAAAAACAATAAAATCTGAACGATAAGAAAAATCAGAAAAAGCAACAACCTGGAAGAAATAAAAAGTTTCGGGTTTATTAAAATTCAGCAGAAGCCAATGCAGTTTATGTACATGATATTAAAACAACATCTCCCTCTCCCCCCAAAAAGCATGTATTCAACAGTAACAGACAGCTTCATGCTTCTTATATTTTAAATGCAACTATGGGAGAAAAATTAATTGCATCCTGCCTCTCTGGTTTCATTCAAATAGGTTTTGAGGATTTTGTATACAAAGGAGAAAGCCCCGATACTTACATCACTCTCACGCATTTATTTTCCCGCTTGAGACTAAGGAAATGAACTTTCGCTATGGTGGAAACCTGCTTCTTCCAGAGGGCCGTGTTGCTCATCGCCGGCACCTTCGTCTCCGAGAGCATCAGCAGGCTCTGCTCCATGTCGTCGAGGGATTTTGTATCCATTTCATCCTGCACTTGCTGGGAATTGAACACGCTATAATCTGAAAGAGAAGAGAGCAGAACTATGAACCCGATGCTCCGACAGAGCTATGCGATTTGAAACGGCAGGGCTGGAGAAGGCTGGGTGGCCAGCAACTCCTTCCCCTCGCTACTGCGTCAGCCACCCCAGCCCACCCTCTCAGCCCCAAGGTCAATGACACTGGGCTACCCCCGAGCCCTGAACCACACGCACAGCGGGCACTGAAGGCAGATGGTAGAAATTTCTGCCACTCAAAAGGTGCAGACCTGCCCCGGTTTCACACCGCTGCCCTACGTACGTGCCCGTACTATTCCATCCCAGTACACTGAGCTGTTAAACTCTCATACCCACGCAGAGACCCTGCAGAGCAGGACAGTTTACTCGTCTGTATCACACAGAAAGCTCTAAAGAGATCAAGATGGCTTAAACCATTCGAAGTTGACATCAAAAGAACAACTGGTTAATTCTGGAGTAATATTAAGCAGTCCCAACTTTTCACTTGAGTTGAAAGTTAACTGAAAGGAGGGGAAGAGCAACAACAGCTATTTCAGCCTTAAGCGCAGGCTGCTAATACTGTTTGTGCAGAAAGTTGGGAATAAATTTTATACACTGCGTTTACAATTTCTCTAAAGTAAGCTCCATTAGGAAAACAAAGTACATTTTTAAAAGCCAGCCAGAAAAAGTGCAACTGCAAAGCAAAGGAATTACGATGTAAGTACACTGGATGAAAAATTAATGGATGCAGAGAGAGCCAGTAAAAAGCTTTTCCCCTGGATCCTCCCAGAGTCACTCCCCGCTCGGCTCACTGCTTTTTCATGTTAAATATTTCAAAAGCCTGGAATGCCGTGAGACCGAAGGGGCCCCACACTGCTGGGTGCAGTGCTCCACGAGAGGATTTTTTTATATAATTTACCTTCATAGCAAAACTCTTGCTGGCACTGATGTGGCGTGGACAGTTCTACGCTAATTAAGACTAAATCAAATAGGAGGGAACCAGGAAGCCAGCCACAGGCCACCCCACCTGCTTGATCAATCTCTGCCTCAACTTCCAGCTTCAGATAGACATCCTCCAGCGTCGTCATGGAAACGCCGTACGTGATAACGCCCAAGTGGGAATGAATATCCAGGTCAGAAAACAAGCCTAGAGACAGAAGGGAAAGAGTGGTTGCTCTGAAACAGGGTTACATCACCCCCCGAGAGATCTTCAAGCACATCAGAGGCATCCCTAAAGCCTTCTGCATGGTAGGAATGAGCTGGTAACGTGTAAATATGGTCGCTTAATTACAAAGACACAGGTCATGGCTTGAGGACCAAGGGAGGGATAAGCTCCTTTTAGCACAAAACTTCAACCTCTGTGGTCGGGTATGGGAGACGGGGCATGTTTTCCCAACGCTGTAGTGTTTATGAAAACCACCTCAGCATCCTAAAGCTCCTGGGCTCAGAACTGCCTCCCAGCTAGCTGCAAGAGCCCCTTTTCCTGGAAACATCACCCACAGGGACTGCAGGACAGCTCGTCCTACCTAGATCCCTGCCCAGGCACAAAGAGATTTTACAAATAAAACCACTCAGTGATTTTATATTTTTTCATATATAAAAAAATAAATACCCAGATTCAGTAAAGCCAGCTTAACCGGGCAGGAGAACCTGGACAGCATGCATAGGTTGAAGAACCAAAATGATGCTCAGAGTGAGAGCACTTCTTAGCACCTTTGGATAAAAATACTATCAGGCTCCTGTCAATCCTATGAAGTGAAGGACTTGACAAAATGAGGAGCTTCAGAGCCAAGGTCACACTGAAGGAAAATGCAGTTGCGTAAAATGGGAAGAGCAGTTGATACCCGATGATGCTTATCAGATCCACAACTTCTGCTCCAGTGGCTGAGGCATATTCCCGACCTCAGCTCCTCCTTAAAACAGTTTGGGGGAATGGATTCATTCTTGCATAAAGACGTCTGTTTTTCAAAAGTACACGCAGTGGCTGCTAAAGGTAAAACTAATAAATTATTAACTGGTTAAATGCAAAGGGGAAAAACCATTTATGGAATATGAGCTGCATTTTCACATCAGTATTGATTCTCCCCTAGCTTTCCACACAGCGCAAAGGACACACTGTTTCTTCCATTTTTTTCCTGGGAGGTAAACAAGGAGCCCTGTATAGGGCTGATCAGATAATTGCTGCCATCTAGTGAAATCAACACATCTGTTCTGCGCTCCCTCTTGCCAGTGAATTTCAAGGCAGCGACACAAGGCTCTACACAGGTCACAAGGGGGATTGATTTTTGTAGGACTTGAGGCTCTCTGGAGGGCAGCCCTCCCCATTAAAATGCTCTGTGGTAAGAGGATGCTTCTTCAGGACGAGGGGATTCTCAGGCGAAAGGGTCTCTTCACCCTTCTGCTAAATAAAGGCACCTCCCCAGCACTTGCTGTCGGGTACCACGTCCCTCTAAACACACCGCAGCCCCCTTGGAAGAGACCTCGCTGACTGAGCGGCAGACAAATCAGCCAACCAATGGGTTTTTTCTCATATATATATATATATTAAAAAATACATGTATATATTTATATATATTTTATATATATGTATTTATATATATAAACCACAAAAAAGAAGTGACAATTTAACAAGAATTGCAGGCTGTGGCCATGCTTGAAGGATTTCTCTTCTGCAACTGTTCAGCCCTGCAGAGCAACCCAAACATCGATACCTGCAAACTTGTCCATGTCCCTGAGCGGCAAGGTGTACACGAGCTGCTCGTCGTTCTCCTGGATCAGGCTGGCCGCAGGTATGTGCTGTCTTATCAGCGAAGTTGTAGCTTCCGTGTTGCAATAGGCATCGATGTGCATACTGAGAAAACACATGATGAGCAATTGGGGTTTTAAAGCTTGCTTTTCTCCTTACACCCACATCGGAACTACCAGCCTGCAGAGCGGCAAACCTTCAGCACAAACATGATGAAAGGATTTTTTTGGGGGCCAGGGGGTGCTATCTTATAGATTTTAAACAGAAAACAATTAAAAAAAAAAAAAAAAAAAAAAGAGACATCATGTCACATAGAAGATACCACAGAAAAAGAATACCTCAAGCGGTAGCCAATTCCCCATTTGCTTTTGAGAAAGAGAGAAGATCCAAGGCATTTTAACATCCCTTGAGAAATCACAGCTTTACGATCTAGAAACAAAAATCAAGAAGGCCCTCTGAATCACACAATTGTCAGTTTGTTTCAAACCCCAACTATGTATTTCAAACAAAGCTGTATTCCACCGTTAGAGCAGCATCACTTTCTGCTCCGTGGCTGCTGCTGCTGTTCTGCCTCTGCCCCCCGGCCGGTACCCAGGGCACTCACCGGCGAGGATATCTGCCTCGTCCATGAAGTGGGTACTGAAAACGGTCACACGATTCGCTTTCCTGTTTTTCAGAAGGTTCCAGACGATGTGCCGCGAACACGGATCCATACCCGCAGTCGGCTCATCCAGCAACAAGACCTTTGGGAAAAACCAGGAAGCGTTTGCAAAGCCATATCCGCATGCAAGGAATCAACCGTGGGAAATCCTACCCAAGTAACAGATACAGGGCTTCTTGTTTGAAGCCTGCTAATTAGTCCTCGAAAACATGCAGGAAACATCCTAGCGTAAGCAAGGCAGCTGTCTTCACTGTGCTTTGAATAAATTCATCTCCTCTTCCAACAAATGGAAAAATCACATAGTAAGTTAATGCCATCGTCTCTTTCATTCCGTTTCTGATACAATTATGTTTAGCTACGGCTGCAGTCCATCTATTAAGGGATGATTAAATACACACACATGTTATTATATTCAAGTCCCGGTGGACTGTCATACACACCATTTTTAAACACAGATCTCAAAGCAGCCACCGTTCTTACAGGGCACCAATAACAGATCTGTAACACAAAAGCACTCTCCGTCCACAGCCCCGTGCCAAGTGCCTGGACAGCTTTGCGAGGAACGTCTCCAACAGGTTCACTGCTGGGGACTAAATGTCACCTGCCAGAAATGACATCAAACCTGTCACGCTGTGGTTTCACAGAGAGATGAAACCCAGAGCTACTGCCACTACCTAAGCCATTAGCATCCCCCAGCATAAAGGCTGAGCTGTTGAAGTGGTATTTTTAAAACCACAAATGAAGAAAAAAAAAAAAAAAAAAAAAGAGACAGATACTCAAAGGAACAATTTCTGCATCTTACGTATTATTAGTCGGTTTTGACAAGAGACATCAACCCTTGGGTGTGTTAGTGACAGCAAGTCAGGTTTGTCTCCATCGCTCGCACCTTTGGGTTCCCAAGAACAGCAACTCCCACCGACAGCCGCCTCTTCTGCCCCCCGCTTAATTTTTTAGCTTGATTGTCTCTGATGGGCTGCATATCCAAATCCAGCAACACCTTCTGCACCTTCAAAACATAAGAAAAAGCACATTTATTTTTTTTTTTAAAAAAGCAGATTTTTTAAACAAGATTATTAATAACCAACAGTCAAATGAACTGCTCCTAATTCCCCGTGTATCCTGTATCTGAACTGTGCACCCTGCAAACCAGCCGGTACATCAACAGTAGGGTCTTTAGCTCCAGCAAACCTGAAGTTAAAAGGTGTCTATGCTTGAACACAAACACTAGGATTTAAAATGTTTCATGAGCATTTTAGTTTCATAGGAAAAACTGAGAGTTTATTCTTGTACAAGTATCTGTCTGCACCTCTTTGTCGACTGTACTGTAAAGCAGCATTTCCCTGCAAACTTGCCTTAAGGAAATACCGGTGTAACGTAAGGGTGTTTTGCCTTACTGGTTCAAAACGATCAGGTAAGATAACGTCTGTGCCCAGCTGACTTACCTCTTGTATCAAATCATTCTGAGGGATTCCTTTAATTGCAGCGAATATGGAGAGATTCTCCTCCACAGTCAATATATCAAAGTGTATGTCGGACTGAGGGCACACCCCGGCTATCTGTCGCACTTCAAGCATTTCATCGATCTCGGAGACTTTGTGCCCATAGACAGAGACGAACCCTTAAAAAACAAAACAAAACAAACACAGGAGCCATCAGCCAAGAGGTTTTTTTACAGCCAGAGAGCAGGATAACAAGGATGTGGATCTAAAGCAGACTCTTTCCAGACCCTATCCAGAGAAAAATTCAGTGCATCCCGGAACAACCATAAAGGCTAACGGCTTTGGTTTATCAAAAGCAGGGTACTCAAAGCCTGCTAAGAGTGGAGGAGCTCACCGTCAGTCGGCGGACACAGCCCGCAAAGGATGTTCATCAGCGTCGTCTTCCCGGTGCCGCTGTGCCCCAGCAGAGCCGTGATCTGCCCTTCGTAGATGTCGAAGGACAAATCTGGTCCCCGAGGCAGGTGCAAGAGAGAGAGGAGATGTTAGCGATGGGCTGGTGGCGCCCAGAGCCAGCTCCTAGCACAGAGGTAAATTCAAATACTAACATATGGGGTATGCATCCGCGCTGGCTCGGAGGGACGCCTTACCTCCGCGCCCTGGGGCTGGGGGGCCCTGCACCGGCTGGGGGCTGCGTTAAACGCCACACGGGGAAACGAGATGAAAACATTAGGGAGACGGGGCAGGGAAGATCATATCACTACTAACACGGGCGCAGGAGGAGTAACGGGGCCGGTGTCAGCAGGTTTTCTTGTGATGGGAAGGCTCCTCTTTTGGGGTACCATTTGATACAAGTTTACTCTCACCGCTTTGGCAAAAAGACACACACAAGCACATCTGGCATTCATGCTCCAAGGCCCCACCCCACTAAAATAAACCAAAAAGCCCAAACCGAAACAAAAAAAAGTCACTCAACAATCCAGCTATTGCTCCTCTGCATCTGATAAGCAGCTAAAAAGCTAAAATGTTCTTACTTCTGAGAGCCTCCACAGTTTCCCCCTTTTTTCTGAATGTTTTCTGAACACAGCTGATTCTGAAAGAAGACACGTCATTTTATAAACTATTTGAGGATCTTTGTATGTCATTTTGAATGATCAACACTTGGCAACAGTCACAACAAGACAACCATACTAAGGTTGCACTAGGCACATTAAAGACCCATGAAGGCAAGAGACAGGCCACCTTGCCACAGAACTCGGTGCATCTCCACCCTGGCCATCAGAAAGCATTTTCTGGTCACTTTCTAGGGCATTTCCTATGATGACAGACTGAATTATTTCAAATCTGTGTTCTTGAACAACACACTAGAGGTTTTCCCAAGCTAGGAAAGGGAATGGCTACTCCCCAGTAATTTCACAGAACAGCAGAAGACTCAACAGATGCCAGACGGAAAAGAGACGTGGGTAGAAGAGACTCCAAAGATGTGATTACAGACAGCCCTTGATCAAAATTAGGGAAAAGCAAGCAGGTATCTTTCTCTCCAAGAAGGGTAAAAACCATCCCTCTGGCCCCATCGTTTTTCAAAATGAAAAAACCAACCAGTTTATTTGAAGGATGGGTTTTGGAAGCCTGGCCACCCTGAAAGCGAGGATGGACAGTGGATTACAGGTGGGAATGAGGGGAGAAGAACCGGGTATGAAAGAAAACAAAACCTGTAGATGTAAAGATGACAAAACAGTGCAAAAATGATGGTGAGCTGGTGGAGGGATGCTATGGAAAGAGTCCAGGGTAGATGAATAATGCAAAAATGGCCACAATGTTCTCACGTGAACGTCAGGATTAGAACCGGATCCTTCAACCTATGGCAGATGCTCAAAGAGACATGGACAGCATGGACAACACAAGATTCATTCTGGTCACTAACCCCAAACATCCATTTGAGGCTAGTGGAGCCAAGCAGGAGGAGTGAAGCTGCTGAGTTCCCCTACGCGTATCAGGCTGTGCCACTGGAAAATGATGGCAACAAGGGCTACAAGGAAGATACTGAAAATAGTATCTGAGGAACTCCGAAAACACATGACAGTCCAGATGCAAGACAACAGGTGACACAAAACACAGCATGGAAGATGACAGCATGGACATCTATTTTTCAGTTTCGGTTTACCCTCTTATGTATGGCAGCTGGGGAAAACCACTCTGGTCTATGGAGAACACAACAGCCTCCACACAAACTTAGAATTCAGCTTTCTCTCCTCAAAAATGTGTGTTACCAGAAACTAAACCTTCCCAGAAGAGTAGGCGTTTCAACATCTGCAACCGCTTACACCTCTCGTGGCCTCAGCGAAACTGAGGGAATGGAAAACCGGCCGGGTTTGAGAGGACTCCAGCCGAAGGAATACAATCCACAAACAAACCCTGCCTTTAAGCCCAGCGATTTATCCTTGGAGAGCATCCATGTCACTGATGATGGGGCTTCACTGAAAATGGAAACTAGCCGTGCGGAGGACCCTGCAATGCATACCATATGCTATTTGAATCCAGCGCCTGGAGAACTCAGAGCGATTTTCAAATTGCACATCAAAACATGTCAGGGACCCAGGCGACCTGCTAATCGGCAGGTGGGGCAGGGCAGGGCTTGTACCTGATGGCTTCTTTCCCCTGAAATTCGGAGGGCACGGGTTCCACTATCTCACTGAAACTCAGACTGCCATTGACGCTGCTCTCGTACAGCTCTTTGTAGTTTTTTCTGTGCTTCGACCAAAACGAGGGCTTCATGAAGAAGAACGGTGTGCGGCGTAGTCCAAACTCCCCTGGAGAATACAGGGAAAAAGACAATTTCTTAACAGTAGCTGTGGATACTCTTCAGCTTTTTTTTTAATATATATATATATAAAAATAAACATAATATATATATTATAATAATATATAACATTTTAATATATATGTATATGATATATAAATATTCTATATAACTGTTCAATACATATGTATTATTTATTTATAGATCATACAGTAATAGGAGATATTAAATAGGTAATTTTTTATATATGTGTGTGTGCATATATAGATCTCTATCTTTTATAGCTAAAACCCTGCTGAAGGTCTAGCAGCCAGCCCACATCCCCATTCCGGAGGGATTCCATCAGCCAAGTTTACATCATCTGCATTTAAGCCACAGTTCCCATCAACTCAGTTAGCAAAGCTGGAACCTGCTCGCAATTTAAATGTATGTGCAAATCTCTCTGTGCAGGAGAAATCCCCGGCACCGAACAACGGTGACTTAAACGCAGGCGATATAAAGCCAGAGAGATCAGAGGCAAAGGGAGCTGAAGGGCTTAACCAGGCATTAGTCGCGAGATTAACAACTTAATTCTGCATTTCATGTTAAACTACTGCCGTCGCAGGGAAAGGTCTGGAACGGGCAGAGCGGTCCTGAATTTTCAACCCTTAAGAGCAAATTGCAAAGGCTTTCCTCTAGAAAGAGGGCAAAACAAAGTTCAGCTGGTGTGCCTAAGGGCCATCCATCCCAAACATGCCAGTACCTTTCCCCACATCTCGTAGTTATAACAGAATATAAATGATTTCAGCTAAAGGTATTCCAAGTCACAGCATAAAATGTGTTTACAAATAGCACCACCTCCTTTCCCCACAGCAGAAATTAATTGAGAACTGCCACCAGCCGGGTCAGCTCAGGGGGCTCAGGGCTCCGGTGATGCTGGCCCTGCTCGGTTCAGTTTTCCCAATGAACGTACCTGGGATAACCTGATCAAGGTAGACAGCTACAAGCAGATAAAATATGCTATCCAGCACCAATAAAATAAGGGAGATAAAGAGTGGGTAAGGACCGTCATATAGATTTGAAAATGTAGCACCGTCTTCATAATCTTCCAGATGCATGACCTGCCAACAAACACGGACAGAGGAAGGTGTTACACACCGGCGTGGTACCAGCCTGGGAGGACACGACAACACGGTGCAAAGCTTAGCAAAAGCAAAAGGAAAAACTTAAAAAAAAAAAAAAAAAAAGAGAGAGAGATGAAAAAGTGACTGAAATCATAGCAACAAACATGAAGAATAACAGCTGCTTGATGGCACACTGTAGTTTACTTGGTATTAAATTGCCATGGGAGATAAGTAAGACAGGCCTTTTTCCCCGCTGTCAACAGATTATTAGAAAAAAAAATAAAAGAAAAAAAAAGAAGAGTATTTAAGAATATCTACGTCAAGACCTACTTGAAAGCAACGCAAGACAAGTGAGCGCGACGAGGCCGCAAGCGGAGAGGCAGGCGGTCACTCACCTGCGCGACGCCGATCAAGAAGCTGCACTGACACAAGGGGCTGAGCACCCACACGAAGGACTTGGGGAAATCCTCCAGCAGGACAATGTTAAGGCCCACGAAACCAAAAGCCAGCGTGGCCAAGAACTCCACTATACCCACATGTTTTGACTTTTTAAATAGAGGTGTCAGCATCAGTGCAAAGAAAACCTAAGAACAGATTATGGGGAAGAAAAAAAAAAAGGTATCTATTAAAAAAAATAATAATCATACAGGGCTTAGAAAAACTGAAGGAGAAAGAACATCGCTTCAATTTTGCCTCTGATAATTGCATCATTTTCCTGGTATAGTCACTACAGCGTTCACCCACGTGCTACTCTCGCCTTACAAACAGGCTGCTGGGAGGGACCTACTTCCCAAAGATGCCGGTGACAGAGCGCTGAAAAATATGGTAAAGGAAAAATAAGGAGCCATATGGCTGAGCATGCATGTACACCCTGGTTAGTACACCTTCCGTGAATGACAGACAGTAAACAGAGAGCTATTCCTGTACTGGTTGCTTATGAACTCAGACAAGCAATTGGCTGCATTAATGAATTCTCTGATCTTTAATTTGGGTTGTAACATTACACTGTATAGTAACAGCAAACGTCTAGGAGAGGGCATGGTTTTGGACTTCAGACCAGTGCTGCACAGTGTTCTCAGTTCAAAGACAATTACAAACTCAGGTATCTCAGTAGGAAAAGGTATTCCTGCTAGCGATGGTCAAGACCATACAACACCCCAACCAGAGTGGTCCCCGGGATGGGTAAGACACCCACCACTCAGTCCTACAGAAGCTACATTTGATCCAAACCCTGTAGTAGAGAAAACAAGATCAGATGGGAAGGGGATAAAAAAACCCCAGAGATGGGAATGCTGGATTCAACGAGACCAGGAATACTTACCGAAGAGATTCCATACAGGAAAAAAAGGAGAAATATCACAAAGGCACTGCTCTGGGGAAAGAGGGAAGAAGCCGTAGCAATCACTGCCATCAGAATGGACATGACAAAAATCAGACTCATGTAGAGCAGCACCCAGGAAAGCCTAAGAACAAAAGGAAGGGGGGGGAGGGGGGGGCAAAGAAAAGAAACCAGTGAATGAATTCCCAGCTGGAATTATCCACGCACACAAATAGCTAAAACTACCATTCTTTAATATTCCAGACAGCTGCACCAAAGCACAAGCTTGCAACAAAACAAGAGTCTCCAAATAAAAAGAGCTCTTATAAACATCCTTGTAATTGTTCTAGGCATAAGAGCACACACATCAATACCCACAGCATCAAAAAGATACACAATTAGATGATTCATGATTTTTATTTTATTTTTTTTTAACTTGCATAATTAATTCCCTGGTATAACCAAAAGAGCGTAACTGAGCAGTAGGTTTCAATAATTAAAGAAATTCTATTTAAAATTTAATACACTGGTCATTCCAGTAGCTATGCAGGGTAATAAAACCCTTTTCTTTTTCACAACAGAGCTGCAAGTCTGTGAGCAATTCTGACCTCAGGAAACAAGGGTGGTTTGTGTACGGGTAGTAAAAAACGACCCATCTTCCTCAGCAGCACACTTCTGTCAGATCCAGCGGCTGCTCAGGGCTGCACTCCCAGCGAGCCTTCGCACATCGCTCCCATTTCACACTGGAAAGAGTAACATGATTTTCTCCAGAGCAGGGATGCTCAGCGCTGATGTGCGAGGGGCCAGAGGGGCCAGCGGCCCATCGCTGCGTGCGAAGGGCTCGGCTCGAGAAGATTTGTCACCGAGGACGTATCGTCAGCAAAGGGAACGGCTGCCAGAGAAAGAGCTTGGGCGCAGAAATAAAACAAAAGCAACCAGGAAAAAAGTAACCCAGACAAGCCCAGCTGGCTGGTACCCTGCAGCAGGGAAAGATGCTAAAACGCTGCTGGCCGCTGAGGCGAAGGGCAAAGCGAAACCCGTTTTTATCTCCACAACTATCAATGATTTCAGATTACTACATCCTCTCATCTGGAAAAAAAACCCATCCCGTTACATTGCACAGGACCTTTTCCATCACGGTAAGGAAACACATTAAAACCTGTTGCTCAGACTGCTCCGTCACATTAAAATTATCAAGCTAGATTCATCTCATTATGTGTCGGGGAAACTGCTGCTAAGCCCTGGAGAGAGACCCCAGGTGACCTGCTGAGCCTCCCGGCGAGGAGGCATTGAGCCAAAAATATTTAAAAGCAGTAAAAACCGAACGACATAAAAATCTCACACGTTGTCACATTTAATCCCTCTAACTCTGGCATAACTTTACGTGCACAAATGCAACAGCATTACTCTGGTATTACTTATTAAAATATTCCTATTTTCACGATACTGCAAGCACCTGTTAGATTTTACACAGTATCTCACTTCTGGGTGGGTTTCAGTTCATCAGACTGAAAACAATTTAAAAAAAGGAGGACAGGACAGGGGAATTTTCCTAGAAAGTGTTATTTTGTATTATTCCTTTACACATTTTATATTTCTTTTATAAACAACAGGTTAAAACAAACACTCACATACCAAAAGGCAGTGTCATGAAGTCCCAATATTTTTAAGAATTCCTTCAACTTCCTCTCCTTTTCCGCCACAATATGAATTGCCAAATAATATCCAAATGGCGAGAAAGCGATCACTAGGTAAATTAAAATAATCGCACGAGGAAAATTATCTATTTCCACCACCGCAGCCTCTCCCATAACCACTGCTCTTGTCAATTCAAGCTGTTCCCAAACCGACTGATTCGTCTTCAGCTGAAAGGAAGGGAAGAGGTATTTCTGCATCATCTCGGATTTTAGTGCCTCATCCCACCCAGCAGCAGCGACCCCGGCTTAGCCCCCCCCGGCCAGCGCATCGCCCCGCACCCAGCCCAGCCTCCATCCCCACTGCCAGGGGGAGACCCCGAAACCTTCCTGGCCCCAAATCCCAGGCCAAAAGCACAGGAATTGGAGAACACCTGAACATCTGGAGATAAAATTAATAATTTTGCAATTCCTAGCACCTGAAAAACAGACCCCCTCCTGTCACGAGCAGAGTGACGGGAAAGAAACAGGGAGAAAGGCACTGCTGACGAACGCCGACACCAAAGCAGTAAGGCAAATTCTGCAGCCCCTTTTGGTACAGCATCTTAAATAACATTTTGGGGTGAGCACTGTCAAGCCTTTGTGTTTGAAAGACTGCTGCGATGTACGGTTCAGGCTCATTTGGATGTAAATGAAGACAAATGCCTGCATTATTCAACACAGAAGAACACTTTTGTATGAAATACGGGAAAACACATGAAATATCCTGCCTCCCCATCAGACTCAAGATAATTTTTCATATGGCATTTTACAGAATTAATAGACAACATGAGAAAAACAGAGCCTAAGGCAGTCCACGGATTTGAACTTCCTTGGTTTTGTTATTTTTTTCAGGTTTACCTGTATGATTGCAGCATCGATGCAGGCTTGCAGAGCTGTAAACCCTGAGCTCCAGTATGTTACCGACTCGCATCCTTTCTGCAGGTTGGAGCAACTGGCTGCAGAATAAAGGCAGGCGTTTTACAGTGCAAAAAGCCGTCTTATCCCCAGTGCAAAGATGGCTCAGCCTGAGGCCATCCCTCAGAAATGATGGAAATAACCCGCATAAACCAATACAGGCAACACCAGGCCAAAAAAGAACAAGAGGGAATGATGTTTCAGTTTATCCCCTTACAGAGCAATACGAGAACACGCACATTTACCTCTCGATTCCGTGTAAATGGAAGACATAGCGATGGAATTGTGAAACCTCAGCTGGTAGGACATGGCATCGTTGAACACGACGCCCACAAATTTTGAGGATTTAGAAGCACTAGCCTCTTGCAGCTCCTCCTCGCTTAAATACTCCTCCGTGATGATGCCTGTGAGATAGAAGAAATTCTCATGTTGATTTCGGTATCAGCACAGCAGGAAGAAAAACTGTGACTGTTTAAGGAAGCATCACGTTAATCATTAACGATTCATTCTGTTTTTGAGATACGTACAGTTATATTTTTGTCCCAGTGAAGGAACTATTCTCCTGAACAGAAACCTGCAGGAGTGTTGTTCAGCTGCAGGGTGGGTAATTCAAATTTACCCCCAGGTCTTCTTTTCCCTCCCCCGATTTTTTGCTGCTCCAACAGCTTCTGTGCCCCAATCCTCTGCCAGCCACCCAAGAGATTATCCTCCAGCACCAGCACTTTTCAAGAAGTGCAGATTAACTGCTGCAAAGGGCTAAATACATGAAAACATGGTATTTCTCCACCAACTTCAGCAGAGGATGGGAGGCAAATGGGCTGCACAGGCAGAAAGCAGAATTGTTTGCTCAAAGTAGCTGAAGGCACCCATAGGGAAAAGGCAGATGCTGGGCTGCCTGTTTCCCCACGGTACCTTTGAGGCATGCATACCACAAGGAGGAGAACCAAAGACACCAAACTAAAAATACATCAGGTTATGGAGAGGTAAGTTCCTGCTAGATATGTAAGCTGTGTAGGCAAAGCAGTTTAAACCAACAAAAAAAATTGCTTTCAAAAGAAAAGGTGACACGGTGTTAATGGGAATCAGCATTTTAAAAATTCTAAGATGTTGTTTTGATAAGAACAACAGGATAGAAAACACAACCTGAATTATCTGCGGGATAGCATCATCTCCTGGATTTGCCCCAGGATGCCACAGGACAAGTACTAATTAGCCCAGAGCTGCTCAGGGGCTGTTTGTACTCTGGGTCCTCCCAAAACCTTTCCTGCAGCCACGTAACACTTCTTGGCTGTGACAGAAGAATGGGAATCATTTTAAGATGGTAGTGCCAAAACATTTGCCAGCCAAGCAAAAAAAAAAAACCAAAACCAAAACCAAAAGAAAGCCTTCACAGTCTTTTCTTTTATCTGCAATGGAAAATAAACGTTTTTTTTCTACCAGCAGCAGCAACAGCGAGCTCCCCCTTCCAACACAAGCCACAGCGTGAGACACAGCGAGAACAAGAAAATTCTTAGGGTGTGAATACCATCTTCAAAGTTATCAAAAGCCACTTTCTTCATGATTTCTCGTGCCATTCGGGTGGGCGGCGTGTATCCGATGACAAAATTCACCAGCATGGAGGTATCCAGGGTGCCGAGGTTGGAGTTGCCGAGCTCGCCGTATTTCCTGTGCGGATGCATCATGCTCATCAGAATCAGCCAAAACAGGAAAAAGAGTGGGAAAAGGACCTCCTGTACAAGGAAAGTAAGAAATATGAAAATTTCAAAGAGCAGTCGTAGAAACAAAGTTTACCTTAGTTACACGAAGCTTAAGGGAGGGACCGTGAGTTTCATTACTTGACTGTAAAGTTCCCTGAACGTTTTCAATGCAACAGCAATTTTAATGCCAAATCCTTCTCTGGCACTGAAGCAGGATTTTAATCGCATTCATCGGTAACCTAAGAAGCTGTTTTAAGGTACAAAGGGATGATTCTACACGCTTTAAAAAAAATCAGCAACTTCATGCTCTTTGGAAAGTAGCAAAACACAAACCATGAAGCATTAAACCAGTCTAGCCAAGCACTGTACTATCTCTTCTTCACGCCACAATTCATCTTAAAGCATCACACACATCACCTATGCACAGGGCTGAACTGTTAGGAAAGATAAAAATCTTTTGGAGAGGTCTAATCCCACCACACTGCTCAGTTATGGGCACAACTAACTGGGTTTTAGAAGCGCGCTAAGGCTGCAGTATTAATTCCAGGGTATTTTCTGGACAATGCCTTATGCATGACAACACATTTTCAGCCAAAGGATCACAAAATATCTTCTGAAAAAGCTTATTTCAACCCAAAATTAGAGCAGATCGTGAAACTTCAGAAAGATGGTAACAGAACTGAGCATTGCCTCTAACTCAGGAGCTACTGGTAAACGCAGAATAACTGCGGGTACGAAGGCAGCAGTGAACACGCACTCCGCTTACCTGAACGCTGCTTTTTTTAGTCCTACACTTAATAAGACAGTTCTTGAACAAGAGAGCTCTGGTTTGCCTCCATACTCCTGCTTCTCTTGGAGCAGCTGGTGCCATTTTTCCAGGCTAATTAAAAAAGAAAAAAAAAAAAAACAACCTACAAACAAAACCCAAATCTGTATTAAATGACAAAATAATTCAAAAAGCAGAAGCCAGGCATTTGCAGCATTCAGTACCTCATATTTTTGTATTTTCAGATAGATATTTCACTTTCACTTTTTCATATTTTCAATGCCTTCCTGTATATATGCCAGATGCCTGCTACATGAAGAAATTGGTTGCACTTGTTCACAACGAGAGAGCTGGGAAAACTGGCTGGGAGAGGCCTCGGGATGCAATCCTCCACCCAGAAGCAGGATCAGCATTTGTGCTAAGACTTGAGCTAACCTGGGCTTATTTTCATTTTGCTACACATGAATTACAAAGCAAAGTATTTATCTCGGAGCACAGCTCCAGCGTCCCATGTCCCATGGGCTCAGGGCAGCCAGCCAGATCGATGCATCTGAAAGCAAGAGCCACCTCACCCCAGGCAAACTGTTCAATTTACCATGAGTAACGCCTTTCCATTTGGGAGCAGATCCAACACTACATACTTTCCTTTTAATTTTTTTTCCCCACTTTTTCATTAGGCCAACCGTACAGCACAGTAGTGCTGAAGATAATATTTGGGGAAAAAATAAAAAAAAAAAAAGATTTTGAAACGCTCTTCCAAGAGACAGCATCCAACTCCACCGGGACGTACCTGGTGAGGGATGGCAGGCTGGGGAACCACCACGTTTCTATCCCCAGCGTTGCCACCACTTTGCTGCTGGAGGTTTGGAGTCACTGGTCCATCTACATCTCTGTTTTCTCACCTGTGAAGGTGAAATACAACCGTGAGCAGCTCAGCAGGGCCAGCAGAACCAGCGTGGGCTGCTGCAGCTCCCCAGCTGCTCCGGCCCCGTCCCACCTCCAGCAACACCTTCATGCCGTGACCGACCGAGCCATTGCCCAGCGTTTCCAACAAAACACAGTGCGGATTTTAAGAACACATCCCTATTTCTGGTTTTACAGCTGCCAACGCTTGTTCAGAAAGCGGACTGATGTTTTTGGTGCTGCGTGTTCAGCACAGCTCTGCGGCAGGACCTGGTTTCTCTGTTATCTGTTAGACAACACATGGCTCAAGCTTCCTTCCCAGCTGTATTTTAATATAGAAATCTATTTTGGGAGTGCAGACATCATCTAATGAAATACATGAGGTTGCTTGAATGTCAGCACCGCTGCTATGAGCTGAGTTTGAAGAACTTCAAATGCACAAACTGCTTTACAGAGAGCTCTCCCAGAGCCTGCATTCCTCCGAGCGCAGGAGGGAGGAGAGGAGGGGGAAGGCTCTGCAAGCGACACATCCCGATCCCACTGCTCACGGCCTCCTCTGCTGTGGGTGCTGGGGTCCCCCACGGGGCAGTGACCCCAGCAGGCACAGGCAGCACGAGGACCTGTGCGGGACACAGCTGCACATCCCGGGAAGCCGAGCCTTGGGAAGAGATCCCACCTGCAGCGCTTTGATAACGTCCCACTGAATCGACTTCAAACATCCCAGAATCACAGAACGGTTGGGGTTGGAAGGGACCTCTGGAGATCATCTAGTCCGGCTTCCTCCCCCCCAAATAACAACCCCGTTTTGCTCAAAAAAACCCCAGACCACCCCACACGAACTGCTTAAACATCACCCTATGCTAATAACTAACTCTTGCAGGAAAATTGCATCCAACTCCTCTGGATATTTTCGAGCAAGAAATGTTTCAAAATGACAGCAGAATGTTTTAAAAATAATGAAGAGCAGCAGCTGTTGCTTACAGGTCATAAAAAATAATGTGCTTCTGCCCTATGCTCACAGCATGCCCTGTTATGTGCCCAGACTCCCACCCTTTGCTTTCAGAAGCAGATTCAAAGTCCTTTGGAGAGGACAAGCTCCACCATGGTCCCCACCGAATGCTACACGGCTGCACCAAAGCCAAACCCTCCCCCAGTCACACTGCTCCATCCTAATAAAATCCAAAAAACTGGCAGAGATTTAATAGGATTCAACTTCTAATGCCACTTACTGTTTTTTTAATTATTTTCTATCCATTTATTAAAAAACCCAAACAAACCAGTAACTCTTCCAATCTTCCCTGGAATGCCCCCATGCTTTAATTTACGTCAGACAGGTTGGAGGAGGGGTTGTTTTAAGAACGTTAATTGATTTCTTGATATTACACCTGCCATCTCTGCGTAAGCTAATGAAGCTGCAGAACACAAAATTAAGAACGTTGAAGCATCACTTGAACACTGACAAACCCAAACCCTCCTAGGAACTCCAGAGGAGGAAAACAAACACATAGGTTGAACAGAAAAAGAAGCTGCCAAGACATTTATCTGAATAAATACCGGAGAAAAACGCAAATACTCTGAACCTGCAAAAGCCTCCCTCAATGTCGCCCCTTGTTTATGGTCTCGTACTGACAGAAGTGGCTGAAACACTTGCTGGCACCTCAGCCCAAGCAATCCCAAGGAGATTATTTGGTTCGTACTTCAGTTCCGGATCAGAGATGCTGGCGGTCCTTACGGGGGGATAAAGATCAGACCCTACTCGAGGCTTCCCTCGCTTCCCCAGGCATCAGCCTGGCCGGGCTTTAAGGGATTTAAGCTGCTGTGATTTGGTGCTGTATGCCCGGCAGCCCTTGCTTCATAAGCTAAAAGCAAACAAATAAACAAGGGGGGGTGGGGGGGTGGTGGTGGTGGTGTATGTGCATGTGTGCGTGTGCGTGAACAAGGCGCGGGTGTGCGTGTGTGCACACCTCAGCTAAATGAGCTGTGGCTTAAGAGAATAAAAAAAAAAAAAGCCAACAACTTAGTGAACACCACCTGCAGAAAGATAAGAAAATAAAATTACTGATCTTGCTGCAAGGCGACGGCAACGTAGATGATACTTAAACACTGATGTGCTTTTTACTGCTCTTCAATTATTTAAGCGAAATGGGTTATTTATGCGTTTTTAAAAACGGGCGGAATCTTCCTCCCCATCTGGATCCCGAGGGAAGCGGCTGCGGCTCCGGCACCACGGAGCCCGGCAGCTGCAGAGCGGCTCCCTGCGGGCTGGGGCTGCGGGGCCGCACCAGGGCTGCCCCGGCTCCGCACCGCGCTCCGCACCCGGCCCCGCTGGGGCTCCGCATCCAGCACGGCTCCCCGCATCCGCCCGCCCGCCGGGGGCTCCGCACCCCGCACCGCTCTCCCCACCAGCCCCCGCACCCGGCCCCGCCGGGGCTCCGCATCCAGCACGGCTCCCCCCAGCCGGCCCGGCCCCCGGCGGCTCCGCACTCGGTCCCGCTCCCGCACCCGGCCCCACTGGGGCTCCGCACCCCGCGCCGCTCCCCGCACCCGGCCCCACTGCGGGTCCGCACGCAGGCGCCGGCCCCGCTCCCCGAAGCCCCTCGCTGCCGGGCGCTCCCGCAACCGGCAACGGCAGCGCGGGCCCGGCCTCCCCCGGCTGCCCGCCCTCCCGCGGCGGCCCCGCACCACCGCCCGCCCGGCCGCGGCACCCTCACCGGGACCAGCCGCTCGGCCCGCCGCGCCCGGCAGGTGCGGCACGGCTCCTCCTCTTCCTCCGCCGGCCTCGGCCTTCCCCTTCCCGTCCGCACCGGGGGGCCGCCCCCGCGCCCCGCCCCGCCCGCCGGAGCCCCCCGCCGCCCCCGCCGCTGCGCTGCGCCGCTGCCCGCCGGGCGCAGGGCCGGGGCCGCGCTGCACCGCCCCGGGCGGAGCGCACCCCACGCCGCGCAGCCCCCCCGCCCCCGGGCCGGGCCGCACCGCAGCGCCGGGACCCCTCTCCCGGCGACCCCCCTCCCGGGAACCCCCCACAAATGGCACCCCCGTCCGGGGAGCCCCCTCCCATCGCGATGACACTCCTCTACCGGAACCCCCACCCCCAATGACACCCCTCTCCGAAACCCACCCGAGGACCCCCACCCTTCCAAGGACCACCGTCCTCTCTCCCAATGATCACCCCCAAGCCCCCCCCCCCCCCAAGGCCCCCCCCCCTCCCAGGGACCCCTCCTCAGAAACACCCCCTCTCCCAGGAACCCCACCATCCCAGGGACCTCCGCTCCCCTCCTCCAAAGAACCCCCAATTCCCAGGGACCCCCAACTCCCTGGGACACCCCCCTGAGGACCCCCCCTCTCCCAGGGACCCCCCACCTCCCAGCCAATGCCCAGAGGAAGGGGCTGGAGGTAGGCACAGGGATTTACGCCTGGGTGGGAGCCGCCTGGACGCACCCAGCGCTGCCAGTTCCCGCTGGCATCCAGGCGGCTGCCGGTATTTTATGCCATTACCCAAAATATAATTAAGGCATTGAAAATGCTGCCTTGAATACCAACGATGAACTCCTGTCATCTCCGCCTGTTGCATCCCTGCCTCAGTGGCTCGACACCGCGTGACGTTTCCCGCTCGGTCACCCCCTGGCCAGGCCCCTCACCAGCCCCAGCCTCACTTTTTGCTGACGAGCGGGATGCACTCAAAGCTTAATTGATTAAAAAAAAAAAATCAAATCACCAAAATCTTAATGATCCTCTTCCCATCCCTGTGAGCACAAGCCGCTTGTTTTCCTCAACGCCTCCTGCAAGTTGCTGGGAAAGGCTGAGCACAGGATGAAGCCCAGAGGTGGTGGGAACATCTGGAGCGCTGCAGCGGAAGGGAGGGAAGCGGGCAGCTCCCGGCGCTCCCCCAGGACCAGCGGCTCCAGGAGGAGCTCAGCAGCTCCAGGCAACAGCACTGGAAATGCCTTGTTGGAGCTGGTTTTGTGCACCTGAGGAGCTGCACAAGCATCACACGAGCACCACGGGTGCCTCGGTGCAACTCGGTAGCAGCGTGATGGACTCTACATTTTTCCTTGGAAAACTGAATCAGGAGACTCTGTCCTCATCCAGACAAGAAGAAAAGGGTCTCAAAGCCCAGCAGTGGGAGCAGGGCCAGCAGGGGCAGGCGTGGTGGCCCTGCAGGAGCCTCTGCCTTCACACCTCACCCCAGCGAAGATCTCCTGTCTGGAGATGCCCAGAGCCGAGCCCCAGCCCTGGAGCGGGGACCGGTGGCCCCCAGCAGCAGAAATCCCGTGGGCCGGTATGGCGAGGCTCGGGGGGGGGTGGTGTGGGGGAGTGGGGGGAAAGGGTTTGGAGGGGGAGGGTTTGGGGGGGTGGTTTGGGGGTGTGGATTTCAGGGGAAGGGATTGTGGGGCAAGGTTTTGGGGAGGGGGCTCTGGGGGGCAGATTTTTGCAGGGGAGGTTTCAGGAGGGAGGTTTGGGTTGGACTTTTGGGGGGGAGGCTGCTTCCACCAGGTGACCCCCAAGAACGGGCGGCCCAGCATCGGTGGGGCCAGGCTTCTTCAGATCCTTCACATACAGAAAATGGTCAAATCCCACCCAACCTTTGTGCTAGCACTTCCTTTAGGGAAAAACAAAGAGCCAGCAGGAAGGCTTGCTTCAACCCGTAACTGGAAACTTCCTTTTTTCAGTAGTTTCCCCCTTGACAACAAGCATTAGATAAAAGTACTGAATTAAATAATGCCCTTTAGTTTAGCCTAATGAAGACTGAGTAAATAAAATGGCATAACTTGAGCTTCCAAAAAAACCAACCCAACCCACCCAACACTTCTTGGCTTGATCCATCCAGCATTAAATGGAACAGAAGCCGAATTCTGGGCACTTTGATGTTTGTGGTGGTCTCTGTTTATACTTAAAAAATGTGCACGGAGATCAGGGGGGTGATGTGCTGGTCCCAGTCCAACCCCAAGCGGCTGCTGGCGATACGGGCTGAGGACATCCAGACCATGGCAAAATTTGTCCTTGAGCTGCAGGGCAGCACCCCACCACCTCCCTGTGCCGGGGGCGTGGGGGCTGCCCTCGCTTTCCAGGTACGCAGCACCTACGGAGGCGACCCAGCGCCAGGACTGCCCGGTCCCCAGCTCTCCTTAGCACCCTGTTTCTGCTCTGCGTAGGCAAGCAAGCAGCGCTTGAGTTTGGAATATAGAATTCAACACTTTAAGGAATTCAAACATCTGAACTCCCCATTTTGCTGGTGCTTATGCCAGTAAGCCTCCAGTTTGTTTTCTGTACCTAAATGACTGACAGCTCATGCTGAAGCAGTGGGATTTTTTTCCAGTTCTCATCACTTTGGGCTGATGGACTCCGTGTCGCATCATGAGCTCTGAAACCACAGCGGCACATGTGGAATGGCACTTCTTCCCTGCCTGATGTGGATGGCCGTTCCTTCCACTTTCTTTTTAAAGGATCTCCTGACAGAAGTATTTCTTTGAAAAAAGAAAGTTGTGCACAGGTGCTCACCTAAGGAGTTCTGTCAACAGGATATTATGGAAACGCAGTTCATTGCGCTGCAGTTGTAATGCACTAATCCATCGTGTTTCAGAAAGGAAACATGATCAACTCAATTTCCTTTTGTTGAGTAGGTAGTGACTCAGCCTTTCAAAAGTAAAAAGAAAAAACAGTAAGCATTAAAAAAGTAAAAAGAAAAAAAAGTAAGCATTAAAAGTGCCAAGGACATTTCCAAATTCTCCGGTAGCATCCCTGCTCATCCTGCTGGTGAAAGGACGGCGAACCCCGCGACGCCTGGCCATGGAGCACAGCGGGTAGGAGATGCCTGCAGCACAGCAGCCTGTTCCTTGCCATCAACATACAAAGGATGGAAGGTTCTGCCCGTCCTTTCTTGTGCTGTGTTGAGAGGGGAGCACAAGTTCAGTAGCGAGACAACAAATCGATGGCCAGAGCTGGAACATTATTCTCAGATTTCAGTTAGGTGGATGTGGCCCTTCTGTCCCCTGCGGCTTTTGTGTCTCAGCTGGAAAGAACGCGCCTGCTCCGATTGCTCTTGCCATTCTGCAGAGAGTTTGCAAAAAGCCCAGGAATGTTGGAATGATTTTGTCCAGCGATGCAGAAGCTTCAGGTAAGCAGCTGCGCTTTCACTGTTTCTCTTTTTATCAGAGCTTTGCAGAGCCCTCTGAGAACCAGAGGCTCACCACATAAATTGCTCAGATTCAAATACAGAAATTATTTTACATTTTCCTTTGGACTTAGCATCTCCTTATTAACTGACTTGAGTCCTGCTCCTGGCCCACTCCTTGTTACTGTTTATATGCATTTTTCTCACGCAAACAGCTGGCTCGGGCACTGGCCATGCTGTTTCTGTGCTGCAGGTGCTCTCCTGACCTCGGGCTCATCGCTGTCACAGGCGGACCGAGTGACCACCACCAAGGGGCGACTGACGCTGGGAGTCCTTGGCACACTCTTCCTTTGGCATCTAAGAGCTCTTTTGCTTTCCAGAAAGCAGAAATAAAAAAAAAGAAACAGCATTTAGACTTGTAAATCATAGATATCCTCATCATGCACTCAGAGGGCACAGATGCTCTCCCCCAACACCCCGGTCCTCCTGCATCCAAACCAGTGCCTGCAAGTCCTCCCAGGTTGTGATTCCCTTGAAGCCCAGCGCTGACAGCAGGTTTTCAGCCTCGTGCCAGCAGCCTGCCTCCTCTCCGCTGAGGGTCTGTCTGCATTGAAGAACTGCTCTTTCCTTTCTTCCAGGGATCGTTACTAGAGACTGTGCCGGGCAGAACAAATTACAGGTGAAAAAAATGAGTTCCCCATTGTGTCCTGCTTCTATTTGGAGACACCATTTCCTGAGTGCCCAGCACTTCAGCAGAACACAGGTGGGGAGAACAAAACCACAGTAATGTGCTTGTGCCTTTTTTCATTACGGTGAGTTTTGTTCAGCTGTAAGGCAGCATGCAGCACAGTTCATCATTAGGAGCATCAGGGGTGCCCAGCAGAGCATGGACCAAGCAGGAACCGCTGCTGCTTCCCGGCTTCTTTCACCTGCTGTGGTTTCATCCAGATTGAAGCAAAATAAAGCTGTTAAAAAAGCAGGCTTCTCTGGATTTTTTTTAAGGTTTAATTAATCAGAGAAGTTGCCACCAACAGTTAAGCCCATTCTCAGAAACTAGGTAGCTTTTTCTGGAAGCAATTATTCCACCCTCCGGAGCAGAGGCTATGGCTTGCAAGAAGACAGAACAGGCTTTAGAGAGGAGATACATTCCATACTTACTAGAAATGATGTGTTTGCATCGATAAACCTGTATATAAGCACAAGGGTGATGTATTTGCATCATCTAATGCTAGAGCCTGGATTCTCTGCCAGGGAAGCCCTTCAAAAGTAATTCAGACCACCTAATTTAGAGACCTGCCTCTTTCTGTGGGCTAGAAGGAGACTAAAATAAACCGTGCAAAACCCAACTTCCTTCAGCACTTGCTGCCCAAAGCCTGCAGCTGCACCCAGCTGAGGAGGGTGCTCCGCTGGTGCCAAAGCCAGGAGCTCTTTGCCACCAAAAACCTCCCTGACACTCAGAAGCAGGGCACAAATACCAAGTACAGGCCAATACCAATGGCACTTTATACTCGTGTATAAAGAACAGGGGTTAAATCCCTGCTGGGGATGGCAGCATTTTGCATCTCCAGAATGGTTATGCAAAACAAATTCTTTAGAAGTCAGAGTTGCTCATAGTACGCAAGACAAAAAATTTACTCTGTGCCCTTATGCACCTTCTGTAACAACACTCAAACTGGCTCAAAATAAAATTTCAGAAAAGAATTTTCAATCTTGGCCTAAGACTTGGCACAGAGTTTCAGCCCAGAATAGACTTTTATGGAAACTTAGAAACCTCTGGAAAAAACAAGTTTTGTAACTGAAGCATCAATAGCCTCTTAACAACAGCAGTGCCAGGGGTACAAGGATAATACATCTATTGTACACAACATATATAGAATACTATAATTACAGCCACATCAGTACAAATATATGTTCATTCTGGCCACGAATGATACCTCATGTTTGTAGAAAAAAAGAACCCAAATGCCTATTTTAAATCTACAGAGTTCGGAGGGGGAAACGTGCCCCATTGCTGATGGGGACATGGCAGAAAACAGGTATTTTTCATCTGCGCTGCCCTGGTGTGCGGCAGCATCCCTGGATCCAGCGGCCGGCAAACACTTGCTGACCCCCAGCTGCATTCCCTGCCCACTGAATGTGCTGTACGCATTACGAAATGTAATTTCCCACTTTAGAAAAGCGCCGCCCTGGCTGGCTTTGTATTACAGCATGGTCTAGATATACATGTCATTTAAAGAAAATTATGCTTCCTGCTGCCGGCCCAGTAAAAATATCCCTTCAGACAGAGGCTGCTACCTGTCATTATTTAGCACCGCTTTTCTCAGAATCTCACTTTTGGAGCTGCTCACCCCCATTCAACCATGTTTGAGAACATTTTTGCAGTGGATTCCTCCTCCTCCTTCCTCTCCCTGGCTGCCGGAGAGGCACCAGCTTCCAGCCCTGAATATCTGGGCTTCTCCTTGCCTTGCATGCTCTGTACCGGGTGTTTCCAGGTGGTCTCCTACCAAACCTGGCTGGGACACGGTGCAGTATTGCATCCATAGCCAAAAATCACGGGGCGCCCACATTCGATGCAGGGCTTTGCCGACAGAGCTGCCGTGCAGAGGCAAAGCCCCCGCAAAGCGACACGGGGCTCACGGCCGCCTTCGCCCTCAGTGTCCAAGAGCCCTGGTGCACGTGTTTACACCAAGCCATCCACATTTGTATCGCGTTAAACATGAGCGCAAAAGACTTAACCACAGGCTTTTGACAAGCTCTTCAGATGCATTCAGAAAGAAAACTGGCTCCAGTAATTAAATTCAGACCATATTACCCCAGGAGTTACATAAATATAATAAAGGTTTAATACACCACCTCGACAAAAAAACCCACACACATAGTGGTGGGTAAGTGATAAAGACCATCCCTACCCCGGATTGCTCACGGGCAGGTCTGGTCTGGCAGCGAGGAGCCTGCCTGTGGGAAGCCCTCGGACCCCCCCGGTGCTCAGCCCCTGTGGGGGAGCCGGGACCCCCGCTGCAGCCATGCTCCCGCAGAAAGCCCCCGCACAGGAGCATGTGCAGGCACGGGATTGCAGCCGGGGTAATCCTGAGCAATGAGCTGGTTACGGCTGAACCCTTAATAGCGCTGTTGAACGAGCCTGCAACTCATTTTGCTGAAAAAAAAACCCAACACAAAACAACAGCAGAACGAAGGAGTCGGGGAAAACCAGCAAGAAACAAAGTTCAAAGCACAGAGCAGTGCCACAAGGCAAAAACCCCACACAACCCAAACTTAAACTCCTATGTGAGCCAGGCAGCAAGGGCAGGTGACGTGCAGGGACGGACATCCATGGGGCCAGAGGTTGCACCTGCATCTACACCCAGCCAACAGCAACCCACCGGCGTCCCTGCGTGGGGCTGGCGGCTCCAGCTCCGGGCTCGTCGGGGTCCTGCCCCCACTGCTGCCTGCCTGGGAAGGAGCAGGAGCACTCCCCAGACAGAGCCCAGCTGGCTGGCGTTTATTTAATGCAGCTTAAAAGTGCCTCGATTTTAGACGAACCTTGATGAAGTCCTTTAAAATGCTCTCGGATGCGGTGTTTTACCCATCCCAATGCAAGGGCTTGGGTACCGGCGGCTGGGCAGAGTTTAGAAAAGCCTGAATTTCCTTTATTGCTCCTGTCTTTGGGATGAAGCCACTGGGCATTCAAACAGCGCCTGGTGAGTGACCTGCAAATCTTACCACCGTGGAGACTAAAGGTGATGGATGTGACCCTGAAAGATGTTTAATCATCCCGCTTCCCCCAGCAGAGCTGTGCAGCCGCAGGGCGCTGAGTGCGGAGCCTATGGCACGGCGTCAGGCTGGGGGTGTACATACCCCCAGTGTACCCAGTGTACGTACACCTTCTGGTGCGGGAAGCACCCAGAGCCAGCACTGCAAATCTAGCAAAGCACAAAAGGCCTGGGACTGACAACTGAACCGAGTGCTCACAAGATGCCCAAAGGATGCATTTTGGTCCATTACTTCACTGAAGTAAACAGAGAATCTATTCTATACATAACGTATATGAATGGAGTACAGATAGGAGGAAATGCAAACAGTAAAAGAACAACCAGTGTTTTTGCAGCACTAAAAGCCACACCAGCAGCCAAGGAAAAAGCAGCCACAACACTTAGCTCTGCCTCTGTCGTGCCACCCTTAATGTGTGACAGAGGGGGGCCCCCTCTGATGGCAGCTTCCTCTGTACAAGGCATGTGTCGAGTGTGGACATCTGTGTCCAGCAACACTACAAAAAAGTGATCACACAAAATGTGTCTGGTAAAATGTCAGGCTTTTTTACAAGAGACAAAACCATTTCCAAGAGCACGACTGCCCAGGAGGGCCATGCAATGGAAGACATGCCATAGAAAAATACCTTTCCCCCCAGCTGCCAAGTAAATGATTTCCAGAGGTATGAAGCTGCTTTAGTTCATCCGTGCATTAACCCTACATTAAAAAAAATAATATTTAAAAACTCTATCTGGCTCTCACATGTCACAGCTCTCCGCTCCATCTCTGTCCCCCTGCTTTAGGTTAACAGCCACTCACAGCACCCTCGCCCCTCCTGGCAGAGCGGGCTCAACCCATCATTATTATCTAGCCAGATTTACGACTCTAAGACTTATTAGTAGGTTACTGACTTGAAAGTAGTTTTTATTTATTCGCCTCTGCCACTTTTACGTGCTGCATATACTTCTAGGGTCACTTTATCCTCTCTGAATTCCCTAGCTATCTGGCTAAAGCCACACAGAGACTTTCCCAACTATCCCACCTTGCGTGCACAGTTTGTTTAATTTCTGCTAAGTGCAACATCCTCCTGGGCTTTTCATCCACCTACTCGGGACTCTGAGGTGTAAAAATGTGCTACAAGCTAATGGCTGCAAGAGAAGATGCTTCAGGAGAAGGAGACGGAGGAAATTCAGACAAAAGGTAAGATGTGGCTGAACTCTCAGGGTCTGTGTTTGGCTTTCAGCACTGGCAGCCTGCAATTCCCTTTAAACTGGGGAACAAAGGAATGTGGGATGCGGCTCGGCACCATTCAGGCTGGTGAAGAGCAGATGGTCTCTGCTCCCAGAAGCGGCTCGTGCTCTGGACAGCTCATTGTTTCCCACCTCCTCTCCTGTCAAGCTGCATTCTCCTCCCCAGCATCTGCACCCACTGTTTGCTTTGGCTTTTCTTCAAGCCTCTTCCCCAGACACCCCGTCGGGGGCATCCCTTTTTCCAGCTGGTCCGTCTTCTCCTGGAGAACTTCCTACACTCTCTCCACCTCCTGCGGCAGAGCCCTGCCCTGCCCTGCCTGCCCCATAGCAGGCAGAGCCTTCAGTGTGCTTATTCCCACTATTTTTCCTTTTCAGCTTGGCAGTGTGAGGCCACAGCACCTGGGGAGCATTACGGAAATGGCTGGCCATCTCCTCTGCTTCCCTATGGAGGCTGACCACTGCCTCAGCTGAAAAATGACAAGAAATTTCATGAGATACTGTCCAGGGGATGGGATCACGCTTGAAAATACCACTGCCCTGCCTGGTGTCGCTAAAAGCCATCGTTACACCCTCTCACAGGACAGACCAAGCCAAACCCTCGTTACGTTTGCCCCACAATTATCCTTCTTTCTCCACAGCTCCCATTCCCACGAAGGGAGGTGATGGCTGGAAGCAGAATAATCCATCAAAACCACGAACCGGAACGGAAGGAAACCAAACCAGCTGCCAGGTCCCCCTGCAGAGGTTCTGCTGGAGCCCGTCCCACCTCCTGCTCCATCGATGTTGGCTCACCAAGCTCCTCTGCTCTGCTCGACTTCTTCATTTGCAAAGCGTATCGGTTTGGAAGATCCCATTTCCCAGGCACCGTGACTTCTGTCCGTCCCTGCACAGCGTTGTCATCCAAAAAACACAACAGCTTCAGAGCAATAGCTACGACACCTTCACAGTGCATGACCTGTTGGGAAACCTGTGATTTGAGTCCCAGAACCTGGTTTTAGTGTTCAAGGATGTAAAAGAAGGTACCGGAGGTGTTTTGGACACCAGTTTTCCTTCTCTTTCACACCATCTGTGGTTACAACAGTTATAAACCACACGTGACTGGCATCTGAATTTTCCAAACAATTCTTAGTGATGGGATATGAAGCAGGGGAAAACATATCCCTCCCCACTGAGATGTAAGAAATTGCAATATATAAACTCTGACAACGGTCATGCAAGAGTGAAGAGGACAACTCTGCGAAGCTGCACCCCTCGAGCTAACTTTGTTTGTGGACAGAGATCTGGGATTAATTTTTGGGCTGTCGATTATCCACAAGCGAGCGTTCGTGCAAACACTGAAACTGAAGCCTCTAATTGTATTTTTACTGGACAAACCCACCACATGACACGGCTCGCCTTCCAAGCGCCCCGATCAAAGCAAATGCTGGAAATGAAGTCGTGCCTAAAACAAATACATATTGCGGGGCAAATCTCCTGTTTACCAATGCAGAGAGGAGATTTGTCAGTAGCGTCCTGAAACCACAACACGCTGGTCCAATTTCTCCACAGCAAATTCGTTTCTTAGCAATGAAGGAGCAAGCTAGAAGGAGGGATAAACAAACCGTAACATGTATAAAAGTCAAATTACTATATACAGAGAGTAAGTACTGGAGAAATAGTTATGGCCAGACCCAGATGTAGAAATCAGATCCCTTTGTTCAGACCTACGGATTGCCCCTAGCAGTAACTCCCTCCCCTCCCAGCTGCTCTCTCCCAGGCGCTTTGCAGGACAGCTGCATTTCACACCATGCACTACTCAATAATTTACCTCCTAAAACATCACCGCACAGGGATGCACACGGCAGGGCACTACTCATTGACACAAGATGATTAAAGTAGCGTTCCTAAAAAATTTACTTAATACATGTTGGGAGACATAGGCTCACGTAAGGCACCTTGCTGGCCCCGGTGCATCACCCCGCAACCTTTAGGCACATAACCATTTGCAAAGAGATTCTGCTGTTCTGCTTCAGCAGCTGCTCTCGTGAACTGACTGCTGCACAGCAAATCAAAATGTTTGGCTGTAAAATAAACCAGCAACACAAGTAGTGTTTAAAAAATGTATTTAACAAGCCATTGGAAGAGAAACGTCCTTTTCCGCAGCTTGGAAGCACTGCTGACCGGAGGAGGAGGCGATTTGAGCAGCAGAGATGGGCATCTGAGCCTGTTACTGGGCAGGAGGAGGGTGAATCCTTCCTAGGGCAAAGGAGACCTGGTCACGTCTGCA
This sequence comes from Falco biarmicus, assembly GCF_023638135.1. NCBI lineage: Eukaryota > Metazoa > Chordata > Aves > Falconiformes > Falconidae > Falco > Falco biarmicus. The sequence goes on along the minus strand of NC_079288.1, from coordinate 2,905,761 downwards.
GAATTTAGACTTAGAAAAGATTCACCAAGGGGAAATGGAACACTGAGCTTAAAGGCTGGGCACTGTGCTGGAGCAATAGTGAACAATAAAGATAATAAAGTGTTTTGGTAGCACTTGAGGCAGAGCTGATGGTAACCTGGTCGCGGCACCGTGATGCGCCGAATGGAAGCTCAGTCACAGAATCCTGGAATCGTTTAGGTCGAACGAGACTCTTAACATCGTCGAGTCCAACCATTAACCCAGCACCAGCAAATTACATCGGGTCACCCACCGACACCCCCACTGGGCTCTGGGGCACGGGCAGGCATCCTGCAGTGGCCGGGGAAGGCTGCAGCCCTCACCGCCCGCCCCGCCCCCCCCAATCCCCCGGGGCAGCCCCCGGCCTGGGGGAAGCACTGGCCCACCTCCCCACCTCCCCAGCCACACTGCCAGGTCCTGCCCAGACTCATCCACAGCTGAACCTCACACACCCTCCACCCCCCACTCCACAAACCCTTGCACAGCACATGACAGACAGACAAGCCTCTGCAGGTCCCAGGGTCAGCCTAAACCCATTAAAACTGAGAGAAAATTTCCCTGGGCATTAGCAGGGCACTGCACAAGGGTGCCCTGATTCCGAGGAAGGCAACACTGCAGCGGAGCCCCAGGTCCCTGCATGCCTTTGGGGAGAGGGAATAGGAAAAACATCAGAAAACAATTAAAATGCGCTCTGTGCTGTTTGCTGGCTGCCAGTAGGGCGACACAGGTTTTGCTGTGCTGTCTGAGCTTGTTCGTGTGACAGCGACATCCCAGAGCACCTGATGGCACCGGGCAGCCAGCAAGGGACGCGGCTAGCACTCCGGGAAGCCGCAGAGAACAAGGACTCCATCCTCTATAGGACAAAATCCCTTAAACCAACCAGGCTTCTCTTCTCACCCGAGGGATGGTCAAAAACTTTGTGGAAAACCAAAGGAGCATCCCTCATTTTGCACCTGCAAATTAGACCAACAAAAGTTTCTTACAAACATTAAAAGCCAATTAAAAGCTATAGCGTTGCTGCACATCTTTATCAAGGCAAGGCCTCCGGGCCACGGCTGGCTCGCTACAGCAATCCTCGAAGGCTGCCCCCACTCCTGCTAATTTAGCTTATAGCTACTGAATTTTAAAGCTGCCATTTGTAATGTGTTAGTTAAGGGTTTGTCAGAATTTCCATCGTAAACCTTTCATTTGGGGGATTTATTGCTGGGCTATAAGGATCTGCTCTGGCTGCAAGTTTGGCAGGAAGGACCACGTACAGCAGCACATTTCCCTCACCCCGCAATCACTCCCATCATTAGAAAGTTACACAGATCCCTAATTGAGGGTTACAACCTCCTTAAGACTCCTTGCAGCTACAAATGGCAAAATCCCTGAGCGACGCCAGCCCAGTGCGAGCTCAGCCGCACGGGGCCGGCTGGCAGACGGGGCAGCACGAGGGCATGGTGTGAAAGTCAGCGGCAAGACACATTTTCCAGCCCAAGGGAAAAGGGCACTGGGAGCGGTAGTGCTGCTCATGATCCCGGACACACTCTCCGCGCAGCCTTTTCACTGGATTTTATCCCTTTGCCATCAGTGTTCCGCTGGTGTGTGAACAAACATCCTTGGCACTTGTTTAGCCGTAAGGTTTTTAGAGCACATATTTCTTAGCACTTACATGTTTTTTATTCCTCCAGTGTTCCTATAATGAAACATATATTTAATGTAAAGCACTGCTTTAGGAAGGTCGATCTTTTCCTTAGGGGCTTAGGGTCCCTGTGTACAGAAGGGGGTCCCCACCTACCACACCCCAGCGTACAGCTGCGCTTCTGATCTGGACAGCATCCCCATCCTGGGGGGATGTCACCGCATCGGCTCCACTGGCTCTTCCCACAGGAAAACCCCATGAGCCCGCAAGGGCCGCGCTGCCCGCTTCAGAAAACATTCCATTTCAGACTGGGGATAAACTTGCTTCATCTGATCTGCCTGCGAGGGGAAAAAAAAAAAAAACAACGAAAAATTAAAAAAAAAAGAAAGAGAGATGAAGAAATTGCTAATGTTACATAAGGTGACTAAGAGCTGTGGTTAAGCCGGGGCACCACGGTACTACACACAATGTGTAAGGCCCCCGGCATCGCATGAGCACAAAGGAAGATGTTTCTCTCCAATGGATCCTTCAACATCTAAACCTACTGGAAACAAGATGGACCATGTCTTTTTGCCTTTTTCCACTCATTTTTTCCACCCTGGTCTGTCCCTCTGTCACCGCGGCACACTAGAACACGGCATGGCCGGCGCAGGGTGATGGGTGCTGAGGCTCTGCGTGCACCCACGTGTTGGCAGCACTGGCCGGACCCCAGCACGTGGAGGGAGCGATGGGGCCGATGCCATGAAGACCCCCGTGGGCAACACTTCCTTGCTGCCATCCCAGCACGGCCACGGCCACGGCCACGGCCAGCCACAGCTCCTGACCCGCAGCCGGCCCTGGCCCCCCCAGGAGCCCCAGGATGCTGCTGGGCAGCACCTTCGCTGGGGGGCTGCCACCCTCCCTCCAGCCGGGTAACAGGAGGAGGAGCAGGAGGAGCAGGAGGAGCGGGAGGAGGGTATCCTGCAGCCACCACAGCCCACACCATGCCGGCGGCGCTGGAGAACTGCACAGCATGCAGGCAGGGGCGCAGGCAGGCAGGGGCGCAGGCAGGGGCGCAGGCAGGCAGGGGCGCAGGGAGGCTGGCAAGGAGGCAGGCAGGCAGGAGTGCAGGCAGGGGGCAGGGAGGCAGGCAGGGAGGCAGGCAGCGGTGCAGGCAGACGCACAGGCAGGGCCCTTGCTCCCTCGCAGCCACAGCAGTCCGGTGGAAAAAAATAAAAATGAAGGCGAGCCGCCGCGCTGGGGTGCGGAGCCGCCGCGCTGGGGTGCGGAGCCGCCGCCGCCCCGGGGCTCCTCCGCGCATCACCCCGACACCGCAGCGCCGGGCACCCGCCGCCGCCCCCTCCCGCCGCTTTGCGCGCGATTTGCGCGCCCCGCGCGCCGCCCCTCCACCCCTCCGCGCGCCGCCCCCGCCCTCCGCGCGCCGCTCCCCCCCCCCTCCGCGCGCGCAGCCTCCGCGGGCGCGCGGCCCCGCGCCGCCCCCTGCAGGACGCGGCGGGACTACAGCACCCAGGCGGCCCCGCGGCGGCCGTCGGCAGCGCGCCTGCGCACTGCGCCCCCAGCTCCAAGTTTGGAGCTTTTAGCTGCCAGCCCTGGCCCATCATGTAGGTGCAGCAGAGCCTTCCCTACCATTGCAAGCAGGGGGGGCGGAAACCCCCCGCTCTGCAAGCTGCCCTGCAAAGTGTGCAATTGCACGGCCCCCCCCGCTGCAAGGAGAGCTGCTGCAGCAAGTCAGGAAAACTCCAGTTGCATGAAGATTGAGCGCTTGCAGTTTGCATCTTTGTTGCAAAACTAGCTCCAGAAGAGAGGCAAGGCAAAGTCTTTTGTGCTCCCCTCCCCCATCAAAGCAAAGGGGAAAATGTCTCAGTCGAGAGGTAAGGCTCCTACTTCTGTTCGTTGCAGATATGCAAAAAGTCGTGCATGCATTTTGAAGTGCATGCATGCATTTTTCGGGATGCAATTGCATTTTGAAGTTTGAGGCTTTCAATGGCTCTCAGTTGCATTTCCTGTTTAGTATGTGCCTTTTTGCAGCCACACACACACTCACACACACAGTTCCTGTAAGGCAGGGCTTGCAGTTCAGCTGTGCATTGACGTTATTTGAATTCTTCTGCGGGGATTACTGAGCCCTTTTTGCCTTTTGCACAGTCAGGACAGATAAAGGGTGTTGGAGAGCAGATGCATTCGCTGCCGTATAGCTGCATGCAAAATGGGCACGGTGCATGCGAATTGCAGCTAATTTCAAGTGCAGCATTAAATGAAACTTTTGAAGAAGTCCGTGGACGAGATGAAAGGTGCAACTTGAGTGGAGTTACCACGAATTAAATATATCCCTATGTTTCCATGGGAAAGTATTGTTCTTGTGCCAGGACTGAGATCATTTTCCACCGATTTCTTACCCCCCCCCCCCCCCCCCCCCCCCCCCAATATTTGGTAACTTTTGGTGGCAGGCAGCAGTGTGGTTTGTAACACCAGATCGCTAAGAGCATGCACCAGGGCTGCTTTATTTAGCATTTAGGAGCCCGAGCTCGGCACTTCGGATGGAGCGGGAGGGGCGTATTTGGGTAGGGGACAACAGTGATTTATTTTATTTATTTTTATCTTAATTTTTTCTTGCCAGCGTGGTGGTGGTGGGTAATCTCGATCTTTGCTTTTTAACTTGATGATTATTCCGGGGTGGCTCAGCCTTGTGTCCTGCAAGGGGGTGGTGGTGGTGGGAGGAGGTGGTGAATTTAATATTGCAGAAATGCTGTGGGAATGCAATAGCCCCTGCAAGACCAAGTGGAGATGTTTAAGGAGGAGTTGCTCCGGCCATTCATTGTGAAAATAGATGCACATATGTCAGCAGCCGGCCGCACGGATGCAGGCTTTAGAGCTTCTTTTAAATGTTTGGACTTGATATTGCAGCTTGGCTCTCCCTGCATTTTGCAGCCCTCGCACATATTGGGGAGCAGGGGGGGGTGAGAGACAGTGCATGGCCCGGTGGGAGAGTGGTTCCCAAACTGGGACTGGGGCTTTTTTTATTGCCGTTATTTTATTTTAAAAAGACATCTGTGAAGTCAGTGGCCTTCCACTATAAGCCTTGCTGGGAGGGCATAGGAAGGAGGTGCTGTCACAGCTCTTGCCACACAGTTTTCCTTTGTAAGAAAAATGTAAAGTTGTTGTATAATTTATTCCTAATTTGGGTTTGCTGCAGTCATCTTTTCCAGCCAAGCAGAGAATTGTAAAAGTTTCCAATAGAAAGAGCCAAGGAAGTTTGATAATGCAAAGTTGAACCAAGTGATACCCGCAGCACGCTGCCGCTCGCAGGAGGGTCACCGTGAGATCCACGGAGGGGCAGGGGCCGGGCAGGGGAGCAGCTGCTTCCCGGGGGTCCCTGGAAAGCCTCGGGGTGGGAAAGCCTGGCCACGCAGGGCTGGTGACGGGCAGGGACCTGTGCTGGTGGCCCTGCAGCCCACCCTCCCTGGGTGCCGCTTAGCCCCCACGCTAGCCAGCACTGGCCTTGTCCGTCCTTCTCAGTACCGGGAAAATGGGAAAGTACGAGTAGCCAACCCACAAAACACGATCCCGATGAATGGCATCATTCTTGAATCTGTTTTCCCGTCCATCTCACGCTCTGCAATACAAGTGTCTAAGTTTGAATTCCTTACATGGATAACTTTTCCAAGTTCAGTTGTTCAGGCTGAGGTTTTGCTCGGGAAGGGGTTTCAGCTCCAGGGTTTGCACCAGAGGTATCATTCTTCAGGATGAATTAAGGGAGGCATAATCTGCATTTCAGGATCGGCTTTCATGTGTTGCACAGGAGGTTCCTCCTCAGCTTTCTAAAATACTGCACAGAGCTTCAGCCAGCTGCTAAGCCCTCTCCCTGCTTTGAATCATTTCCAAAGTTGTTCTGAGAATTTGCCAGAGATTAATTTTTTTTTTTTTTTTTTTAAACGCTGCTTGTCAGGGGAGCATGTAATCAGGAGGGTTATTCCCTGATAAGACTTAGTCCCTGCAAGGAATCCCACCTAGCTGCAGGGCAGAACTGCACCTCAGACCCTGCCTGTGCCATGCGATGAAGCGGAGGGAGCTGCTTTCTGCACAACCACAGCACGGGCTGTAGGAGATAAAACTCCCTGGAGTTGGGAAGCAACAGTTCCATTCTGGCCCCTTCTGCAGCAGAAACCAGTAGATGCCTCCAGCATCGTGCTTGCCAGTTCCCAGCCACGTTACCTGCTGGACTCCCTAAGACTTTGCGGTCAACAAAATACAGGTCAAGTCAAAGGCACCACTGGGTGCAAGCGCCTGCATTTCACCCCATGCTCATTTCTACCTTCGTTCCCTCTTTTATGTTGCAAAATAGGATTTGTAGTTGGATGGAGCAACCCATAGTAAATAAGATTTCTCCAAGCACTGCAGGGACCTGCAGCCCGTTTCTCACCTTCAGAGAGGAGCCCGCTCCGGACAAGTGGGGCTCGATGTTGGTGGTAGCTCAGAAGTTGTTGAATCGTTGCCCAAATACGGCACATTTGGCTGTCATGACTAATAGGATATTATTCTGGAAGAGAAAAAAATGCGGAAGTCCATATTAATTACAAGCTAAACGCAGTTTGAGGCTATAAATCTGAACTCTCGTGACAGCAGATATATTCAGGAGTCTTCCAAATTCATTTTAATGGGGGAATTATTCACTCGCAAAGCCCACATCAGAGAAGCAACCTGCAAATATGCAAATTTCTCCACTGAAATAAGGGAAGGGGAAGCAGCTCCCATTAGAGCACTAATTCATAAATAGTATGTTGAAATGAGCTACATTTAACTAAATGTTGCTGTCCATTGATCTCATTCATAATGCTTAGACTTCGCTGTTTCAAGTACAATTTTTTGTGCTCTAGCTGAAAAGGGATACAGAGATTACGAGAACCACGTCCCACGTGATGCTGGCTGAACATGTACCCTATGGACTTTGACCAAAGGCCCTGCAGCCCTGCACCAATTCAAAATACTACATTTTATGTAAAATGCTCTTTTTTTTGCCCAGCTAGAATTCTCAGTGCAACAGATGCGAAGCCTAAATGGTAGTGTGTTGTTTTTTTTTTTTTTTAAATCCTAGGTAGGTGGCAGGTTTTTGCTAGTATAAAATTAACCCATAAGCAGTGTGAAGCTCCCGTTGGTTGTGCAATGTGCAGTTTGCCTCGTCAGCACCACCTCAGCTTCTCACCATTAACACACTCCCATGACATAGGTGCTTGGCAAGGGCAGGCTTTGCAAGAGCACGGTGAGCAAATCTGTGGCATGGGCAGCGAGGTGTGAGCCTAGCAAAGCCTGGTCTAGCAGCGGCACAGGCAATTTCAGGTAGAGTTGTTGATTTATTTATTATTTTTTTTTAAGGATACCATGTTGAATTAGTATTTCACCCTGTTGCATGCGTAGCCTGCTCTGCTATACCACCTGTGGAGGTGCCTGTGTACTTACTTTGGGTTAAGAGGGGGCAAACGCTTATAAAGAGGTTTAAAAGTCTCATGCGGTGTCATGCTGGAGGAATTAGGCAGCATGGCCAGAAAGAAAAATAACTAGTCAGGATAGAAAGGATGAGGCTAGAAATGATGTCTGACATACGCCCAAGTCACTGCTCTGCACAGCTGAGCAAGAGTTGCTGCCTTTTGCTGCCTGCTCCCTCTGCGTTGCACAAGAGGGGCATTTGCTTGCAGCACTGCTGGGCTGCGCAGGGAAGGAGCTCTCGCCCCCTTCGCCCCAGAGAGCATCCCCAGGGGTGGTGCAGAAACCTGAGGGTATTTGCAGGGTACCCCATATCCTGATGGGGCACAGCAGGCGGCAGCACGCTGCCCAGGGCAGCGGCTCCCTGGTGCTAAGCAGGGACAGGAACAGGATTTAAAAGCTCAAACTATAGAAGTAATTATAGCAATAAAAGCAATAAGTTGCAGGGGAAAAAGGAGCAAAGAGCTGTTTTCTCCTCCCAGCTGAAACAAGTTTAGGTGCCTCACTGCCACAGCGTTTGTCATTTACTTCAGTCACCAAAAAAACCCCAAGAGCTTCCTTTGGGGTGAATTCCCTCCCATGACACATACACAAGCTGCTAAGGTGAAGCAAATGCTACTCAATTAAAACCACAGGAGTAATTTAGAGAGATGAGACACTTCATTCCTCCAAGAGTATTGGCATTAATGGAACACAATTACCTTCAAAGTCACATGGCAGATTTGCAAATTCTGTGTACTGTGGCTGCAGATGTACAAGATGACTAAAAAGTTGCCTTTTTACCCAAACAATACTTGCATTTGATGTCACTGGTCCATTTTCCCCTGCTGAAAAGAGCCCTAACAACACCTGTAGAAGCCTTTCAGAAAAAGGATTTAAAAACAACACATCTGAAGAAAGCTCCCAGCCCTTTTTTAAACTGAAAAAAGAAAAATAACATGGGAGCTTTGATAGCTCAGGAGTGGGAACAGACTCACACCCTCCTCTATGAATGCACTTGGAGGAGTGCAGTGTATGTTACCCCCAACTGCTGGGCACGGTCATGATTCCCAGCTCTTTCCCATGGGGTTCCCTGCCTTCACCCCATGAACTTGCATTCCTAATGCTCAGCCTGCCTGCAGGTCCCCTCCTGCTCCAGCAGAAAAGCTCCTGGGGAGATGCGGAGCACCCATGGCAGCTTGCTGGGCTGGGCACAGCATCCCAACAGCAGCAGGTAGCACAAGCATTCCCAAGTAAGGGAGAGGGGTAAAAACCAGAGCACACGGGTGTCCCTTGCTGCGGTCACTTGTGTTTTGGGATTCAGTCACTGTATTGTACGAGTTGGCAGTGTGGCCACCAACAGCGTCATTATATAAAGTGTTGAGTCAGTCTCCGGTGGCCAGATAAATTGCAGGACTGTTCTTTTAATTTTAGACATGGGCAGAGCTATAATTAAAAAAAAAAAAAAAAAAAGCTTCATTACCTGTAGAGTTACTTAGCTCCCTTCCTTAGGGCCTGGCTGGGAATAGTTTGAGATTAGCATTATCAGCTAGAGCAATGTTAGCAGGAAAGCAGGTCTAGGACCCTGGAGCTGTGCCATGTTAGACACTACGATCTGTGATGGCAAAGTGGTGAAGGCCGTTCAGTGCAATTTCCATATCTACGCATTGTGCAAAAAGTTGGGTTTTTTTTTGCTTTTGTTTTCCAAATCTACAATATTCTGCATGCTAACAAGTGTGACTGGAAGGTACCTTCTGCTCAGTAAAAAGCAATTTGGAGAGAGGAAGCCCAGGACTCTCACTTGTAGAGCTTTCTTTTGCCTCAAAGCTATTCTTCCTTTTAAGCTATAATTCCAAACACCCAGTTGATGTTTCAGAGGGTGCATCCCACCATGAAAGCCTATGGGGTGCTGAAGCACTTCTGAGTCATCTTTACTTTGGAGATGTTGCAAACAGATGCTGAAACATCCTTTATGGAAGCACCAAGAAGCCACTTGTGCATCTTTGGTCTGTTGGTGCTGGCAAAACTGCAGCTGAACCCTGGATTTACATCCCATAGTCAAGCAAGGGCCTGAACATCTATGGGTATTGTAACAGCAGCATCAGACCACTTTGGGAGAGGTCTCTGGGGTCAGAGGTACTCAGGCTACTTCCCCCCACCCCCGCCCCAGTTGCTGTAGGAGCAATGGCTATGGCTTGCTAGGCTGCTGCAAAAAGCTGAGTGCAGTGAAGCCCAAGGAGCATTGTGCAAACAGCCAGAGGGAGCAGCCTTGGCAGCCAAGATAGAGTTTCATATTTGTAAGAAACATTGTGGAGAGAGAAAGCATCCCCCCCCTCTTTGAGCAGGAAAACTTCATCGAGCAAAGCTGATCCAGTTTCTTGCTGTTGCTGTTTTGTTAGCCTACTTAGCTTGCAATTTTATAATAGAGGCTAGATTTTCCTAGCCTGCACCCAAGCAGACCAAAAACCATTAGAAGAACTGAAGCCCAAGCAGCATCCACTTTTACTGCACTCAGATGAGACCAGTGGAAAAAAAACAAACCAGCAGAAGTTGCAGATGAGATGCCAAAGATAAGGCAGCAGTAGAAAATAAGTACAGGACTCAACACTTCACTGTGTCTGCAGCAAGAGGCCTTTAATGAAGGCTGAATCAGCAGAGTCTTGGTAGCTGCTTTTGAAGGAGAATGTTTTTTCTAAACAAAAAATATGTAATTGCACTCAATGAAACAATGCTTATCAGCGCCAAATGGCCTCAGAGCATCATCTGGCTGTTCTTCTGCAGAAGACCCAGGCAACGTGATTTTGTGCTTCTTTTCATTCTGTAACGGGGTCTGACCCCGAAGTTCTCCATTCGGGTGTTTTCAGCAGGGCTTATTTGACACTCAAGCAACAAGTTATATTAGAAAAGTTACAGCTTCACTCCATGTTATCATTCCTCTTAACAATGTTTATTGCTTCTCCAGTAGTTCAAGGTCAGATATAGAAAGTGACTCAAAGTCTTTTGTTGGTCTGACATCTCTAAAGTAATGGAAGTCCCCATCTGGCAAAGACAAACCTTCCCAGGGTACAAGCATCAAAAAGGAAGGGAGAGAGAACATTTTAAAAGCAAACCCGGCATTGATTACTGACTGTCTTTCCCTGGACTTGCTCCATTATATCTGCTCGCATCAACCCAGCATCTCCCATCTTTCATACGCAGGAGCCCCAGTAAGAGCCCGCTAGACTTGCAGGCTCATGCAAGTACCTGCATGCCGGAGGTGAAGCATTCACTTGAAAACCAGGGTACACAAGATGAGAAGGTCCTTTTAGCACCGGCTCTGTGTGGAGGGCTTGCACAGCACCTAATACCGCCCTGGGCACCGGCAACTTGTTCCAGGGCACTTCTCCAGTGCTGGCAACTGGCACCCATGTAGAGGCACACTTTCCAGCTTTGATTTCAACACAGCCCTTTTTTCCTAGGGCTGCTTTAATTGCCTACAATTAGAACTAAAACCAAGTTTGGCTTTGTAAGGACTGGAATTGATTTCTTTTTTCAAACATCTGATGATGCTGTGGCCTTTTGAAAAAGAAGTGTCAGCCTGTGATCATTTATGCATCCTACTGCCTAGGGATTAAAGGCCAGATGTATGGTATTTATGGTAGTTTCATTCAAGGAGTGAAACACCTGTAGGAGCTGAGAACAGCTGCCCCTCCTTCTTCCAGTGAAATGAAGGAAAAGGCAGGGACTTTACATGCTATCATCAAAATGCCAAAACCCCTTTGGGCAGAGCTACATCTTAAGTAGATTTGTTTAAGCACCGAGCCTCAGCCCTTAGCAAAAATGCCTCAGCAGAAGTACAAGCCACAGCACAGGGCGTTTGGCAGCCCTGGTGGGACCCTGAAGGTACAGCTGGTCACCCCAGCCCCTGCACAAGAAGGGCATGACCTGGCCAGCTGGGACTGAGCTGTTAATGAGGTGCAGACAGAGATCTGACCTTGATTTCCAAATGCCATGCAGGTTTGCAAGCTAGCAACAGGACAGGGAAGCTGCAACAGTTCTCATCCTGAAGTTTTGCACATGGAGATGTAGACTTAACCTGCAGTCGCCTCTTGCAGGTTTGCTTCTCTGAATAGGAAGATGCTGATGGTTAACATAGCATCACTCCCAAGCAGACCTCAGTACTTATGCGTGCTAATTAAATGCTTTCAAAACCACAAGGCTGACCTTCACTGCATGCCCACAGATTTTTCTCTCATTTAACAATCAGAGGGTTGACAGAGTAGCCTATTAAAGGAGTAGAAAGGCAATGCTCTAGATGCTGTTGTTTTTTAACCTGTTCCAAGTGTCTTCTGCTTTTCATCTGTAAGAGAGGGAAACCACAGTCACCTGATAACCCACCAGGAGAAACCAGGCTGGAGACAAGGAGTGCTTGGCTCAAATCAAGCACAAGGTCTGATAAAATAGCAAACATGCTTAAAACTGAAGTTTACTGTGATATCTATGCAATAAGCCATAACAGCCATTACATGTACAGGTACTTACATAACCAGAGAGCCACTCTATGTGGCATAGAGTTGTCCTTTGGGAGATGCCCTCTAGGAAAAAAAAATAAAGGCAATTAACAAAGTCTGACTTCCCTACCTTTCCCAAGGACACCAGTAATTTGCTCATTGCTAATAAAACTTGGGATGTCTCTACAGAGAACTTGAATTCCTGCCAAGGAATTGGTTTCACGAATTAACTAAAAGACCAGATCAGTGCAGTGCACCGCATGAAAGGACATCACAGAACAGCCCCCGACAGAGCAGCATCTGAACTGGAGGGAGAGCCTGAAATAGTCCCTGGCAGCTGGGGGGGGTGTGCCACGGACGCTGCTGTGAAAGCTGATCAGTAACGAGCTGCTTTCTGAAGACAAGACAGACTGAATTTGCAGCAGGCACCTTTTTAGCAGAGAGAAGGACCTGGGCTTGTACCTCGCCAGGTCTCTGTGGGGCGACAGTGCAGGAGCATGCCCTTGCTCGTAGCCACCCGAGTTAGGCAGCCCAGCAAGCTTCCACGTAGCATGTCTTCAGTTTCATTCATGTCATTAGGCAGCTTCCTTTATAGCTAAGCATGTGGTTGGGTGGTGGGTTTTTTTTTTTTCCCTTTCTTTTTTCTTCCTCTGAAAAACATTTGGTACTTCCCCCGCAAGAAATCAGAAGCTTTATGTCTGATAAGAGGCTGGAACAGCTTCCTGCAATAGGAGAGCATTCCTCCTCTGCTCTTCCTGCGGACCTCAGAACAATGCCAGCGCTTCCAGCGTCAACAAGCATTTACTTTACCTTGTAGCACAGTCATTTAGGGCCCATCCTGTGCAAGCATCTCCCCAGCCAGCACCTCCTGTGAAGGGGGGGGGAGGCTCTTTTTCCAGGAGCTTGCTTTAAAAAAGGCATTGCCACAGCTGAAACACAAGGAGCAATCTGGGAGATTGAATCAGAGCCGATTCAGAGCAGCTGTAGCCAAGCAGGGCCCTCATTTGGACGAGTGGGGTCTGAAGAATTTTTTTCTTTCCCCTTGAAAGAGAAGCTAAATAGGTTTTTTTTTCATGCTCTGATCTTGAAACGACTTGTGCACATGCTAGACTTGGAGCATGTGAATCCTTTTACAGGAGTCAGTGGGACTGAATGTGCTTGGGATTGAGCACACACAGAAGAATTTACAAGGCTGGGGATGTATTTTGTCCTGGTTGCTAAGTAGGATGGACATTATGGACCTGCGTAGATGATTTATACTACCCTGCTTTCTCTTGGTTTCTTTTTTCTCATTCCTGCTTATCTGTTCTTGCAACTTAGAAAGCAGTATCGTATGTGCAAGTGTGTATGTCTATAACTGAAACTACAGCCTTGAACGTCACACAGGGAGTTCTATGGAGGCTTTGACAGAAAGTCTTATAAAGGGAGTTGTGTATTTACAGCTCCTGATTTAGAAGGCTGGGTGGAGAGATGTAACCTGACAGCGTCTGATCCGTGTGGACATATGTGGACAGAAAAAAACCTGCTTAGTGGTGTCAGGGACGCTTTATGGGGAAAAAAGTATGAGACTTGCTGGCCTCTGCTACAGTACTCTGCCATAATGCATTACTTCAGCGTGTTTTCCAAACTGAAATAAAATTGCATGATAGAAACAGGGGAAAGGCTTTTGTTCTTCCCATACTGCTTGTTATACTTTATGATAAGACATACAGGCAAGTGTATGCCCTTAGCAGGTGTCTGGAAGGAGACCTGCAAGTTCATGCTCTCTGACCTCTGGCTAAAATCTGAACTTTAAAGAGCTTCTCTGGAAGCCCCAAGAGCTGTGCTGCGTCCTGCAGACCTTCACGTGCATGGCTTTGAGCTTCCTGAGCCTTCTCGCACATGCAAAGAAAGATGTGTTGTTGAAGGGGCTGCAGGACCGGGACGTGACGCTCGTGGTCGGACAGACTCGCCGCTGCCGTAGCGGTGGTGGAGCAGCTCCGGTTCTTGCCTCTCTCTGCGGCCGGTGGTTTCTTGGGGCAGCGGCTGTTCTTGCTGGCAGTGCAAAGGGGAGGGCAGTTGTTCTGCTGGAGCCCTCTGCCTTGCTCTGGTGTTGGGGTGGTTCTCCAGCTGCAGTGCTGGAGACCTGGGTGGGTGCTGGGGCTCGGGGGACGTGGGTTTGGCTTTGTGGCAGTTGCCCGTGGCTTCTCGCTGGGAATAGGGCTCCTGTGTGTTTTTAAAGTAGGACCTACACGTTTGCTGGGAGGCATTGCCAGCAGAGGGAGCATGAGTGAGTTCCTCCCACCTACGCTGGCTGTCCAGAACTGTCAAATACCACCTTTAGTAATTTAGGTACAAAAATAAGCAAATAAGCTCTTATATAAAAAAAAAAAATAAATAGCAAAAGGGAGCTGTCTAATGGGGTAGCACAAAGGCAGATCGGTCAAAGTCTTGACCATGTTGAAAACTTAATCACAATATTTGGCTGAACCTTTATAAAAATTCCCCATGACAAAATGTCAAGCAAGGAAGCAGATCCTCTCCTTCTGTGCTCGTGCTGCAGGTGCCGCAGTGTTCCTCTAATGCAGGAAAACCTCTGTGCGAGATTGCCACCAGATTTCTAATCAACTCCTCTGTTTGGCCTGAGCTGTGAGTGAAGGACGGAGCATGAGCAGCATATCACTGGGAGGAAAATTACGTGTTGATTTGAAGTTCTTCTGAGTGTTATTTGCACCATGGAAGAGGAAAGTGGGCCAAAAATTATCTTCAGTTCAACACTTTCAGTTGAAACGAACAGTTGCCAGCTGCCAAACAGAACAGCACAAGCAGAGAAGTAATTAAGTCTAGAGGTGTCTTGTACAACTTTGACATTATTTATTAAATCTTTTCAACGCAGAGGTGCTATTTTCCCATGAGGATCCACAGGGATTAACATAGCCTTCCTGTTCAGCAGGGACCTTCCGCAGAGGATGCTCGCTAAAGGAATGACTTGTGGCACACTCCTCTGCTTCCGTGGATATTCCCCTTTGGCTCTAGAAGTTATTGTTACTCTGTAACTCGCACAATGACCAAGTCAATGGGCAGTTTTCTCTCTATGGATCATAAATTTCCCATTTTGTCCTAAGGTGGCTTTACTCAAGTGCAGAAAATTATAAACCCAAGTTTTATATGCAGCGCATCGGCAGTGGAAGATGGCTGGTAGTGGTGTAGCTTAAATGTCCAACATTTACATTATGCTGAACAAATTAAATCTGTGCTTGGTAAAATGAGACTCCTGCGGCTTCCTGGAGCACCCGGTAACAGAAATAAAACCATATCTCAGATTGCCCTGTGGTATTGATTAGGTTTTATTCTGTCCTGCTGCGAGGGTGATGACACCAAGGCAGATACCCCACAGACAAGGTGCGATCCTGCTCAGCGAGCAGAAGCATTTCTGCAGAGAAATGGAGAATTAACATGTAGGGAGCAGCGGTTCAGAGCTGAATGATAAATAACTGAGCATGCTTTGCTGGGAACAGTGACACCCCACGGGGTCGGTTCGCTGAGCTCCCTGGGGGATTCCTTCCTGGCCCATCACACCCTCCCAATGTCGCAAAGTCCTGCTTTTCTCATGTTTAAGCCTCCTAACTCATTTTGCCTGAACAAGCCTCAGCACTTGCCCACGTAGCTTTGCCAGGGGATGCTACGGGGCAGCATCTCGGGCATGGGAGGGCGATGAGGGGGAGATGCCACCGCTCGCAGAGGGCTGTCCACCAGTGCTCGCGCGTGGGTTGTCCCTTTTGGTGCGTACAGCAAAAAAATGGGCTGAAGCCTGCAGCCAGGTGCCCAGGGGACAGATACTTGCTGCAGCTATTGGAAAGGCTAAGACAACGGTCTGGCACAGCCTTTATGTACGTGTTCCTGCTCAGCCTGGTGCTTAATACATCCTTAATAGCAACATGTACTCACGGTAAGCACATGCTTAAATGTAAGCACCAAGACATCAGAACCTTCATAGCTGGAGCTGCAGGCCTGGATCGGGCTTCTGAGTCTGCAGCACAGCAGAAATCAGCAAGCGGGTGGAAATGTCACCTTCGTTTTCCAAAGCAATTTGCATTTCCCTGGGCTGGCAGCACATCTGACAGCTCCAAGAGGCCCTGGCGCGGGAGGCATGGTGCTGGTGCTGCTGGGGCGGCTGCCCCTTGCCCGCTCTGCCAGGTGCACGGACTTGTCCCCCCTCGGTGTCTGGGCAGCTGGGGCAGATGTAGAAGCCGATTGTTTTTTTCAGGGGAAATGAAGCTGTGCAGCAGGGTCCTTGCTCTGCCAGTGATGCTTTAAAAACACCTTGCAGAACCCCATGGGAGTAACTCCCAGCAACTCCCAGTTTAAAAAACCTGAAAATCAAAATTGAAACTGGAGGGAGACTTTGAGCAAAAAGGCATCTGTGGGGTGTTTGACAGGGAGGGGATCTCATTGCCCTAAGAAAGCTGGGTTTCGAGGCTCTGTAAAGTAGTGGGGAAAGGAGGTGGCTACTCCCTTACTGTGTCAGGTTTTCCAGGGAGCAGTGGGTTAGGAAGTGGAGAAGTATTTCTAGCTGGGCTGGGGCCAGTGGGTTTAAGGCCAGTCTTGTTCCCACCATGACTGAGGCAGACGGGCCACATGCTTTTTGTGTTGAGTGTCGGAAACTTGCTGCTACCCGCTAGGTATTCATCTGGGAAGTTGGTCAGGGTTCCGTCGCTGCATGTGGCCCTTCACTGTGAACTTTTGAGGTGAATTCTTGGTGGATAAGGGGAAGTAGAAGAAAAGCAAGTGGAGTCCCAGGAGTGATGCCCGGCTTGCAGCAAACCCACAGCATCCCTGCTCACACATTGGCTGTGGGAGCTTCAGCCCCTCATCCATGGGCTGCATCGTGTGGGAGCACCCACCGGCACGCAGAGCCTGCCTGTCCCTTGGGAGACTTTCTAGGGTGCTGCCGCCGCACTGAGGAGCAGAGCCCACCCTGCCTTCTGTGCCAGGGGCAGAGCCAGGGCAGGGAGCTTGAAGCTTGGCCGAAAGGCCCGAGTAAGCCTTGCACGCCACGAGGCATGAACGTTTGGAAAGCACTTCACCCTTCTGCCTGCAGCGCTCTGCTTCCGCTGCCTGCGGGCGTGGGAGGCGGCCGTGCTCCTGCCTGCGCGTCCCCCATGCACGGGCAGCAGCCCACCTCCTCCGGCGCCGCTGGCAGGTGCTCTTTGGCAGGGAGAAAATAGAAATGAAGGTAGCAGCAATGAAAGCAGCCGCATCCTTCAAATCCTCCTGCACAAAAGCCCTTTTGTTCCCCGGGTGAATTCCAAAAGCTTTTCTCCAGTTTTGATTCCAGCAAACTCCCACTGCAAGCAGACGGCCGAGGGTTTGAAAACAAAGCAGCAACTAAACGAAAAGTCCCTCATAAAAAATCCCCACGAGGGCCGGAGGCTCTTGACAAACAGCTTCCCTGGCCTGCAATTCCTGTGGATTTCCTAATTTGAGATAAGCAGCAAAGAAAACAGGCTCTGGGATGGGGAGGCAGTGAAGCCAGCGGACCTTGGCAGAGGGAAAATAAGGGCTTGATTTATGGTGACCTGGTGACTGGAGGGAGTGACTGCCCCTGCCACTTGCCTCCCTGCAGCTCCACTGCTGTGATTTCTCATGATAACAGGGGCGAGGGAAGAGGCCACGAGGCTCTGTTGCTCTGTGGCATCTCCGCCACTATCGCATCTTTCCCAGAGCAACGGTGGGATGCAGCTGCTGGAGGTGCAGGAGCTCTGTGAGGGATGCAGCCTGCTCCAGTGACGGTGAGGAGCAGAAAACAAAGTCCTTGTTGGCACTGCTTGGAGCCCAGTAAGGTTTCCCTGAGCTGCCT
The DNA here is from genome assembly GCF_023638135.1 of Falco biarmicus. NCBI lineage: Eukaryota > Metazoa > Chordata > Aves > Falconiformes > Falconidae > Falco > Falco biarmicus. The sequence goes on along the minus strand of NC_079288.1, from coordinate 2,888,333 downwards.
TTTGGCTCTGGCAGCCTCACGTTGGGCAGCTGCAAGTGATTTGCAGGATTTGAGGGTGTCTGAGGCAGTGTGGTGGAGGAGTGGAAGTGGTTTTTCTCTGTGTGTAATGAGGAAGGCTTGGGTGCATCCATGAAATTTAAGTTGATGGGTGGAAAAATAGTTAGGGAAAGCAAGGTGAGAAGAAGGAAGAGGCTTTGGTTCCTATAGAATTACTGTCAGGCTACTGGAGTTGGGGGCGTGTGTAGGCAAATTGTTGAATTTTGCATTTTGTGTTTTTATACACGTGCCTCCACAGTGGTCTCTGGAGGATTCAACAAGTCTGGAGCATGAAGGCACAGCCCCAGCCTCGGCGCAGGCAGGTGTCTCCTTGCAGCTAAAGGGTGTCAGAGATGTCTCACAAGCCTGGTGGGGTTCAGTGCTGCTCTCCCATCCTCAGCTTGAACCGCCTCCATGGGTTTGGGCTAATACTCTCAGGTGCCAAGGGGAGCGGGACAGTTGTGTGAGCCTGTGCTGCCTTGTGCCCCCTGTACAATGTGGGCAACATCCTTTAGCAGCTGCCAACATCCTCATCCATGGAGGTTCTTCGCTTTGGTGGATGTGAGTCAGAACCCAAAGCAACAGAGGTGGTTTTGTTTTAATTCATTATTGCGGCACACCTGCACACGAGGCAGAGAAGGGACATGCACACAAACAAATCTTGTGCAACTTCAGGAGTTGGAGTTGAGATCCTTATGGGTCCCTTCCAACTTGAGATATTATATGATTCTATGATTAACTTGCCTGCGGCCATAGATGGGGTTGTTAGAGCTGAAACCGGAGCGTGCACAGCCTGGTGCTCTGTCCCTTCCACCCACCACCTCCTCCCCTCTTTTATCTGATGGATCACGAGGCAGTGCCTGTCCCTGACAGAGCATCTTGCGGCTGGGGTGAATCAGCAGAGAACTCAACGGTTGTACTTTGCAGCTGACTGGGAGATCCCAGCACCAAGGAGGAAAGCGGTGATCCCTGGAGAGCTGTGCAAGGGCAGGGCTGGTGCTGCGGGGCAGCTCGGGGCAGCCGAGCCCCAGCCTGGGTGGAATTGCCTTGCAGCAGCTGCTCCCAGCTGTGGTGCATCGAGTGCCGTTCCTGCTGGGTGTTGGTGCCACTGTTTGCACAGAGATGCTGCTGTTTGGGAGGAGCTGTGCCCTTTCCCCCAGGCCATCGAAGTTTGAGCAGCTGGATGCACACGCCAGATGAGTTCAGCCAAAGTGTTGTAACAGGGTTTTTAATATTAAAGTCTCTTGTGCCCCATGCTGAAAGCCGTAGGCAGGCAAAACTCTCGTATCTTATCATCTCCCACTTACATTAGCTCCTGAAATACAATGGATTCAGGGCTATTTTGCATTGCAGCTGTTTTCTGAAGAAAAGCTGGCTAATCTAAAGGCTGCCTCAGCAGTGCAGGGTGTCCGGAAAGGGCTCTCTCTTGCCTTGTCACATCCACAGATGCCAATGTGGTCCTGGCACCAGCTCAACAGGAACATGGTGGGTGGCCCCATGCTGTGCCTGCAGTTCCCTTGCTGAGACTGAGAGTGATGCTGCATCTGGGCTGGGAAGGGACATTATCTGGAAAAGTTGTTTGTTGCCATCTCCCCATTTCCTCTGAGCTGTTAGCATCGGAGGGGAGCATGTAGCTGCTCATCGTTGGTCTGTGAGCATGAAAATGGGCACTGAAGGCCCCGTTTCCTCTCACATTGGTATTCCTGCAAGTAAATGGTGGAGTGGGGTGCAGGGAACACATCGGGGCAGAGCCCAGTTGGGAAGTAAAGTCCAAGGTCTTGGCAATGTGAAGTCCAAGCCAGTGGGGGAGCCCCTGAAACAGCTCAGTGAGGTGCTGGCAACTTTTACAAGACACAAAAGATCATCCTAAACCCTCATATCCTCTCCCGTGCAGCCGTGTTGTATCACCCCCTCTGTCAGACAGCCAGTTGTCATCTCCAAGCTGGTGTTGGGTACTGGTGTCCCACGAAACCTGCTGGAAGGCTGCTCCAGCGCGTGATTACCCCAGTGCTCCCTGCAAGCTCCTGTGGACTAGAGCTGCAGGGGGACCCAGTTTTGTTCGGTGGGAGATTACAGGAGGGTTTAGAGTTTCCCAAAAGCTCTATCAGCTCCCTGCCCCCTTCCCAGAGTCCCTGTAGCGCTGTGTTCAGTGCATGTCTTAGCACAAGATCTCATGTCTAATCTCTATCTAAGTGTCTCTTCCACTTCACACTCAGAAGGTCTTAACTCTTCTACAATTTAGAGATGCACTCTTATCAGAGTGACAAACACACTCGCATAACCAAAATGTGCAGATAGATAAGGAGAAATTGCATCTCTCTGGTTTCTGTATTGAGATGAATAAACACAGCAGCCTGCAGTCTTTTGCAGGATGTGTTAAGAGGAAAATGGGCAGAGTAAGCAAGATTAGCCTGAATCAGGAAATTACCTTCAAAATTGAATTACTGAAATACAGAACTTATTGAACGGCAGGCAAATAGGTTCTGATATTTGCACAGTTTGGTGACATTTCTGTATGTTTCTGCACTGCAGGATCCAGAGATTAGTCTGCTGGAGTCCTTTCTGCAAAGCTTTCTGCTTCGCCTTCTTCCAGCGTTTTGTTCTGGTGCTGTTCAGAGCTTTGCCACCAAACCATCTACGGCTGGAGGCCAATCTTGAGGCAGGCACAGAGGCCTGACCTTGTGATTTTACCTTCAGTGAAGCTGAAGATCTTTGTCTCCATTGTGTTTGCGCCTCGGCAGAGCTGACCGACGTCAGCTGCCGCGAGTTGAAGACGCAGCTTGCTCCCACTCTTGCAGCGGAGACAGCGCTGAGACGCAAATAACCCGGGTGTGATCCGAGCAGATGTTGCACAACCTCTGCCAGGCAGTTCACGCGGTGCACCTCTGTCGCTCCTTGCAAAAGCTCTGCTGTTTTGGTTTGGGGCCTCTTCTGCGCTGGGTTTATTCCAGGTTGCAGGGTTGAGTCAGAGGAGCGAGTTGAGCCCTGTGACGGAGGAACCCCGGGGCAGCCGCCAGCACGGCTGGGTGCTGGGGCACGGCTGGGTGCTGGGGCACGGCTGGATGCTGGGGCACGGCCGCTGACGGGGCAGGACAGCAAATTACATTTCCAGCATTGCAATATGGGTGCTAACAGTGCCAGCAAGTAATTTGGGATTGACTGGTACATAGTCACTGGGTGAACTGTGCCCAGACCGTGGCACGCCATACTCTTCTTATCTGCAGGGGATTTGGGAATTAAAAAAGAAGGTGGATGCAGCATCATCTGCTCATGTGTTGTGCCAGTGTTTCAGGGTTTTGTACTGTACAGATTTCCAGATACTGGTTTTCCACATGGAATTCTGGGGTTTTCTGTCTCTGTATTTTGATTGCTTAGACTGACTTTGAGAAAAGAAAGGATCCTCCTCTGGGCTATGGCTCTGAGGTCATCTTCTCTTTGCCAAAGCAAATTTGGTTGCACTTGGGGTGATGTGTTGGCTGGTTATGTGTCTGGAAAGTGTCTTTAGGAGCAGGTTCCCCTTACTTAGCGCAGTGTGTCTCAGCCATCAGTCAGAGCCAGAAAGGAGATGAAGGGATAAGGAACTGGCTGGGTCATTGCACTCAGAGACTTGCAGTCAATGGCTTGATATCCGAGGGGAGACCAGTGACAAGTGCCGTTTCTCAGGGGCTGGTATTGGGGCCAGTGCTGTTTGACATCTCTGTTGGTGACACTGACAGTGGGATCAAGGGCACCCGCAGCAAGTTTTCCACCAACGCCAAGCTGTGCGGTGCGGGAGATGCGCTGGAGGGAAGGGATGCCATCCCGAGGGACCTTGATGGGTGCGAGAGGTGGGCTCGTGCGAACCTCATGGAGTTGGACAAGGCCAAGTGCAAGGTCCTGCACATGGGTCGGGGCAATCCCAAGCACAAATGGAGGCTGAGCGGAGAATGAATTGAGAGCAGCCCTGAGGAGGAGGACTTGGGGGTGTTGGTTGATGAGAAGCTCAGCATGACCTGGCAACGTGTGCCTGCAGCCCAGAAAGCCACCCGCACCCTGGGCCGCATCCAGAGCAGCGTGGCCGGCAGGGCGAGGGAGGCGATTCTGCCCCTCTGCTCTGCTCTCCTGAGACCCCCCCGCAGCGCTGCATCCAGCTCTGGGGTCCCCAGCATCAGAAGGGCATGGACCTGTTGGGGCGAATCCAGAGGAGGGCAGGGCCGTGAGGATGCTCAGGGCTGGAGCACCTCTCCTGAGAGGACAGGCTGGGACAGCTGGGGTTGCTCAGCCTGGAGAAGGCTCCGGGGAGACCTTAGAGCAGCCTCCCAGTACCTAAAGGGGCCGACAAGAAAGCTGGAGGGGGCTTGTTACAGGGGCACGTAGCGATAGGACAAGGGGGAATGGTTTTGAACCGAAAGAGGGGGCATTTAGATTGGAGAGAAAGAAGAAATTCTTCACCACAAGGGTGGCAGGACACCGGCACGGGGTGCCCAGAGACCTGTGGGTGCCCCATCCCTGGCAGCGTCCCAGGCCGGGCTGGATGGGGCTGGGGGCAACCTGGGCTGGTGGGAGGGGTCCCTGCCCAGGGCAGGGGGGTTGGAGCTAGGTGGTCTTTAAGATCCCTCCAAACCAAACCATTCTATGATTCTGAGAGGCAGAGGGAAAAAGCAAGGAGAAGTGACTCAAGCACTCCATTTAGCCTGCTGGCATATCCAGATTTGGTATGAAATGAAATGTGCTTATTTATTTATTTTTGGAGAAAAGCACCAAAAAGAGAAGTGGTGCACTAGGACTTCAGAGCAAATAAGGGCTGTCCCGTGGTATTTCTGCACTTGATACAGTGTTTCAGGTGTGTCCTGATTCTAGTATGCCTTGGCAAAATCCATCACATTCGTAAGAGTGCTCTTGCCTTTCCTGCTTCCTGTCCCAAAATACGGCTCCTGGAGGGGAAAAAAATAAAATTGCTTCAGTTCTTGGGACATAAAGATTGGAGTTGGCATGCGGACACAGGGTGCAGTGATGGGGCTGGCAACAGTGATGGGGAGCTCAGACCTGGATGTACCAGTGGCCACCAAATGGGCCGGCAGCTGCACAGCACCCAAGCAAGAGGAGGAAAGCCCGGAGGTGGGAGGCATCTCAGCCCCATGGCTGCAGCAGCCTTGGCTCCCTTCTCCGGAGCAGCCCTGAAATGAGTTGTTAAGGAAACAGATTTCAAGTTTGCCGTTTCCAAGGAGGTATTGCAGACAGCCACAAGGGAAGACACATCTAAAGCATGTGCAGGAAATGTCCCTGTCCTGCACAGAGGATGTACTATGTTCCTCACTGGAGCATCTCCATTTATCTCCAACCAGTCCAGTTGCTCATGGCAGTGATGGGAGTGCAGCCAGTGGTCCTTGGCCACCCTTACTTATTGATAGGGCTAAGGGGAGAGCAGCTGAACTACATTTCAAGGAGCAAATAAAGCACAATATCCACTTTATCTCTTCCCTTGGCCTTTGGTTGAAACTTCAACAGGTTTTAAGAATCTCTTGCACATTAAATTCCTTTTCTGTGCCTTAATAAGGGGTCGGAAAACAGATTTTCAGGCCTGCTTCCACATCACTGGTGCTTACATGAACACCTAGCTTTTGGTTTTCTCTACAAAGTAGGGCTTTGGCATTCACAAAATGGGTGGTGGGCACAGCTCAGCCACTCACCCACCCTGTCCCTGGCACCCTGCTCCGAGTGGTGCACAATGTGGGTTTGTGCAGCTTTACCAAAGGGTTACCAAGACGTGCAGCCCAGGCATGGAGGCAGAAGTGACAAGAGAACTTCCCCTGGCATCTCCCAACCCCAGCCACTGAACCAGTCACCAACACTAGCCTCCCTATCACCTGTAGATCTGTCCCAAAGATATTTTAATCAAAAGAGCATGGCTTAATTCCATACTTTGCCTGTATGGCAAAATTCAAAGACTTGCACACAGACAAAGCCTGTGGGAGGAAGGTGGTGGTGGTACTGGAGGCACTGTGGTCATGCCTGTGGAGATGCCACAACAACCCATGGGAGGGCAAGTGGGGCTGCCTCTGGGAAGTGGCCACCTGGGAGGTTACATTTATATTGCTAAAACCACCAGAAGTGGCTAGTTCCTGAATTTACACCCATTTGTGTTTGTTCTGTTTGACTGAGGACTTGATTTCTGTTTCAGCTGGAACGGAGCCAGCTTGTAAAAACAAGTCCAGGTACAGCTCCGGCAGTCTGGCTTCTCCCTCAGACCCACTCATTTAAACTATACTTTGTTATCTACATGTATTTTAATTTTTAGGCACAACAATTTGGCAGGGAAGCTCAGGCGTCTTTGCTCAGTGACTGTTGTTTAGTCTAGAGGTGCTGAGTGTTTGACTGTGGGGATGTCAGGAATGCTCCCAGCCTTCCCCCTCCTCTTACGCTTGGCTGGGACATCCCCACTTGTGGGATTCCTTGGTGGAGAGACCTGGGCAGAATCAAAGGCTTTTCACCTTGAGAACTGGTGAGTGGTGGTGAGGTGTTGCTGGGGCAGATGACTGAGGACCAAAGGAGATGGGCAAGTCTATCACCAGCCTTGAACTCTCATGTTTGCTACGATGGGTTTTTATCAGCTCTAATCATTATGTATGCCTTAAACTTTAATAATTTGCAAGCATAAATAATTAATCTGTGAGATGATCTTGAATACTTGTTATTGAAAAAAAAATGTTTTCCCCTCTTTGGTCATTCTATGTGACATTTATGTTAAATATGAGGTTGCTACATCTTCTACAGCAGCAGTTGCTCCAGGTGACCCTGCTGTGCCCTGGGTGCCATGAGAAACTTTAAGGTATCTCAGTGTTCACGTGCCTGGGTCCAGGCATATTAATGGGTGAAGTTCTCTGGGGTTTGAATATTTCCACCTGGCCTGCAAGGTTTGGACTTCTCTTTGACAGCATCGAGTCTACCGTTCCTTGCTGAAATATGAGCTGGAACTGGGCTTTGGATAAGAGATGCCCTTTGCAGCTGAAAACCAAGTCTTTGCATGAAGAGCTGTTTTCTGCCGGGCATTTCCAGGGCATCTGGGACAAAAAAAAGAAAGAAATTAATCTTACTTTCTGGGGTTTTCAAGAACCGTCTCAGTTTGGGGTTTTGCATCTAAGCCATGGCCACGGGTCCTTTCCCACCGCAAAGTAGGCATAGCAGCACTTTGGTATCAGCGAGAGGTTGGTTGTGCAGCCGTTCGGCACAGAGCTGTCTTGCAGAGCCCGTGAGATGCCGATTCACTCCTCTTCCATGGAATCGCACCGAGCATTTCCATTTTGCCCTTGTGTTAGGGCGGGGGTTTTGCTTACACAGTTAAGTACAGCTGATAGGGGAAAAGCAGATCATTTGGCTTTCAAAACTTTTCAAGAAATCAGAGAAAAGAGCATTAGGAAAGACAGGAACAGTAAATGAGCCACTTTTATCTCAAAAAAGTGGGAGAAAGAGGCATTTCCCGCCTGTGAAATTTTACCAGCAAATTATATGCTAAAGAGTGCTATTTGAAAGGAAGTGTTGCTACATGGCAATTGAACACAGCTTTAATAATAAATTGTGGTGAAGACAGAACTGGTTAATATCCTTTGAAGGAAATAGGAGCTTTTTGTGGCAAGGAACCATTTACTTTGGATTATATCATAAAAAGTTTTTAACTGCAGTGAAAAGTCTGGAGACTGGGGAATGGGATTTTCCTTCAGAAGTAAAAGTTTATTTTCTGTTACAGCATATGTGGGTAGTGAATTCCTCTGTCTTCCCTTTCTTTATTATTCTCTGTTATGCTTCCTACCCTTTTGCTGTGAAACTTTGAAGTTTCTTTTTTCAATATTGATATTTAACACTGCCCTAATTGAAAGGGGCTAGCAACATTAATCTCCCTGTACGCTCTGTCAGTGCTGGTGAGAAGAGGTTAACGAGCCCAGTGGAAGTTGTATTTTTCTCCCCTCCCTCAGGAACTGGGTTTAAGACCTTCACAGGGAAGTATTTAATGTGTTTTCATTAAGTCAGGTTTTCTTTTTCCTATTAGGATTTTGCTTTCAGACCTCACTTTGTTCTCAGCATTGACTCTCTTGCGCTGGCCGAGGCAGTGCCCGGGCGGGGGGCAGGCGGGGGGTAGCTGGGCACAGGCGGTTGCAGCGATGCTGCAGCTAACTGCTTGCATTACTGCTGTCCTGAGCAGTGCGCTTGCCAAGAAAGCACTGAGGGTTTTTAAAGGTGGCAACATCTCTAGCGCGAGTCAGTTCAGCATTTACTGTGGGTAATTGCTTTGCTAGAAGAAAGTAGATTTAAGCTTGTGCTTAATGTTACAGATACCCAGGGTGTTCTGCTGAATGAAAACTCACTTCTGAAGATGTCTCTCAGCATTGCTCCACACCAGTCTGTTTCTTCCCCCTCAAGTATTCTTAAAACTTGGCTTTTGAGTCAAGTGCTTGTGGAAGTCTCCATGTGGGAGATTGCAGGGAGAGGTCTCAAATGAGCTTTAGCTTGAGGGTGCAGAGACCAGAAAGCCACCAGTGGCTGTTTACATGGAAAACTCATGACTTCTTGGGTGCTGGGGAGCAGATACATGTTCCCATCTGTTGATCAACCAGGACTGTGAATGTTTTGCAGAAGGAACCACGTTTAGATTTCATGCTTTGTATGATGGCTCACTGGGACTTTCCTTATTGCAAACCCCAAGGAGTCGCAGTGAACCCTCCACACTGATGCTCAGGCCCTGGCTGGTCTGTGCCTCAGGACCGAGCCTCGTGCTATTTTGGTGTCTGAGACACCCGGTGTTTCTGCACAGCTCAAACACGGATGCCTGGTCTGCCATGGGTTGCTTTTGTGCTTCAGCCTGCTTCTGAGTCGGGGACTTCTTTATTTAGTCATCTGTTTTGATCAGATTTGCAATCTCCAAAAGCTCAATTTCTCTGTCAGAGAAATTGGCCAGTGGATTTACACTTGCCACAAGGGACACAGACTGTCAAATATACACGTGGTGATTTTCTTCAGGAAACAAAGCTAAAAATAATAATGAATCATAAAAACACTGTGGAAAATACTGGTTTTCTGGTGGATGGAACAGGTAACATCCAATTTGGTATGCTATTAAGCTGCTTCAACATTCAGAGCTCCTGTAGAGATGACTTTCTCTGCAAACTGCAATTTAATACAGCTTCATCTTTCAAAGCCAATGTCTGCTATGGTAAACTGGGGGATTTTATTTTGACAGCAAGATTGCTTGGCAGTTATTATTGAAGAGAAATGATCTTGGGACTTCCAATTATTTTTATTCTTACAAAAACCCTCTAAGCGTCAGTGTTTGCCTTTGGGGAGAAAGTCTTTCAAGCATGTGTGACCTGGACCCTTGTTTTTCAGAGCAGCTGCAGAGCCTCAGTTGAGCCCTCCCACCCCATGCAATGGGGAGCTGGGGCATGGGGCGAGGGGGGGACCCCGACTTCAGCACCCTGCTGCAGCCTGCCAGGGTGGCAGCCACGGCTCCACAGCACCGTGCTGACCGCTGCTCCGTGCTTCTAGTTTTAAGGCAGTGCCATGTTTAGGATTGCTGATGCTTCCTGCAAGACACTTGCAGACGCTGGCTGCAGAAGGCTTGGAGAGACAAGAATTTTGCATGTTGTAACAAAAGGAGCTCAGAAACTTGGCCTGATCCAGTTGAGAGGCATGACATTTCCTGATTGCAGCTCGAGACTTTCATTAAATAACCATGTGGTGAGCCACGGTGCAGAGGTAACCATGTTCCCCCTCCGCACCACGAGCTAATCCTGCAGGAGCTGCTGGTGCTGCAGGTGCGAGTCCCAGCCGTGGCAATTTCTGTTGCAATCCCTTCTCCTGGTACCACTGTGAAATGGGTGTTTTATTCTTGCTACTGTTGTTGCTCGCTTCTTTCTTGAAAAGAAAACCCCAAAGAACATTAAACTGTGTCTGTGTCTTGGCAACTCAACTGCACGAACAGATTGTGCTTCAAAAAAATGGCAAAGTTTCAAAATATTGTATTCTGTGAAGAAGAGACAAGGAAAATAAACTCCCCAAAGTGCAGATTTTATTTCACCAGAAGGCGGTAGGCTTTTAATATTTATTTGGGTTTGGCATTTTGCTACCTAGTTCTTCTGCTGACACCACTTGTGAACCACGATAAGATTAAATGCTGTACAACCTGTTCTGGTTCACGTTCAAATCAGGTTAATTTCCAGTAGGTTCGTTTTCACCCTTCCAGAGCTACCTGAGAGCAGGTTCCTGAGGTTCGGGTACAAATCCACAACAGAAAAAAAGCAAAAAGGAAAAAACGGAGCAAATTTGTGCTGGTTTCTCTTTTGATTTTCGTTGTGTGAATGTCAGTGGGGATGGATGGTTGACGTATGCCAGGAGGCGGCTGGTGAGTGTTAACAGGAAGAGTTCAGCTCTAGAGCTGAAGAGGCAGTTCCTGCCTCCATGGGCAAGGTGGCAAATTTTTGTCTTTATTTCCCCGTGCAAAATAAGGAGAGATACTGCTTTTCATGTGCGCATGGTTGTCTTGTTTGCTTGAGCTGTGAGAGGATGCAGGCAGGTTTTCAGAAGCAGAGAGGTCACCGGGATGGCAGACTTAGAAACTGTCAGCAAAATGGTTTTTGTTTGCCTACACTGCAAGACCTGTATTTTTGAGATTCCTTTTTTAGCTAAAACACAACAACATCCAGAACACTGTTACCCATTTAGCATCCTGTTAGAGCTGATGTGCGCTTGGCACAGCTTGGGCAAGAAATGGTATCTAGAGCATCTAGCACAGCAGGGCTTGCTTCTCAGTTGTGCCTTCTAGAGACCCTTCTAGTACAACTAGAGAAAACTAGAAGGAAAAGGGTCGCAGAACAGCTCTGCTAACTGTTAGAATTTCTCCACTTGTTTTTCAATGATTTTTGCTTCCTTACACACAAGCTTTTACCTCTTGGGAAAACTGAGAGCTGTTCTTCATGGCTCTGAAGTGACCTTGCTGCTTTTATTTTGCCTTTTCTATGTTAGACTGAAAACTCCTTGCAGCAGAGAATTGGCTTTTTTTTTTCCTCTCCCCTTTTGTAAATTTGCAGCTCTGTCAATTTCTAATACCGATAGTGAGTGTGCACAGTGGTTTCCAATAGATAGTTTTCCCAAAAGGTGTCAGCTGGGTTGTCACAGCCTGTCCCATCCTGGAATGACTCTGCCAAAAGGAGCAAGTATGATCGTGTCTTTTGGAGCAGACAAGGTGGGAGGGAAAAATAAAAATAATAATAATAAAAAAAGATGGGCAATCTGAATTGCCTAATTGCTTCAAAAAGGTCATTTTCAGGTCTGGGTGCCTGTGCTTTGATCTAGCACCCCTTGGCACTAGGATGCACAGACGTCTGTTGACATGAGTTTGTGTCAAGAGGAAAAACAAACTCAAACATGTAGGTAAAGCTTGAGAGAGAGTGTTGGGAATAGAGAGTAAAACTCATGCTTGAAAGAAAGATAGTAATTGATATAAATTGTTAGGTTAAAAATGTTTTAATGCCTAAATTAGATGCTTGTGCCTTTTTGGGGGACCAGAGATTTTATTACACAGCCAAATAGCCAGATGTTTACCTTGGGGTTTCGGTGACATGACTTATGTTTTCAGGTTATTTTATCCATGAAATCAAAACCCCACGCTGAAATGTCCCTGTATATGTTTAGTCATAAAAAGGTTCTTGTATTTCTCTAGTCTGCCTGGCTCTTGTGTCTGCTGGCTTGGACCCCCTTTACAGGAGAGCTTGCATTTGAACTGCTTCAGAGCTTGAGCTTCATCCAGCTCAGAAAAGCTTGGCTGGTCAGTATGAACAGAAACAAATGGCTTTGAAGCCTGCAAACTTAATTCTGCTTTATTTTTGCTGGGTTTGCACAACTTTAATGACCAAGAGGTGAAACATCCCATTTAAACGGAATCAGAATCTGATTCTGGACTTTCAGCTTCAATTTAAAAAGATTTTTAATCCTGCCAGCATTTGCAGTTATGTATCTGGAATGGTTTAAAATCTAAGAAACATTTTAAGGGAACCTACGTGGGTAGGGCTGACGAAGGAGAAATACCTTTCACTTTGCATTTTCACATGGCCTGCCTCTGCCAGAGCTCTTGCCTGTTTTCTGTACCAAGTTGGCAGCCAGACCTTGCAGGTCTAAATGAAGCGTTACTGAACAAAGGCACTTTATGTTTTGAACTCTGTGCCCTGAGTCTACACCACTAGCCTGGCCGGGCATTTATGTTAAATAAGGTCAACAAATATAGACAAGCTGTGTTTTGCAAATTAAAACAAAACAAAACAACAAAAAGGTGCCTTTCTTTAATTCTGCCTCTTTCTTGTTTCACAGGCAGAAAGAGAAACCCTGGGCTGAAAATTCCTAAAGAAGCATTTGAGCAACCACAGACAAGCTCCACGTAAGTCTGCAAACACTAAGGCAGAATAAAAAGAAAACCACGAACCCCAGCTGCCTTCCAACCTTTGCTAGTGCCTGTGCTGCCACGGCCAGGGGCCAGCAGCCGGTCACGGCCAGCGCCTGGGGCTCGTGCTTGCAGGGCTGGGATAATGGGGACCCTTCACAAGGAAGAGAAGCAAAACACCCAGGTTAATTTTGGCACCATTAGGGAGGATAATAACAGCCCTTGTATTTCTCTTGTAGCCCCAGGTACAAGCCAGGGGGTCTGAACCCATCACCCTCTACTCATCGCTGCCCATGGTCCATGTCTTGTGCTGCTTAATGATGTGCCCAGGAAAAGGAAAAACCAGAATGGGCACCTGATATTAACTGATGTGGCACTTTGGCCACCCAGTTTGAGTAATGTGCATTTGGTCAAGGCACAAAAATACATCCCCTTCCCTACATACTCAGCCTTGCAAAAGAAAACCTTGTGCTTTTAAGGCAGTTTGTGCAACTCCAGCCTGCTTGGCTTTCTTTACTTCCTTGAGGACTGACTTTTATTAGCCTGTTAACCCATGCTATATGCCTTAGGTAATCATTTACAGTGGTTTAAGGCCTTTATGCCCATCTAATCCATACAAGTTGGTAGATGTTTGGTGCTTGCCACCTGCCTTGCCTTTCGCAATGAATCTCTGTGGGTTCCCGCGTGGGGAAGTTGGGTGTGAGAAATGCCAACTCCAGCAGCTTCCTTCCTGACCTCTTTTTGGGGGGACTTTGTGGATCTTGGCTGTATCTGTTGATCCTGCAAATCTAGGAGACTAGCTGGGCTGCTCAAGGCTACTCGGGCTGCTGGCCCGAAGGTGTGAGGGGACGGCCTGAGGGACCACGGGGGCTGTATTTACTCACTGAAGGAAAATGGATCTTTGTAAGGAACATTTCACATCTTTTCCCTTTTCTCTCCTACAGGCCACCCAGAGATCTAGACTCCAAAGCCTGCATCTCCATTGGCGAGGAGGTAAGACTAGGAGTTATGGTGAGAAGACAACCTCTGGGGACAGGTGACCTTCCAGGGCTGGCTGCCGTGGTGCTGGCTGCTTGTCCAGGCAGGCTGCTCAGGGGATTGCTTAACTTCAACCCTCCAAGAAAGAGCAGATTAATAAACACCAGCTATTAAAAAAAAAATGTAGCCCATTTTGCTTGTTGGAAGGCAGTTGCTGGATGAATTGAAGCTAAGAAGAGCCAGCCTGGGGGCTTGTGGGAGCCCTGACAGCCACCTTCAGCCACAGACAGCTGACGAGCCTCTGGTGTTTGTGTTTCTCCAACAAGGGCTGTCTGCGTGGGACTGATGGCCCCATGGCCAGCTGCAGTGTGACCTGCTGGTTGTCACTGCTCTGATGACATGTCCCCAAATGCTCACCCTTTGCATCCCATGACACCTGCATCCCCTTCATGTTTTCCACCTTGGAAATGTGTTCCTTGCCTCAGTAAGGTGCAGCTAATCCCCTGGAAATAATGATTATAAAACAAGGAGATTGCTAACGGCAGATTTTACTCTCATTTCAGTTCCTTTGGTAATTTAAAGCCTCCATCCAAAGTATTTCCCTTCGCTGATATTGAAAGCCATCTCGTCAGGTTTCTAACTCAGGGTAGATCCTCCTGTCCTGGAAGCAAATCCTTCTGACAGTGTGGAAACCAGTCCACCTGATGTTCTAAAAAAATAGCAGGGAAAAAACAAAACCGAGGACAGCTGTTTCGATAGGTGAAAATGGCACAGCAGCATTCATAACAGCACTTTAAAGCTGGGCAATAAATTTATTAGGTGCAAAAGATAGGCCTTGGTGTCAGAGAGATAATTTATGAAGTGAAATGCTAATGCAGTAGTGGTTTATGCTGTCTATCTTTGGATGCTTTTCTTTCATTTTTAATTTTATATTTTCCCTGGCATGGAGCAGGGGCTGGAAGGTGGAAGGAGTGTGAGATGCCTCTGGAGCAAAATGATGCAGCACTGAGGCAGAGAAAATGCCTGCTGCTAGAGCAAACACCCGCTCCAAGAAAATAGTTTCTCCCCTGCAGTCCTAGGGATGAGGAAAAGCTCAAGCAATCCAAAAAGTCTCCATGCATGAAGGCAGAGAGCAGAAACACCCTTGTAAAACCCAGAGCTCAGGTTTTTTTACAGACGCAGATACGTGCCTCTCTTGGAAGGACTGACATACTGTGGCTTGCATTCCGCCAGATCTGTTGCCTATTTGTCCAGCCAGGTTCCTTTAGGGTGTGCTCCCTCTTCCACCAGCCTTTCTACACTCACCCCCGATCCCTAGGGAAAGCCACTTTCCCTCCTCTCCCTTTCAACTTTGCTGCTAAATTTAAGAATGGCCTTGAGAGAGTCTAAGGGCTTTTTTGGAGAGGGTCCCGTTGAACAGTAGGAGTAGTGTCAGGCAGTCAGAGATGTTTAAATGTCTGCTGTTACACAAAAATGTTAGTCAGGGCTCCTTTTGCAGGCAACATAGCTGCAAGTGAATGACCGGGAGCCCGAGCGCACAGTAACGCAGTGTACGGGCCCTGCATGCTGTGGCATCCCCAGCCAGCACATTTCAGGCTGCAGGTTTTTTTCTGCTGTGCCGGCAAAAAGCGGTGTGGGATTATGTGCTGTGAATCAGTTCATTATAACCCGGTTCTTTCTGTAGGATGATTGACTGATGTGGTGCATTCAGCAAACAGAATGGCTGGTTTTAGTAGCAAAAGCATATTTTAAAGATCCAAAAAAAATAATAAGCAAAAAATAGAGCCTGCTGCACAATATCACGGCAGAAAGGAGAAGGGCAGGTTAGAATGCAGGGCTCCAAACAAAGTCATCCTTTGTGTGAGGCTGGGAGAAGGACATCTCAAATGCTAGACAAAATAAATCTGCCGTGGTTTAAAAATGGGGCACACTCAACTAGTATTTGGCCCATCTACAGGTCTGGAGAAATAAGCTTTTACAGGCCTTAAGAAAAACTGGGGATATTTCCATTATTGTTTGTGGGAGGGAGGAGGAGGAAGATGGAAGGGGAAAAAAAAAAAAGACTGAATGTGTTTCCTGGGGGAGAAGCTGCCGTGGTGTTTTCCATCTCAGCCCTTAGAAGATGGAGAAGCTGAAAGAGCGAGCAGCTAAAGGTGGCTGGAAGGGGCACTCGGGTGTGGGTGGCTGGGGAGAGAGCATCCCACCGAAGGAACCATCCTTCCTGCTCCCGCCCTGCTCAGGATGCTCATCAACACAGGCTCCCTGCTTATGCTGTTACAAGGCATATCCTCTTCAGAACGCTGCTAACTGCTGCACGGTAGTTAATCCTGACAGCCTCCGAGGACCGTGATTTTGTTTCTAGCCTCATGAACACAGGTAGGGAGGGGGATGCACAGAGGTGAATTTATGTGCCAAGCAGGGCTAGATTTTAGGGGTATTTTGCTCCTTGCGTAGCATGTATGTGCAACAGTCAGCTTCGCGCTGATGTTTTTTTGCCCCGCAGAACTTTGAGGTGAAAGCTGATGACCTGGAGCCCATCTCTGAGCTGGGACGAGGTGCGTACGGGGTGGTGGAGAAGATGCGGCACATGCCTAGTGGGCAGATCATGGCAGTGAAGGTAGAGTGAGCCTCCTGAGGTGCTTCCTGTCTGTATCGTTGTGTGTGGGCACCCTCTGCGCTCTTGTTTGTGCACAATTTTGATCTTCCTTGTTCTGATGCATGCCTTTACTGAGATTTACTTCTTTCCTTATGAAATCCTCTTTCTACACTGGGGCGAAGAGTGCTGAGGTAGATTTGGTCCATTTAACCAAGAAAAGGCATGTGTTTTGAAGTATGATGCTCAATGTTTTTCCAGCATTATAGTGCATATTGTTCACCTTTGTCTGCTCTATTCCTGTTTTCACTAAGATTTTACAAGCTATTTGCCGTGATTTTTTAAATGTGTGCATTTTTTCTAATGTAAATAGACTCTTAGATTCAGGGCTCTGCACTGTAATTGCAAAGAAGAGTGTACTGTAAATTTTATTGCATAAGGTAATTTTCTTCAGCTGGGACTTTTTTAGTCTCTTTGGAACGGGAAATTTTTGTTGAGATTTTCACATTTTGTCTGCTACATTGGGATCTTGATTCATGACAGGCTTCTAGATGCTACTATGAAAAGTTTTCCTAACAACAGTTTAGACTCAAGCTTGCAGCTTAGGGAAAGAGCCATGGGAAAATTTATATTTTGAGAAGAACCAGTTTTTGCTTGGCTGAATTTTAGCTCAAGTTTCCTTTCAGAACAAGAAAAAAGAAAAAGGATGCAGAGCTGGAAGTTATGAGTAAGCTGAAGAAAAATTCTTAGCTCCTCAGTTGTGGATAGACTTTGCTGTGGATGCTGGGGTGTGTCTCAGGGCCTCTGTGCTCTGCATTTGGTCTTCTTGTTTGCTTTGGTGTTCACCAAACTGCAAAAGACCTCTCTGAGTATGATGGAAGGTCTGAAGAGGGTAGGGCAGGAACATTCAGGCTATTACTTGCATCTGTGATGCTAAACAGTTTAATTCTGTGACATTACTGACCTCAAGTGGCTTTGGCCAAGGAGCCTGGAATATGTGTGTGACCTGTGTTGGACTGTGTCATGCCCCTTTGTGGTGCTTCCCAGCTGAGGGTTTCCAGGTATTTCATATAAATGACCTCTTTTCCGTGGGAGACTGGAAAATGTCCATTTTCCACAGCCAAGGGGAGCACATGGGCTCTGGCTGCAGGGCTGGAGCCCTCTCTCGTGACAAAGTCTGCTGATGTAAATAATGTCCACTGCAGCTCCAGAAGTCATGGGTTTCCACCAGCCCAGAATTTGATTTCCTGCTCCTTTTTCCTTGCTCAAGCTTCGGTGACTTTTGGCTGTTGCAAAAAGAGTGGCATTGCAGGGAAGAGCCAAATCACCTGCAGTTTGGGCTGAGGCGAGAAGACCCCTTCAACCTCCATTGCCTTGTGTTGCCCTGGGCTGCTCCTACTGCACGTGTTTTGCTTGTGATGTTCTTATGACAAAGAGGTGTGATAAAAAGGTAACACGAAGAAGTGTGATAAAAGGGTAAAGGTGTGATGCCAAGGCACTGTGGCCAGCAAGGGTATGGCTGTGGTACGGAGGTGCTGACAGCCAATGCTAAAATGCTTTGTCTTCCAGCGGATCCGAGCCACAGTGAACAGCCAGGAGCAGAAGAGGTTATTGATGGATCTGGATATCTCCATGAGGACGGTAGATTGCCCCTTCACTGTCACCTTTTATGGGGCACTTTTCCGAGAGGTATGGCATCCTGGAGATTAGCTGTGCTGCCGCTGGGAGACTGGATCCTCTCCCAGGCTCTGAATTCCCATGCCTAGAATCACTCCAAGAGCCAGGGATTTAATCTCCATCTAGACATGGAGACTTGGTACAATATGAGTTTGCTCAATCCCTGCGTAAGGATCTGTCACATACAGTTACTTCTTGGTGAGCAAGGAGAGATGCGGTCCCACGTGAGGAGGAACCAAAGGCAGCCAAGCCCCAGTGCCAGGAACGTGCGAGTCCTTTGTGCTGAGACATTGGGGCTTGGTAGTGAGTTTCAGTGATGGGGATGGCCGGGCACTGAGGACATCAACTCACAGCCTGGTCTGTTAGTGTTAATATTGTCCTGACTTGCAATGAGAAAGCCACATGGAGGAAAAGTGTGGAAAGCTCTAAAAAACAAGATTTATTGAAAGGTTTTAAGCATAGCTCTGCTGAGCTGAACTTTTCCTGGCTGAGCATTTGCAGTGACCTGAACATGTAGGAGCCTCAATCTCGATAACTTTCTGGGCTCCTAAATCACTGGGACTCTGCTTTGGGAAAAGCAGATAATAAAAGATACTAAATGTGGTAGTGAAGGTGGATAGCGCTTAATTCCAGCTGGAGAGGAGGGAAAAAGAAAGCCCAGTACAGTTTTGGTGAATGAGTTATAAAGGACAGCGAAGAGGCAAACAGGCCAGCAAAGGGCAAGTGCCAAAGAAGACCTTTGCGTGTGAAAGAAAAGGAAAAGATGCTTTGTTCCAGTAGGCATTATTTCCTTTCTTTCTCCTCTAGGGAGATGTGTGGATTTGCATGGAGCTGATGGATACCTCACTGGACAAATTCTACAAACATGTCATTGACAAAGGCCTGACGATTCCTGAGGACATCTTAGGGAAAATAGCTGTCTCTGTGAGTATTAGCAGGGTGAGAAGGGAAGGGAAAGGATGCTTCTCTTTGAAGCCAAGTCCTACGTGACCCAAGCTCCCTGCTGTATTTGCACCAGGAAGAGCATGGTCCATGGGCCAGCACGTGTGAGCATTCCTAGCTGGCTTCCAGCATCTGGTCTGCAGTGATGTTATTTATAAACCATAAATAACCCAAAATGTGCCTATACACGTAATTGAGAGACAGCACAGAGTCAGATGTGGGGAGGGCCCTGCAGCTCTTTTGCCTTTTCATTAGGGTCCTGGAACCCCTGGGTGATCCCCGGGTACCTGCCATCACCGTGGGCTGCTGTGAGGGTGCAGGACTCGTGGGAGATGTAGCTCCTTCCCTCTAAGCAGGTCTGGTGAGGATGGGGTGGGTGAAGCCAGATAACATTTTCTCCTCATCATGGTGCTGCCAGGTGTGATTCACTCTGGAATTCTTGTTTCAGATCGTAAAAGCACTAGAACATCTACACAGTAAGCTCTCCGTGATCCACAGAGGTAAGTGCCAGGCACACAGCCATGCCACGCTGGTGTCTCTCTGCCCTGCGCTGCATGCTTTTAGCCTTGCAAGGGCTGGCCTTGCAGCCAGGCACAGGGCTCCCAAAATATCCGAGATAAAATGGGCCTTTGACAACAAAAATATTCCACAGCTTTTCATGACTAGCAAATTCTAGTCAGAGGAAATGTCTGCTGGTTTGCTTTTTAAAGACTGCATGCTGGTCCCAGTGTTTCCCCGAGGTGGAGGAGAAGCGAGCTCCAGCCTGACCGTGCTGTCAGAGAAAGGGCTGTTTCCCCCTGGCTTGCATTTCTCTAGTGCACGGTCTAAATCCCTGGTCTGCTCCAACACCTCTGCGAAATTATAAAACAGATTTTTCCTTCTGACCTCGGTGGGCTTTGGATCAGGCTTTGCCAAGGCTTCTTCCCCAGCTTGATGGCTCCATGCTGACGTGCAGTGAGATGTCTCCATGCCAGCATGATGCTTCATGCAGTGATCTAACCATCCTCATCCCCTTCTGTGAGCTTCCCTGAGCAGCGGTGGGGCAGAATAGTTTCATACTTAAAATAGCCTCAAATCAAGTCATAAATACCCTCCTTGAAGTCTTCAGACATTTTCCTCTCTAGAGCATCTCAAAGATGCCGTGAACACACTTAGAAAGAAACAAATTTGCAGTGTGGCTGCTTGATACCTTTCTTTTTAAAAGGTCTTTTTCAATTTTTCGTGAGGAAAAAGCCCTCTCTGGAATGTGTGAATGCAAGGGAAAGGAGCATCTGAAGCGAGCAGAGTTCAGCTCCAGCAGGCAGTCACATTTTGTACGTTCTGCGTGTGGCTGAGGGTTGAGTTTCTGCCTTCTGTATCATTTACAGTGGTTGGAAAATGCTGCTTGGCTTCTGGATTTCTGTTTACTTGTTTGATTCACACTGAAAATTGTCTTATTTCAGCATAGTAACAGATGGGTGAGGATCTCAGATACCTGAAGCTTTTGATTGCAAAATGCTGATTAGAGAGCAAATGTTAATGAAATGTAAACCACCCAATTCTAATGGGCGGGACTGAAGCAGCTTCTGGCCTCCTTTGGATGTTATTTCAGCTCTTCTGTTTAGTAGTTTATCACATGCAGACAGAGGACCTTCTTGCAGAGGAGAACTCGTATTTCTGGGTGGCAACAGGGAAGGGATTGCTCCCTTTTGAGAATCACTGCTGGGACAAGAGAAAACAGGGTGGCCTGCGCTACCTGCCCGGTGCTGAGATTACATCTGGGATTAGCCTCTCAGGGAGCGATTGCCTGCTGTGCAGAAAAGCACCTCCACGCTCTTGTGGATATCACTTACTAGCTTCTTTATGTGCCTTAATTTCCCTTTCTGATGTTGATTATAACTGCCTTCATGAGCGTGATCCAAGTGTGAATGCACCGAGGATTATAAGGCAGTGATGGGAAGCAGATAAATCTGGCAGTAATAAATAGATGAGACACTGGCCTGATTTCCATAAGGTGTGGAGCACCCACACGCCTGCTGCTGCTCACATTGCCTTCAAGCTTGGTATCCTTAAAATCAGAGGCCATTTCTGAAATCCTGAGCCTTGTCTTAGTTTACTGCTCCCTCCTTCCCCTGCAACCCCTGCTCCTCTTCACCCTTTCCTGCACTCCCTTCATCCTTTCCCCGTGGGTTTTTCCTTTTGCTGGCATGAGACCAGATCCATCTGGGGACTTGCCAGAGCTCCAGCCGTTTGCAGACAGCTTCTGGAGGTGCCCCCAGCCCTGCCAAGCTGTTCCCCTGTGAGCACTCTGATGTCCGTGGCCATCCCTTGCGCAGTGAGATGCAACGGTTACGTGCAGGGTTCCCTCTCGCACCCCCAAATCAGAGAGGAGTCTGCAAGTGAAGGGCCACTTGCAGGACACATGACAGGCCCATGAGGCTGTCACCTGAACTTGAAATAGCCGAAGCCAGGGTTTCTGGCTTGCACAAAGCGCAGGGGTTTGCAGGGACACCTTTGGTGCCCTCTGCTGATAGGAAGCACTTTGGCTTTTTTTGGATTGGCACAGCCACCCGTGCCTGACAGTGACTGTGGTATGTGTTCCTTCTTGCAGATGTAAAGCCCTCTAACGTGTTGATCAATACGCAGGGGCAGGTGAAAATGTGCGATTTTGGAATTAGTGGTTACCTCGTTGACTCGGTTGCTAAAACCATGGATGCAGGATGCAAACCCTACATGGCTGTAAGTTGAGCCGTGGAGAAGCTGCGCGTGAAAGCTGCTGCGGGACAGCCAGAGGAACATGAGCCTGGGCATCGGGTCATCTTAAAGGGGGAAGGATCAGCCTCCGGCATGTGTCCTGGGGACTTGTTTTGGAAGATGTATCCCTGAAGTTACTTGTAAAGGGGCAGAGAGGGGAAACAGATCTCATGGGTCAGATCAGATCTCCTGGGCACAGCTTCCTGCTGTGTTATCACCTCCCTGTGACCTTGGAGAAGGCTCTGTAATTACTCCATGTTGCATTTTTGCCATTTGCCCTGTGGGGACAACAGTACTTTTCATCTGGGAGGAAAAAGTCCCCAGGGATTGGGTCCCTCAGACTCCTCCTGAGAGCTGCTGTTCAGAATTCACCCTGTGTGGAGCACTTGCACAGGGTGAAAATGGTTCTGCAGAACTGGGGCTTGCCACCCGCTGTGTGCCAGATGTGCCAGGTCAGCTCCACCACCTCAATCCCTGGGGCAGGTACTGTCTGCTTCTGGTGACCCATTCCACTGCCCGTCCTTACTGGCAAGGATATGGGACCACATCTGGCCCCAAGAGACCAAGAGAGCAAGCTGGTGGCATGGGCTAAGTGGTCCTGGCCTGCCACCCTTGAAAGACCCATCTGAGGTTGGTGAGCCCTGGCGTGGGCACTGCACTGGGGCTGCCCCTGTTCCTCACCCACCTTTGTCTCTGTTCACAGCCTGAAAGAATTAACCCGGAGCTGAACCAGAAGGGGTACAGCGTCAAATCTGATATCTGGAGCCTGGGGATCACGATGGTAGGGTGACCACCTCTGGGCTCACAGGGATGCCAGCAGGGTTGAGTGTTGCTCGTGGATTCATTTTCCTCCCCAAAGTCCCCCTGACACTGGTGGCCCTGGAAAGATGGCGGGGTGGGAGTGGGAACACAGCTCTGAGGGTAACCAGGGAGCGCTCCGTGGGGTTGAGGGGAAGAGGATGGAGCTGCTTTGCCAACTCCTTGCCGTCTTCGGAGGTGCTGGTGCCCCTGCGGTGGGGCTGGCCCCACTGCGGCAGCCGTGGCTGCCGGGAGATGGCAGCATGGGCTAAGGCGAAGGCGTCCGGTGCCGCACGTCTGTCGCCTTGGAGCAGGTTGGATTTCGAGCACAAAAAAATACTCTCAGTACTTAGCGATTAGCAAAGCCCCCCTCAGAAGAGGAGAGACGAGTAGTGTCGCCCACACAGTGTTTAGGGGGAATCCATCTGCTTGCAGAGTCATTTTATAGCGCAGTTAGCCTTTGCAGCGCGGGTAACTTCTTTCTCCAGCCACATCTAACGCGAGGGTAGTGGAGTCTGGACTGTGGAGGCTGCTGGGTCTCCTCAGGCCTCTCCCTGTTGCTGGGGGAGGTTAAGCAAGATGTTGTGGCCAGGTGGGGTGAGGAAATGCCACGTATTTCTGTGGGGTCTAAAAACCTACCCCCTGGGTGAGCCCACAGGCACCCACAATGTGGGGGGGTCCGTCCGCAGTGCCTGAGCCGTGGGCCCTGTCTCCGCAGATCGAGCTGGCCATCCTGCGCTTTCCCTACGACTCCTGGGGGACGCCCTTCCAACAGCTCAAACAAGTGGTGGAGGAGCCATCGCCACAGCTCCCAGCGGAGAAGTTCTCAGCAGAGTTCGTCGATTTTACCTCGCAATGGTAAAATGCCCTCTCGGCCTCACTGCCCCCCCCCCCCCCCCCCCACTCGCCTCCGCCATGGTGTGGGCAGGCCGAGGCAGGCAGGTGCCCGCGGCCTCTGGTGTCCCTGTCCCCACAGATGTGTCTCTGGGGTACCACCCGCATTTTTGAACAAAATATCCCCCAGGGGAGGGATGGGCCTTCATGCCCTCACTGAGCCATGAGAGCTGGGCTGGGGCCTGGTGCTGTGCAGGCAACACGCACCCTTTGGCAGAGCAGCAGTGATGGTGGCTGCGGGGTCTTCCCTGCCTGAGGTGGCGTGGAACAGGCTTCATTGCTCTGGAGGGGCAGGCAGGACGGGATTTAGGAGACATTCTCAGCCCGATTGCCCCCACATTGAGAGCACAGGGGGTCCATGGCGGAGCCAGCAGCACGAGCAGGCCATGGGCGGGCAGCTCTGCCGGGCCCCTCACATCCCTGGGGCTGGCGTGGCGCAGGGAACAGGGCTGCGTCCTCCTGCCTCCTGCTCCCAGGGACACTGCCTGAGGGCAGGGCCGGTGCTGAGTTTGCCTCATGGTGGCCCCTATCGGCAGCTGTCCCACTACCGGGGCCCTCCAGCTGCTGTGCTGCTTTCCGTGGGACTCGGAGCTGGAAACAGCGGGAGAGTTTGGCTGCGGTGTAGGAAAAGGGTTGGAGCAGATGCACGCTGTCTGGAGGTTGTGAGAGCTGCATAAAAGCACAGGCTCTCCCAGCACCCGAGGAGACTCACAGCTGCCCTCATGGTATGGTTCAAAGAGAGCTGGCAGCAGCCCTGCGGCTCCTGACTGCTTCTCCCTCCAGCTTCCCTGGAAACCGCCTGGGAGGCATTTTTATTTTCCAGGCGCTGCAGTGCCATCCGTGGCTTGCCAAGTTGGCAGGTGGATGGTGGGTTTGCGTGGTAGCCAAGAAAGGACAGCAGATCGACAAATACAGAAATGTGAGACTGTTCCCGAGCTGCCAGCGTCAGGGCCTGGAGCCCGGCCGGCTCTGCTGTGACCCAGGAAGGGGATTATCAGCTGCTCCTACCCGGGGACTTTAAGTACTAGTATTCGGATTCCTCAGAGTCTTGTTTGTACATGTTTTTGAGGTCCCCACGGTTCAGCTGCATGCCTCTACCAACCCGCACTGGGGAATACCTGCCTGTGCCCACACGGCTCTGTGTCTATCAGAGGTGGGAGCTGGCTTGGAAAAACCCTCTTACAAAATGCCCACTGTTTTTGCAAGGCCCACGCTGAGATTTTGGACCAGCTGCCTTTCTCCCATGCTGCTGGCTCACTACTTGTTATTGCAAAGTTGCCTGTTTGTGCCAGGCAGGCTGTTGTTCCCCACTGAATATTTTATTTTTGCAAGCACCATGTCGTGCAGCTATAGCTGTGGGCTGATAAGTAAGATATCCACAGCCGTTTGTGATAGTTGCAGTGAGAAGAATGACCCTGCTGAGCAGCACTCATGTCTTGAAAGCTCATGCTTGTGAGAGCATGTGGCAGTTCCTCTCTTTGCAAATCCTATCCTCCAGGATCACTGAAGATCCCTCAAAGCCGGTGGAGTGGCACGGACTCAGGAAAAGTGCACTTTGGCTGCAGATTACACTAGTTTAGTGTTGTTGGAGTCTGAGAATTTATTCTGACACCAAAGCAGGTCACATCAGTGCAGTGTATCAGGATTGGCCTGGCTTAGAACTATGTCAGATTCAAGAGGTCGCAGAGTGACTCATACCGTCGGCTGCCTGGGGCAGCACAAGTCTGATTACCTGTAGCCCTTGCAGGGAGTTCCTGGGATGTCTGAATCAGGATCAGATCCAAGTATGGCTGTTAATTCCTGAAGATGTGCATTGATTTCCGTAACTTGTCACCAGATTCCTGGTATTAGTAACCTGGGACCAAGGTTTTTGTAGAGGGTCTAAATTAAGAGGATTGTACCCAGATACTGCTTCTGGACACACCTATCCTTCAAATTTACCTTAGCACCTCGGCTTGGCCTGCTTTTGAGTTCAGAGGATGTGACACATCCCGTACCTTCAGTTCGGCAATATTGGCACGTATCGTTACTAGGTTCCTCTGTTCATTCACAACATGACACTAAACATGAGCCCTCTACACACAGCAAGCAGGAAATATCTATTCAGTGTGTGTCCTCCGCTTCCTCTGGACTCTGGCAAATCCCAGCAGAGGAGCGACTTATCATCACTGAGGTTCTCACTTTTGTTTTGCTCAGTGTGACACCTTTTCCCCGCCACCGACGTGTACGTGTGTGAAGATCTTTTCAAGTTGCTCCAAGTGTCTTTCCCCTAAATACACTGTCAGGAAGTGAGTAGAGATTACGTCCTGTCTTTTAAAAGCTATTTTCTGCTGGAGGGAAACCAAAATAACTTCCAACTACAACCCTCCAGAGCCATCTGTTGTAGGAGAGGAGAAAAAAAGGATGTCCCATGTAACCGTCCCCGCTGATAACAGCATGATGATAAACAAATAGTTGTACATGTGCTTTGGAGCCACTTGGTCACTGCTCCCAATCAGAGGTTGGAGGCTATATCCATTCCTTAGTTGCTTGCTGGCCTACTGGATAAGTGCCCAAAAAACCAATTGTACCTGTCCCCCCAGCAGCAGGCAGTGTCTGGACTGGTATATATGGTGTGTCCAGATCTCGTTTGACCTTGAGCTCACTGCACTTGTGTGTACCCACCACTGTATACTGAACAGGGCCTGTGTGCAAGGCTGTGTTGGCTGTAGGTGTCCTCAAGGCCTAAGCTGTTTGCTTAACGTGTGGATGAGTAGTTGAACTTATTCTACAGGGACATGAAACCTTGCTTTTTTCATGGTATAATTTTATGGCCTTGCTCTAAATTGCATACAGAATGTAACTTTTTTCTTTTTTTTTTTTTTCCTCATTAAAGCTTGAAGAAGAATTCCAAAGAACGGCCAACATACCCAGAGCTTATGGTGAGTGTGCCTGCATTAAGCAGTGTATTGGCTCAGAGCTGAGATGAATTAGAATGAGATGCTGAAGATGGGGTTTCCAATAGTGGTTGGTGATTTGGGATTCTTAGCATCTCTTTTTTCATAAGAGATGTGAGAACCATGGCACTTCAGGGTCTTGCGAGGGTGAGTGCAAATCAGAGATGCTCTTTGAAATTTTGTTCAGGTGCTATTCCGGTCAGATCAAGGGAGAAAAGTATGTAAAAGCAGTTAACAAATTTGCTAAGGGACAAAAATGAGGCTGTGAAGAATCAGTTGGCAAGGATGAAATCCTCCTCTTGGGTTTGTGTGATGGCTTCAAACACCTAAGTCAAATGCATGCACCATGGATGCTCGACGTAGGCTGCAGGAGCTGAGTGGCCTGCTGGGCTTTACTGCTGTGGTGCCTTGGAGAGGAGACTTTTTGGACAGAGTAATTCCTGGATGTTAGGGACAGAGACGAGTCTGTGACTAATAATTCCGGTTATTGAATTTCATCTGCTGCTTAGAGACTGTTTGCTGTGAGCATGTCTAGGACAGAGGAGTAACTAAGGAAAAATATGCTGATAAAGGCTTATGACAGGGGAAATGCAATGCAGTGCAGGGCTTTGAGATCAGATGCACTTTGCTGATGAACTCCCAGCAGTGCATTCACTGGTGTATACTCAGCCAGAGCTCTGGGCTGGAGCTGGCAAGAACAGGGTCTGTGGTGAGATTTTTCTGCTAGGGCTCCACAGCCTCACGGGTTCTCTCGACCCTGACTTTCTGGTATTGATCCTGGTGCTCCTAGTAGCCGGCAAAAAGCAAGAGACCTTAGGAAGTCAGTGTTTCTCTCCCATAAGCACCTAGTCCCTTTTTTACTCTCACCTGATTCACAGCTTACTAAAGGCAGGAAAATGCTTAACTTTGTTATTTCTGAAGATCCTGACCCAAATGCTCGCCTGTCCCTACATGCCCACCCCGTCCAGTGCCACTGACAAGATCTTCTGGGTTAAGGGTGGAAACTGCTACAGAATTTCCTTGGGCATTGCTGTCTCCTGCCCCATAGCTTGCAGGACATGCGTTATACCATCCAGGGGGTCATGCTGTCTGCTCAGAGGTGTTGGGACCTCTGTGTCGTGAAGATGCCAGGGTTTAAGGTGCTCTCTAGCTGCAAGACATGCTGGAAATCCATGTACCTTTTGAACATGAGTTATAAGCAATGAATAATTCCTGTGGCGTTTCTTGCTGGGCCCTGTAATGCAATTAGACTATATATAGATCTGATTTACACACAGTTTGCCCAAATACTGGTTTCAAACAAAGGGAGGCCCAAGGTTTATGGCTTCCCCCCTTCCACCCCTTCGTTTTTTTGTTTTTTGTTTTTTTTATTATTGAATAAATACATATATATTTTAAGCAAATTTCTGAAGTTTGCCAAATGGCCTTTTATCAAAAAGGTTCACCGGAGCAGCTCCGTCTGTTGCAGCATTTATACCCATTGGCAAGCGAGTGCATTTCTATTGAATTAGGTTCTTGGATCACCTCTTCAGAGTATCTCAATGCTGTGGTATTTTATGGCTGACATGAATGTTGTGAGGTCCTGTGGTTGAGGGTTGCTGTTTCGTTGGGTTTTTTTTCTCCCTCCTCTCTCTCTTACAGCATTAAGTTGCGGTACTGGATTGGACTTGTCATTTAGACCAAGACTGCTCCCTTGCTTTCCTGTGGAATTGAGGTTTCTCATGGAAAATATGACTCTGTGCTATCTTGAGCATCAGGAAAACTGATACGGATGCTTAATTTCATTTTAAAACCCACTTCCCCAGGTGAAGTGGAGCATGAAACTACTGCAGGACTGGTGGTCTGCGCATTGCGTGGGGCACATCCCACCTGGCATG
Source organism: Falco biarmicus (assembly GCF_023638135.1). NCBI lineage: Eukaryota > Metazoa > Chordata > Aves > Falconiformes > Falconidae > Falco > Falco biarmicus. Next base: position 2,860,466 of record NC_079288.1, on the reverse strand, counting down.
GGGTGTTTTGTGCTGTAACCAGACTCAGTTGTTACAAAGGGTTGGGCTTATTGAGAGATGGGGCTGGAGGCCACAGCTACCACCCATGTCACGCTTGTGGGTGCTTCCAGGCTGCAGTAGCTCTGCTTTGGGTGTGACTTAGCTGGGATGTGAAAGCAGTGGCATCACACAGGGATAATAACACAGCAGGCCATTTGGGCCATCTCTCTGGGAGTTATTCAGGACACTTTGATTCCCATGACTGTCTGACCCAGGGAGACCTTAAATTATGTCTGGATCCTTGCCTCAACCATTTCAGCTCTGTTTCCCACATAATTGGGCTTCCTCTTCCTTGCTGGTGTGTCTTTGGGTCGCTTCCCGGCTGCCCAAAGCTGCCTCTTTTTATTCACTGGATAACCTTCCACTCAAGTCCACCTTGGAAAATCTCTTTTCTTTGCTCTTCTTCTCCCTCCACTTTGCCACTGCTATAAATGATCATTGAAATAGCCAATGCCCAGGGATGGAAGTGATGAGCAGGTTTAAAAAACCCTGGAAACCCCAAACTGTCTTTAAAAATCTGGCTTGAAATGAGAGGGTCAGGAATCAAACCAAGATTCTGCACCCTGCATATGGGAAGCACTACAGCATTTTGCACAAAGTGATGGTCACCTGTGAGCTCCACGGGGCCTCAGTTGCCTTTTGGTTCTCTCTGACACCCTCCATGCAAATAAATGCAATTAACCGCCAGGACAGTGGGTGTCTAAGAGTGTTTCAGTGATTTCAGGTGGAAGTTGACTGATCTCAGCTGATGTATTGCAGCCCCTGGTAGCAAACTCAGTCACTAGTACTAGCAGAGAGGGGCTTTGCTCTTTCTGTCAGGGGGCTTTTGTGTTTTTTCTTTCTCCTTACACTTATTTTTCCATTTGTGCTAAATGTAGGCAAGATTTTCTGGCAGGATGTCTTCCCGTGTTGGTCACGATTAAGTAGTTAAACATATAACTGTGGATGGCTTTCCAGCCGGGATGGCTTTCCTCTTTGCGGTAGTTAGGGGTAAAGTAGCCATCTCCTGCTGCGAGTATGAGCAATTGCAGGGAAGAAAGAGACTCAAAAGTCACCAGAGGGTAAATACACAGATAAAGCAGGAAGCTGAGGGAAAAACCCACTGCAGTCAGCCTTCCTGCAAGGTTTTCCTTGCTCCTGTTGGAGCTGGCATGTGGTGCGGTGGGTAACCACCGTCTCAGGAGAAGTACATCTCCTCCCAGGGCACTGCAGGGCTGCAAGGCAGTGTGTGCCGAAGGGCACGATTTGCTAGAGATGGAGGCAGTGTTTTTTATTACTTTGCCTTGCTTTGAAAGCAGCCCAGCTCAGCCTGCCTAGCCAGGGCAGGATCTAGAGGGAATCCGAGCCTTCCTCTCTAGAGGAAATCTGCAGCCTTCATGATGTGGCCCCTGGGGGCTGCCCAACTTACGTCAGCTGCAAAACATGGGAAGCCCAGTATTATGATGCTAGTGACAAAATCTTTTGCACTGTCTAGAAGGTTGTCTGAAAAGGGTTTTGGTTTGGTCCTCAACGTCATGAATAATAAACATTTCTATTTTTTCTCTCTTTTCTTTCCCAGCAACATCCTTTCTTCACCCTGCACGAATCCAAAGAGACAGACGTCGCCTCTTTTGTCAAACTCATCCTGGGAGACTGAGAACTGGACTTGTAAATGAATTGCCCTTCTGTGGACTGGTGGGTGCAGGGGAGGGGCGCGTGGCAGGACTTGTCATGAAAGCACCAACAGAAAGCCGCCGTGTTTTGTTTTGTTTTGTTTTTATTCTGAGAAACCCCCACCTCGCTGAAGTTTTTAAAAGGGTTTTTTGGTATCCATAGTGACATAGAACGAGCTGGTTAGTGAAATGAATTTTAATAAGGTTGGTACCCTTAAAACAAAAACAAAACAAAAAAAATTTAAAAGAGTGATTTACATATTTAATGACAGTCGAAGTCCCTCTTCCTAACTTTCTCCTCATCCCCTTCCCTTCCCCCTGAACCAGAATTTGCTTTGTCATGGTAATAGGTGCTATGGTAGTCATGAAGTTGTATGTAGATTTTTATTTTGTCCCTTCCATTATTTTAATATTTATGTTAAGTGCTTGATGGAATAGATTTCTGTTTTATATGAGGATGAATGTGTGGTGACGATGATGATGCTAAATGAGGCCACAGCAAGCAATAGTTGTAGGGCTTTGCTGGGGAAAAGGTGTTAAAGGAAAAGAGAAAGAAGAGAAGAAGCGTCTGTGTTGTGGAAAATATTTAATGTGCATCATAAAAAGAATTTATAAACAAGGATCTCAGCTCAGCTACTCGAGCTGCTCTCGCAGCATGTGAGGCAGCATCACTGTAAGGGAGGGAGGCCCCAGCATCCTGCGAGGTCGCCTCTTCTCCAGACACTGCACTCCAAGTCGGGCTGATGCGTCCTGGCCAGCCTGCCGACTGTGGTGCACTGCCAGCCTCCTGCCTGGGGAAAGCCTCTGCCCTATGTCCCCCTGACTTACTCTGTTATATTGGGAAGGTTATGAGGTCTGGAGTGGGAAGACATTGCTGCCATAGTGTCTGGGATGAAAGCCCCAGAGCAAAACAGATTGGCAGATAAGTTGCACAAAGACCAGGAGGAGGCTGCAGTAGTCAGTCCCCACCTGTCCACAAGCCCAGCAGCATGGCAGCGCCTGGGGCTCACTTGGGCTGGGGATGAGCTGCTTTGGGCCTGAAAAGGAGTTTCTCTCTCCTTCTCCAGATGGGAAAGGATAACAGTTTGCATAGCATGACATCTGTGAAAAATGGTAAATCTCAGCACAAGTTTCCAGGGCTCTCGGCACTGCATCGGCAGCAATGTGCTTGCCCACAGACTTTGGGAGTGCTAGCGAGCTCCCCTGGAGCCTATGCCGGCATGCGGTTTGGGCTGTGTCCAGCTCTGGTCAGGATGCTGAAGGCAGCCAGGAGCACTGGGCTCCAGCGTGGGCTGCAGGTGTCCCCACGAGAGCTGCAGCCTGGAAAACCATGCAGGGAAGCCACAGCCCACCCCTACCCGGAGCTCATTGCTGTTGGCCGGGTCGTCAGAGAAAAGCTGCTAGCCAAGGGCAGGCGTGTGGCGACTGTCGGGGTGGGAGGGGAAGACAGCAGATCACGCTGCTTTTAGGTAACACGGTTACTGTCTAGAGAAGGGGGGAAACGAGCACTGCAAGGTGTTGCTGAGTCTGAAGCAAGGCCACCGGCTCCAGATTAACGCTGGTTTGACTGAGCCAAACCTGCATAGCTGCCTCACTTGGCTATGAGGTCCTTTGCCTTTGCCCGTGGCTCTTTCCCCCAGCCCTGCGGAGGAGAGTGCCTGTGCGTGCGGCTGTGCCAGAGCATGCACGCCTGCCTCCTGCCCTCCACATGCTTCCATTCCCCATCCATTGCTTTGGCACAGACTCTCCCGAGTCAAATCCCAACTAGAAGCATGCCTTGCTCTGCAATATTTAAGTTGTGCAGGATGTAACTCAGCCTGGAATTCCAGCCCTTTCTCTCCTGTTTAGTGCCTCCAGTCTCTGTTGGTGCAGGCTGGGCTTCTGGAATAGTCTGAGTGTTTGGGAAATGATCCCTTGGAAGGGCTGGGGAAACGATCCCTTGGAAGGGCTGGTGGGGAGGGCAGTATTTAGAGCAGGGGTTGCCGAACGGTGGTACTTCTTGTGCTAGGGACATGCCAGTCGCTTTGAAGAGGTGCATGTAGACACCGTCAGTGCCTGGGCTGCCACTGTCACCGCCATGGCCATGGATGGTAGTGCCCACAGAGGTAGCTGCGAACCCTAAAATAGTGCAGCTCTGCTCTGGGGGCAGTGCGAAGGAGATAGGGGAGCATTGCTCATGGGGATTTATCGCTCCTTGTTCCCCTCGGCTTCAGAGCAGGGTGGCTTGAGGATGGCTTGCAGGATTCGGAGTGCAGGGATTTCCTTGCTGCAAAGAGCTCACAGGTCATGCAGACTTTGGGGAAGAGGTTCCCCTTCCTCAGCCATGTTTCACGAGCCTGCCTGGCCCTCAGTAACAATAAGCTCCGTATTCCACTTTGTGTTGAGGGGAACCTTTCAGGTTACATTTTGTTATGGATGAAACACAAAGATGTTTTACTTCGCAGTGTAATTTTAAGAGGCCTCGCATGGCTCATAATCTGCCCTCTCATTTTCCAGTGTGTGTGTGTGTGTGTGTGTGTGTGTGTTTTCTCTCTCTCACTTTTTCAGAGTCGCAGAGCTGTTTTGATTGATTGTCCTCAGCTGCAGCTAAAAGTCCAGCCAGCCAGTTTATAGAGTTGGTTCCAGCATCAATTCTCGCTTTCAAAAACATGACATTTAAAACCACCCTTTGGTTTTCCTACATATGGATCTGATGCTTTTGTTAAAGATTGTTTTTGCCGCTTTTCTCCTGGAATATAAGTCTCATTTGGACACCACATCTCCTTGACCTCAGAGCACCTTTATTTCAGTGCCATTGTAATTGACAGGTTGAATTTATGAGATACTGTCAAAGTTCAGTATTAATAGCAGATATTAATGTCACCAGCGTTTTCCAATAGAAAATTAATGGCAGTGTTGTCTGCAGCTAGTAACCCTCTAAAACGATTCCTACATGCCTCGACACTACATGCTGAGTGCTTTCTTTTATGCTTTTTGCTCTTGCAGCGCTTGGGCTGTCTAATCCCTTTGTTTTAATGACATTACAATAGGGCATGCAACAAATCACTTCCCGCCTGATTCTCCATGACTTTGTTCCTTTAAAAGTCATTTGCGTCAGCCCATGGTAAGTGTGAATCCATATGACCAGTGTGAATGAAAACAGTGATCTGAGTGATCCGATCCACAGCGGAAGGTAGTTATGGCAGGAGAGAAGTGCAGAAGCTGTCTGTCTGTCTCTGCATCCCTCGTGGCATGTGTGGACACAAAGCTTGGCCTGACCCAGGATTTTCTTAGAGAGAAGCCTAAGCTGGTGGCCTTGGCGCAGGGAGGAGAGCCAGGGACTCCTGTGTGCTTAAAAGCTCTGAAAACATGCTGGGCTACAAGATGAAAATCAGACTCTTTTCTCTTTCATTTGATTATAACCTCTGTGAAGATGAGAAGCCTTTGATCAGTGCTCAGAACTTCACTTGGTTAAATCATGAGCACAGGGTTGCCTAGGACAGGCATGGCTTTGGGGACATTAAGCCTTTCTCAACAGCTGTGCGCCCTGAACAGCCAAGGTGTTGAGGCTTAAAGCTGTTCTTCTAAAAGCTCTTTTTGTTTTCAGACAGCCCAGGACTGTGGGCAGCATGTTAGGTTGTCCTGAACTGGGATTTTTAAACTGCAAGAGAAACAGGTTTTATGCCATAAACCTGAAACAAACCAAAAACACACCGGGGAGCAGAGGAGAGAAAAGCTGCTTGGAGCTCAGCACGTGACCTAGACCAGCTGTATGAATTAATTCCAGCATAGTTAGCCATTTGAAAGGCAGGGAGGGCCCCTCTTCTCTGCCACAGGCAGTGGTTATCGGACTGCATGAAAGATGATGCACAGCCCACCCCCATCGAAGGCAATGAGGGATCACTGGGGCGTGATGTTCATCCTCTTTTTGTCCTCCACCATACAGCTCTTGATGTTCCTGCAACTTCCTGGACGCTTGAGATCTTGCCATCACTAGAGCTCTTGAAGGTCACTGGCAGGAAAGATATTTTCTGGGTTCCCAAGAGCCCACTGGTCCTTTAAGCCTGAAAGAGGAGTTGGAGGGCATTTGCTGGTTATTGTTTTTAAATGCCAGGTTCGTGCTGCTGCAGTGGGTGAAGTGCCCATCTTTTCTGGAGTTTTTCCAGGTGTACAAAGTTTTACACAGATATCCATGTACTGTATTTCTGCATTTTTCCTGACTTCTGTCAGGTTTACTGGTGAGGAAGGAGGCATTTCAGACTTGTTGAAGAAGTGGGAACACCATTTCTGGAGGCAGCTGGGCCTCCCCTGTGTGATGGAAGTGGCAGTTGGTGGGTCATTACAGAGGAAGCTCTAAAAAAAGATAATACAGTTGAGCTCTCAGTTCTTCAGCAGGTGCAGAGGGAGGTGGCTATGTGCCTGCTGGGTCAGTGCTAGCTGCACCTTATCTGGGTGGGAAGGGGCTGCCAGACCCTTGGCCCGTGCAGCAGAGCAGTGCCTGGTGCTGAGAGCAGAGACACCGGCATGCACAGCCTTAGCTGGGATTTCTTCATGCTTGCTGCAAGCTAAGTACGTACCTACACATTGCCCTTCTTTCCTAGACATTTTGGAAGAGGAAATCCTGCTCGGTCAATGCAGCATTGCTTTAGTGGCTGGTCTGATGTAGTTCAGACAAGGTTCCCACCAGCTCCCTTGTTTAATAGACCTTTTTTATATTAAAAACAAAACCCAAACTCCTCTCTCAGAAAAGCCAGCCAAGATGCTCTTTTTTTTTTTTTTTTTTCTCTCTTCCATCTTGTTCCTCTTAGAGGAACTCTGGGAGCCTGTCTTGGTGCTTTCACTCTTTCACATGCCAAAGATTGCTACATCCCTCTTAGTTACGCTCCTGCCAAACCAGATCTTATAGTCTTGCCTCAAAAATCATCCACTTCCCTGCTCCTTGGGGTTCCTTTTGTTGCTGTTGCTTTTTCATTGAATTTCCTCATGTTTATTGACATGTCTATTGTTGAGCTTCCTGGACACATGCAGCTCTCTTTTTCAGATACAGAGAAAGACAAATAGTTGCCTTCACTGATCTGCCCCTGCTGTTGGGGAAATACTGTTAGGGATACGATTCCTGCAGATGGGGTTGGGTCTCATTTAGAGCTAGGGTCATGGAGGGTGTAAACTGGCATTGTTCCATTGGCTTGGCTGGAATAAGGCCAGTTTTGTCCAGCTGAGAATCTCTCCTTAATGTCTAAACAGTTATTACACACTAATAAAGATTAATGATTGTAAATCCCCATGGATTATACATAAAATGGCAAGTTTTACTCATTAATCTTTATTGCCATATTATAGCTGTTTATGTTAGAGAAGTCATCTCTCTCTGTTCTGAACATGCAATTAGGAGGTGGGGGTTGAGCATGGGGGAGATGAAGGGTGGACAAAACAGACCAGATGTCCACGTGTTTTACAGTCTGTGTCCTCCCCCCAAGTTGGTTGTTTCCTTGAAAGCCGTTAACCAGCAGCAAAGGATGTATCGCAGAGCTTTGTCTGCTTTGCTGGCCTCTGGCTGAGCTATAAAATCCAGATTGTTGCTGGTGAGAAGGGATCAGATCTCCTAATTAATATTTCAGCTCAGCCTTTACTGGAGCAGATGGGTAATATGAAATTTGATGTGCACTCTGGCAGCCCAGAACTCTGCAGTGCGGTGAGATTCGCTCTCCCAGACTGTGGCTGGAAGAGATGCTTTCTGTGAAGTAGGCAGCTGTGTTACAGGTTGAGAGGACACTGCTCCTTCACATAACCCCACACCATAAAAGCAGTTGATTTTGTTAATAAAGAGGGCCAGAAAAAGCTCAGTTGAATCTCAGCTTCTTTGTGTTTGCAGATACGTATAGCCATAGCTAGGAGCTGGTGGTGCCGGTGGTCTGGACACAAAGGTTCACGTGCTGTATAAATGGAGAGGACTCTGAAGAGAATGTAGTAAACTTCAAGGGTGGCTTTAGTGGCAAAATGAGTCCTCTGATAGGCAGCTGATATCAATCCACTCTGCCAAGGAAGGTCTGGAGCTGATGGCCCAGATTGCCATTCCAGCAAGAGAAACAAAATCTAAAGCCCCAAAGAAACCCACAGGGAAAAACTGCGAGCTGACGTTTGTGGCCTGCTGCGTGGCCTTGTGCATTGCTGCTTCCCCTGCTGAGCTCGTCAGTGAGGTCCAGAGGTCTGACTTAAACGATGGGGAAAGCATGAGAAAGGCCTCTGTAGCTGAGAAAGAAGAGGGTAAACATTTTAAGGTTGTCTCTAACTAGCCTAATGGTAGAAATACCTAATTTACAGGCCACAGGGATAAATGAATTCTTCAGGGGCCTATGCAGCCAGCAGAGCTGTTCCACTGGGAACAACTTTGGCTGCATGATGTTTTTTACATGGCCTCCTTTAATGCACTCCTGGGTTGCTAGAAGGCTCTTTGCCTCCATCGACACTTTACGTCTCAGTCACCTTTACGTTTTGTATTTTACTGTCTAGGATTTTACTAGCAGCCTTTTTTCTAGGCGGTTGGTCAGAGTGAAGGCAAGGGAAGGGGGCCTCCAGCCAGCTCTCCACAGAGTGCTCTGGGAGAGGAAGGAGCTGCCTGTCTGTTATCCAGTGCCTGCTTAACGGAAAGGCCGGGTACCCAGCCGAAGTGAGAGCTTCTCCTTTTGTACTTCACTGCCATTGCATTAAAACCTCCTTTCTGGAAGTGGAGCAGCTCTGGAGTTGCAGCAGCCTCTCCACAAGGCGGCTCGGCCTTGCCGTCAGCCGAGCTGCAGGACGGGCCACATTTCCTTCCTTGAAAGGCTCTTGGTTTTCTCTGAGCGTTGGGGCAAAAGTCCAGCGGCTGCGAGGTACTGCAAGGATAAGCTGGGAAAAGCTTGGAAGCGTCTTAAACACTCTGGAAATAGAGGTGGAAATCAAAAAAGATCAGACATCTTTCGGCAACTTCCAAAGCTGTGTGGTTTTAGCCAGACCTGAAAACCCTTCCTAGAAGTTTATTTCAGGGTATTTTGATATGTTACTTTCGCTTTTGGGCCTAGCTAAATCCAGGAAACTCAGAACAGTGTAATTTTTAAATAATGAGTGAACACACCCCAAGCATTACTGAACCGATCAGGAAAGTTTCGGTTTGGTTTCTCTTCGAGGAATAACTCAGGCCAGCTCAGGGTTTATCCTAATTCAGTCTGGTTTTGCCCCAGATAATTATTCTTTTTTTGAGAAAATAAAAGAGATCAGACCATGGTCTTCCAAAACGCTGTGACCCATCACACAAGGGTATGCACCAAATTGTGCCAGAAGGTGATAAATGCTACAGTAAGAGGCGGCCAACATCTGATGGCTGGAAAGAGCAGTCTGGCAGCAAGCATGCCTGTGGCCTCCAAAAATGGAGGTAGATACAGTTTCTCAAGGGGCTGTGTGATGGAGGTATCAGGGTGTGCCCGTCTTGTTTTTTCCCTGTAGTAAAGAACATTCAGCCAGCTCAGAGTGTCCTGGAACAATATCTGAAAGCCTTTGGTGTTTCTCAACTTAGTTGTAGGTTTTTTTCAGGATGGATACCGTGAAAAGTCAGGAAGGACCAGGTATCTTTGATTTACGTGGCCAGAGTGAAGAGATGTAGATTAAATGCCTCGTTAAGAGCCAAAAAGGTGTGTTTAAAGATAAATTACCATCTCCATCATAGTTATTAAGTCAGGATCAAATTTTCACATGTACAGGTGCATCTGCAGAGCTCTCCATCCACATTTAGCCCAGATCTAGTCATGAATCTTGCATAAATATCTAATAGCATGGGCTGTGCCATTTGATGAGCTTCTGGCAGGTTGGGGCTCTACAGGCAGAAAAAAAGCCTTGCTCAAAATACAGTATCACCAAAACCAGGATTTGGGCTCCAAACATTTCCTGTATAATCTAGATATGAAGTGAATTTCCAGAGCTCTACCACCATTTTGTTTCCCTCATAACTGTGAATCAAGCGGCTTGTGCTTGGTGACAGCTGTCACTGTGACAGTGGAGCTGCTGGAAATAGCCACAACATACAAAGTAGCTGAAATTTTGCATTTATTTTTTAATAGCAATACATTGCGGGGAAGCTGCTAAATGTAGTTTCTTAGAAACTGGAAATATGTTGGAGTAAAACTTGTCATTTCTTGTAGAAAAAAATAGTGGTCTGAAAATGTCCGAAATCTTCAGTTTCAGGAATTACAGTTTTATTGGCAAAGATCCATGTTTAGCATCAAAATTTTTGAAAGTTTCTGTCTTAAGGTGTGAAATCTGCTTTTTCATGAGATGGTGGTAAATTTGTAACAAGGATATTTCTATATACTTTCAGCTAGAAAAAAAAAATATATATGAGCGCAATGGAAAAGCAACCACCTCCTAGTAGTCTGCTGGTATTGAAGAGGGTGCAGGCAAAGCACCTGTGTTTTGAACATGTTAGAAAAGAGAAGGCTTTCCAGCCTGCTGTAATGCAAGTCCTTATTTTACTTTATTTTTAGTTTGTTGGTTTTTTTACAGTATCATAATTTGTTTTGGAACTGTGAAAGTCTCTGCTTCTCCTTACATGTGGCAGGCTGATTATTCTTTCTCATGTTCTTACTATTTATTATTTATCCATTTCTGGTACTATCCAAGATGTGCTGAAGGTATCTCCCACCCTGCCTTGAGCCATATGGAATCACTGTACTATCTCCTAACAACTGGGATGGCAAATGGCAGTAGATGGCTAATTATTATTTTAAATTATATTTGTAGCAATTTAGATTTTCTTTTAGTGAGCTGGTTTGCCCTAAAATTAGAGATGAGGATAAGGAATCTTTTTTAAAAAAATGCATTTTTCCATTTTTTTTTGATGTCTTGGAGACTTCTGAATAAACCTACTCACTCTCTTTTTTTTTCATAGGAAAAACACCAGTTGGATTGTAATTGTTCCTTTAAGAGGGGATTGACTAGCATCAGGGTTCAGTTTAACTGGTAAAAATGCTCTATGTCACAAGATCGTTAGCCAAAAGCACAGTGGAATTCTGAGAAAATGATAATTTTCCACCTGAAAAGTAAAATCTGGTTTGTGATGAACTTGGTTTGTCCAAGTCCCATGCTAGGCTTTTCTGTATCAAATTTGCATGGAGTTTTCCTTTAGCCCTCAAGCTAGTGAGACCTGGGGTTGCCAGGATTGCTTCGAAGCAAGGCTGAGGGCCACCCAGGCACCCTCTGGCCACATGTCTGCTCTGGGTTTGGAGGATGTGAGTCTTACAGAAATGATGGAGCAGCTAATGAATGGCTTCTTCTTGCTCTGCGAGAGATGTTGAGGTGAAATCCCATAAGCATGACTGTGTGAGACAAGCAGGACTGGGGGCTCAAAACCACGAGGTTTTTCTTCTTTTTATTCCCTTTCTTCTCTTTGCAAAGGTGCCTTGCTGCTCTCCTGCTTCAAAAGCCTCCCCAGCCTTTCTGATAAAGAATGCTGTGGTGCATCTGTTTTCAAACAGCTTGCATTGGTTTTCTGGTTTGTTTTTTCTTCCCCCTATGTATAAGAAATGTTGGGTAGCAGAATGTGGAATTCATTAGAAGTTCATAAAGCAGGGACCTCAGAAGGATGTGGGTATAAATGCTTTTCAGGCATCTGAGGTGAACTTTAAATGGAGCTTTGGCCCTCATTTGCTTTCTGCTTTTCAAAAACCATTTATGAGAAAGTGGAGCTGTCAAAGCCATGCATGAACTTTGCCTTCTTGCAAATAACTTGTCTCAAAGTAAATTGTCAAAATGCACAAGGAACTTGTCTCAAAGTAAATCCAGTAGCTCTGCAAAGCTGGAAACGTTATGTGCATTAGAGTGTGTGTATGTGTGAGTGTGTATGTGCACATGTTGTACATGGGAGGGTGGAGTGAGTAAGTCTACCATTTTGGAGATGTAAAAAACACAATGCAAGTGTTTTTAAAAAAGGCGATGTAAAATATTTATTTCTTGGCAAAAGTACATCAGACCACATCTCCCATCCTTCTTTTAATTGCTTCATGTTTGTTTTTGTTGTCTAAGTCTTTGCTGGCCTGTTTCCTCTGCAGTGCTCATTGCTACTTAGCAGCTCGTAACCTCACACAACCCCTCCGCAGCAAGGGAGCGCATGGCATGGGGGAGCTCACAGGAGCACAGGCTCTGCTGCTCAGCAGGGAAAGCACTGGTGTTCACATCAACAGCAGGAATGGAAGAGGTAGTATTAGATGAAAAGGTAGGACAATGCAATGTGAGCGATTTTTGATTTTTAGCCCTGAGGAGGAAACTTGGTCCTCAACAGAATCAAAACTGCCCAAATCCTAATGCCAAGACCCCAGATCGTGGCTTTGGGAGAAGGTAGATTGGTGCAGGGATAGCAGGCTTTGAGAAAGACTCTCCCTGCCTTGGCAGGCTCTTGTGAACACATACTAGTGGTATATTTAAAAGAAATGAGGTGCTGTCATCTTTGTGAGATGGCACCCAGGTTCTTGTCAGTGCTGGTTAAGGTCCCCTCGGGCTTTGCCCCTGGTTTGTAGCAGTGCAGAGCCTGTGCCAGGAGGCAGTGCTGCCCTGTCGCTCCGAGCTCCTGTTCCTCTCTGCAACCAGGCCAAATTTCATCAGTCAGATGTTGCAAAGTTCACAGGGTCCTCCCTGTGCTCCAGAGTATTTTGGTGGTCGCCTGGCTGCCCACCCCTATGGCTTCACATCCGCTCCGTCTGAAACACTTCTCTTAACCTGTGTTGTCTTCGTTCATCTCAAAGCCGTTCATCATCCTATGAGGATGATAAATAGTAGGAGACTGACAGTAGGACCATGTGCGTAATGTTAGATAGCCTTTTATTTAATGTTGTTGTTTTAATGAGATGCTTTTAGGATCCGTGTTGTACTGGATTAAGGATATTGGTGGAACAATTTAACTGGTATTCTTTAAGCCTGACTGCCCCAGATCCTTACCCTCCACCCTCTTAATTTAAAAAAAAAATAAAATAAAATAGATTGGGAGAATATATTTAACTTGAAAAAAACCCCAAACTTTGCTGATGGAATAAGTTAATCTTCTTTACTATGCTTCGATTTTATTTCTCAGGATATCCAAAGGTTTATCACTGCTGCTGAGAGAAGGGGACAGTACACCTTTTTGAAACTTCAACCACTGTAACCATTTTCCAGATGTGAGTGTGTGTGCGTGCGGGTGTGTGTATGTTAAACTCAGCACTGTGTGTGCGTGTGTTCTGCTGAATATTGTGTGCATCTATGAAATGCTTCAAACAACTGCCTGGAAGTCAAAACCAACCACCTCTTTCCAGTCATATGTTTGCCGTGACTTTTCATAACCACACTTGAACTAGTGGTCTTGGATTAAATATTCAAAGAGCAGGGCATCTTTATAGCAATGGTATGTCAGTCAAATTAAGAAAAATGTACACAAAAATAAATAAATGAAATTTAAAAGTAACGTGCTGTCAGTCTACCTGTGTTTACCCAGTGGAAGTACTACCCATTGTTGGGGACCCACTTTGTACTGCTTTTGCTATTCGTATGAAAAGTTTTTAAGGATCAGCTTACTTGTAAGAGTCTTTCTGCCATTGGTTTTTCTTTCTGCACTTCGGCTAGCGTGGCTGGCGAGAGCAGACGCATCCACATCCCGTCCAGCCCACATCAAAGGCGTGAGCCCCGGCTCCCGCCGGGCTCTGGCAGGGCGCTGGTGCGATGAGAGCAGCCGGCTTCCTGCCCCCCGCCCCAAATCATCTTCCCCGTGTGGATGGAGGGGTTCAAGGGGCTGCAAATGGACACAGCCTCTGTGCCCAGCATTGCCTGGGGGCGTGGGTCTTGGTGCTGGGCTGACACCAACACGTGCTGTTGGGGTTGGAAGCCCAGCAGCTTGCTCAGCACCTTGCACTGATGGGGCTGAAGTGAGCGGTGAGTTTTATGCAGCTGTTGGCCTCTGTGCTCACGGGCTGGAAAACAGATGTGGTGCTTCGCTCTGTCTTTCACCAGGTCCTGGATCCAACCCTGGATTCCACTGCCAGCCCCGTCACTATTATCTGCAATTAAGCCTTGCATTTCTTTAAAGGTTAACTATTAGGCTGTGCATTTGTCATGATGCAGAGCCAATTTTCACCCTTAATTTATTAGGCTAAGTCAAATAGCATTTTGCTTGAGTAAAGCATGCTGGTCTGGGTCGTACTGAAACATGAATCGCTATTTCCGTCTTTCTCATGTAAATAAAATTATGCTTCCATTTATATTAGAATTGCCGAAAACAATATATCAGCTCCCTCTGCTGATCCTGCAGTCCCAGTTAAGGCAAAACCACTAGTTGCAGAGCTGATGTGCTAAGGAACGAACCAAACAAAAATAACCCATTTAATGTAATAACCAGTAAGGGCACAGGAAAGGAATCGATGTTTATCACATAGAAGAAAGCGGAGTGGCCTGGGCTGAATGCTTTTAGGTTGCAGGGGGAATGTTACCTGGCGTCAGTGATGGGAATGCTGGTGATACAGAGGTTGCCATAAAAATGTCTGAAAAGAAGAGTTGCAAGAGGCACATAACTGTTTCTGGGAATCCTAAGCAAAACAGCTGCCGAAGTTTTATCTGCACTGTGGCACGTGTGTATGTATGTATGTGTATTCTGTTTAAAAGGATGAAATTAAAAGCCGTACTTTTATTTTATCAAATGAAATTACCCTTGTATGTTCAGAATATTTATGCATCAGTACTTTTTTTTTATTAGAGCCTTATCTCACTGTAATCAATTCCAAATACAAAACTATTTTTATCACTGAAATGCAGCAGTAATTTATAAGATGTAGACAGAACGCACACGAGATGCCAAAAGCAATTTTATGGAGCCTCTTTTGTTGTCATCTACAATGCATCAGTTCTTGCCTTCAGCCTCCCATCAATTTTAAAAGCCCCAAGATGGAATATATAAATAAATAAATAAATAAAAAGGAAAAAGTGTACTGGAGCAGCTGCCAACCCCTAAAATAGTCTGGAGATACGTATGCACCTTTGGGATAGAGTTTGATTGGACACCGCACAATAATGTAAACCGTGCTGAGCTTTGTAATACAATTGTTTTAGTTGGCGAAATGGCAGATCTGGTTCCCTCTGTCTCACTTGCCTACTAGATAGTATTTCGTATATGTGCAGAAAATGAAATTGTGAAATAATGTCCTGCATTATCACAAATAACGTCACGTTGAAATAAGGAAAAGAAGAGTGAAAGTTGAGGTCCTCACAGACAAACAGGAACTCCAGCCCTGCACAGGACAATATTTAAATGTGTCCAGCCTAAAGCATATCTTTTATAGGGTCCTTCTTTGGGTTACTTTCCCAAAAGGGTGGCTGACGCTGGATGTGACTTGTAGGGCCAACACTAGGTTGGTAGTGGGTTCTCAGAAGGTGCCGGCACCCATCTTAATCCACTCGGACAACCACCAATGGTAAAACTTCAAGAGAAATGTGGATTAAGCTGGAATGAAATCCTGAATGTATTTTAGCAGCAGGAGTCTTGTGGAATTGTGTTCCAAAAAGAAGATTTGCCATTTTGCAGAAACTGAAACATTTGTAGGCAGGGACTCCTGCCTTTGGGTCTTGCACCCAAGCAAGACAAGGTGATTTGGTCTTGGGGTTTCTGTACTAATAATCATGAGAAATTTCCAACTAGAAGCTTTCTGAAATCCTCAGAGCTAGGAAGAGGTGGCCACTGAAATGCTTTTGCCTGGTGGATGTGCACTTGCAAATACACACCCAGTTTTGTGGATTGTTTTCTCTTCACGTGGCAGAAGAGTGATCCTCTGGCATAGCAAGCAGCACTCGGGGGAATATCCCTGCCCTTGTGCAGAGTACCTCGTCTGCTGAGTGTGTCCTCGATTTCTCTGTATGTGGTGCTTGCTGAAGTTGGAAAGAGATGATAAGGAAAAATCATATGCTGAGGCTTAAACCATTTGCAGTCATTAGGGATTCTAAAATGGAAGAGAGACATGTTTCACAACTCCTCTTGCTGAAGTTAGCCGTGAATATCTAGAATCCAGCTTTGGTTTGTGACTTTTACTGGGACACACTTTGGCCTGACAAATGGCACTTTCCTAATACTTCACCATGGTGACAGATATCTGCAACTATGGACCAAGGATCTGAAGAAACAGCAAGATTTTTTTTACAGGTCACAGTTCTTGCTCTGCAGGTTGAGTCCACTCCTGTTTGATTTCCTTGTGGCTGTGACAAGGCACGTGAAATTTAGCAATTAGGTTTTATAAAATGCGGCATGGAAAAAGAGTATTTGAGGTGACACACATTCTTCCTCAGCATGAGCTGCTCTGCCACCTTTTCCGTATCATGAAAAACGTTATCATAGTTAGCCCAAGCACAGCAGCACAGTACTCCCCGCCTTGGTCTTCGCTTTCCTCCTCTCATTTAGGATCCCTTCCTGGCACGCACTAACATTTACTTCCAAAATGCAAATATGCCAAATGAAGCACTCTGAAATCATCCTAATTTTCATGCAGACAGCTGCTGGTGAATGCTCGCTCCTTCCAGTGAGCTCTCCGTGCCCCTCAGGAGCACCTGCGATAGCAGCATCCAGGTATGTGTTCATGGTTATGGTTTTCAAACTGTTATCTTGCCAATGCAAACATCTTTTCTGCTCTCCTAAATCACCCCAATGTCTCCTGCTACAAAGCCACGTGTTACCACTCCAGCACACTTTTGGTTACAGTTCTGGCTCTCCGGCTCTCCGGTGCTGGAAGTTCATGGTATGATGCTGAAAGCAAGATATTGCAAAGTTTCTTAAGAATACGTTGCATCTAGAGGTGATGTAGTTTACTGATGTTAAAGATAAAGATGTTTAATTCTGTGCCATTTGCTTGCCAAATCCTACTGATTTTATGAGAGTAATAGTCAAATTGAAGGTATTTTCAGTCTTAAAAAAGCATCCTATTTTAATACGCCATGACTGTTTTTAACATATTCATGTTAATAGGTCTCTTTCAATATGCCTCTATAGGTATTGAAAATAAATGGGAGAACATTACAGAATATTAACAAATTATTAATGGGAAACATTACTAAGACACCTTTCTTGTTTGCCTACTGCTTTCACATTAGAGTGCTTTTGGGAAATAATAATAATAAAAAACTCCCGCTTGAAAGAATCATTACTAAAGCATTTTGCATGCAGATTACTTCAGGCTTCAGCACTGCAGCTCTCGGCTAGGTTAGGAGATGAAGGCCAAGATTTGTTGATTGAGATCAGATGGCTGGTGGCGAGAAGGAATCTAGATGACTTAACTGGAGGGATTAAACTCAGGTCTTTTGGCTTCCATTTGGCTGTTTTATAAACTCCACCACTGGGCCAGCTCGTTGGGCTCTGTTCCCCTCGTCGCGTATGTGTGATGTTAGCGGGGTGGTTTGTAGTATCAGCCAGTCCATCAGTATTAGCGGTCCAGACATTCTGGGTGAGAAAGGAAAAGACAGTGTAACTGAAAGCTAAAATTAGTCCCCGAAGCGCCCATCCGCACACCTCCAGCTCGGCGGCTGACCTCTCGGCTAAGGGGAGCGGCGAGTGCTCTCCAGCCCAGCCAGCACCTGGGCGTTTTGGTGATCGTTGGCACGCGGATGCCGTTGGACAGAGCCAGCATTCCCAAGGGCTCCAGCCCTGCTACCCTGCCCTGCCCAGGGAGAGGCAGGTCTCTGTGGCACCCAAACCAGAGCCGATGTCCCCTGGCAGCAGCGTGGCCGGCACTTTGCTGCAGGGTGACGTATCCTCGGTTATGTGGGAAGGAGGGTTGTGTTGTTGGCAATTCACGTCTGAAGCTTCACCCATTAGATGTACCCCATGGGAGCTGATGGAGCTCACTTTCTTCTTTCTTTCAGAGCCCTAACCTTTAATTTTACAACACTGATTGAAACCAAGAGTGGAAATAAAAAGTCAGAGCTACTCTGTTTTCCTTCCCCTCCCTTCCATTATCTTCTTTCTTTTCCATCCATCCTCATTTCACATGCCTCTCAGATTGCGTCCCCTTGGTTTTCCAGTTATTTATTGACCCAGACCTAATTCCTTATTTCCAGAAATGTGTCATGAATCCTGCCTTTGAGTCATTTGCTTTTTGCTTTCCAGGCTCACCTCTTTGACCACGTTTTCCTGTAAAAGATAAGGATATAGGGTTTGTGGAGTAATCGCAGCAGGATGCCTGGGTTTCATTCATAGATCTGTTGCCACTGGCTCATTATGGAAAATTAGGAGAGTTATTTCACCTTTCAGTGCCTCACCTCAGTGTCACCATCTGTAAAACAAGGCTAATAATTGTTATCTCTTCCTTGCAGGAGAACTGGGGAGCTTCGCTAATGACCATCTGCTAAATGTTCTCAGAGCCTCACATGAACATTTCTACTGAAGTGCAAATTATTATTAGAAACCAGGGATTGTTACTGGATTGATATCAAATCATTGTCGACAGCTTCTCTGCAGGGAAAACTTAGGCGCAGCCAACAAGAACAAGCTGCATGTTTTGAAGTTGTGCAGTTGATTATATTGGCTTTCATCTTCTGGTAAGAGGATCCTCTGCCATCTGAACTCTCTGATCTCTGGGAACACAATTCATCCAATCAATCTGGAGGAAAATAAACCTCCTCAGACAAAAATATAAAGTATCCACCTGAGATCACATGAAGATGGAAGATGTCAATTAATTCCCAGCCCCCAGTCCTTAACTCTTGTAAACCCAGTGTTTTTCTGGCCCACCAGACAACGCTTAAGAGAAGGATGCATCCGTTACATCGTCTCAGTATTGTAAAGAGCCTCATGGGCCTGCCTGGGCTAAATTCTAATTAAAAACATGCAAATATTTTACAATGAGATTGGTGCCACTGAAAGCTTCTACGAGCTGTCTGAGGGATACATGTTGATCTCGTGGCAGCATGCAGAGGTTTGAGGTGCCAGGACAGATTCAGCTGTGGCTCCTTCCCAGCTCTCGTGGTGTAACCCCAGCTGGCAGCTGAGCCCCCGCGGCCGCTCGCTCTCTGCGCCCCGCTGGGATGGGGGACAGAGTCAGATGGGTGAAGGGAGAGCGCTCGTGCCTTGGGGTAAAGGCAGTTTAATAGGTGAGGCGAAACCCGCGCTCGCGAGCCCAGCAAGACAAGGAATGCGTCACCACTCCGTGGGCAGGCGGGTGCTCAGCCGCGGCCAGGACAGCCGGGCTCCAGGCGCGTCACTGCTACTGGGAGGACAAACGCCATCACTCCGAGTGTCCCCCCTTCTCCTTCCCCCAGCTGTATGCCGTATGTGATGCCGTATGGTCTGGGCTCTCCCTCGGGACAGCTGTCCCGGCTGTGTCCCCCCACCTCCTTGTGCCCCCGCCTGCTGGCTGCTGGGGGGGCTGAGGGGCAGGGACGACCTGGACTCTGTGCACACGCTGCTCAGCAATAATAAAACCATCTCCATCGTATCAACACCGTTTTCAGCACAAATCCAAAACATCGCCTGTACCAGCTACTGTGAAGAAGATTTAACTCTATCGCAGCCAACCCCAGCACACCGGCATGAGCCAGCCCAGCGTGAAGGACATCTCCGTACCACTCCCGAACCTGACCCGGTGCATTTTCTCCCTGGGTCAGCCTCAAGCTGCCCACCCAGTGCTGACAGCTGATGGATTTACTTGCAAATAGTCTGCAGCCCATGTTTAGCACCAGGAAGATAGAGAGAAGTTGCCACTGGGTCATCGGTGGTGTGTGCCCCACGTGCCCAAGACCTGAATGAGCTCCACTGATGACCTTACAGGGAACCACTGTCTTCAGCAAGCATGGCCTCCCATCCTTTCAGTGTGTGGGCTCATCTGTCGTGTTTTCCCTGAGCTAGAAATTGAGAGGGAGGATCGCTGGAGGCTACAACCCATTAGTGGTATTCAATAGCAACACCGTCAATAGGGACAAACAAGCGGAGATGGGGCTGGAGATGGGGATAATTACAAGGACCAAGTTGTGAGGACCTGAGAGCTCATGTCTTCTGCCACTAAACTGATAATATATAACTGGCGAGGCTTAGCAACAGCCCCAGTCTTCCCCCTCCGATACTATTATGTGCCATTATGGTCACTGTCTTAGTTTGCTAGGTTTAAGTAAAACAAATGTGGTTTAATGATGCTGTTACTATCTGACAAGAGCATCAGTGCTGAACTCATGGAACCCTTTCCAAAGCAATGCTGCAAGGACTTACAGGGAGGAAAATGGGTGAGCGAGCTTTTGGGAGATGCAAGGGGGATATAAATATCCCTGGTGTGACCATCTGCGGTGTGCTGGGGACTCTGGAAACAGGACTTGGTTCTCTTGTCCAGTGCAGAGCATATTAAAAATGGAAAAAATGGCCCAGTAATTTTTTAATTAAAAAAGGATAATAACATCTTGTGTTAAAATTTTAAAAAGCAATCTTCTACATTTAAAAATATACCTGTAAAATAATATGTGCCTTTTGGCTATTTCCTATAATATCTAACTTTGGTCACATGGCTCTCATTAAGACACCAGAAAATGTTGTAAACTAGCATTTATAAGCTCAACATAGGAAATTTCTGTATTTTTATTTTGAATTTATAATCCCAGTCCAAGATTTGCTGAAAGATATGAAACTTTATTTGAGGTTTTGGAAATGGAATGATTTCTGAGCAAAACAGTCTTCTTTTGGTAAAAACTCCCATCTGTTCAAATTTTGACATTGTCTTAAGGCAAATATGATTTTTTTGCCTACAAATATTTAAAAAAAATAATCTGGCTAAGAGCGCAGTCACTAATACTTTAAAAAAATTGCAACGTTATGAAATGTAACAGTTTAAGAGAAAACTACTTAAAATGCATGGCAGCCTGAACACGCTCTGCCCGTCCCTGCAGAGCGGAGGAGTGCTGCCCCGGATCCCTGCGTGTAGTTAGCGCTGAAGACAAGGAAGCTTTGCTCTGAAAACAGACAAGAACATTAAAAGCAGGGAAGGTATTAACCACATCTTTTTAACACTGAGGCTGCAATAGCACTATGCCAGGCAGTTAATAATTCATACTGCCCAAGCACGTAATCAGATAGAAACTTTCCTGTTTCCTCTGAGTTCAAATCTCTGGACAAAGGTCAAGCTCTAAAATCTGAAATAAGTGGACTAATTAACTTAAACAATGATGAGACAAGGGCCGATGCTGAATAATCTAGGGATCTGGAAGCGTACGAGCAGGTTCAAAACCAGCCTGCAAGTTGGAGTTTCAGCAGCTCGAGCCCGAGCGCGGCTCTTTTGCAATCAGTCTGCAGGTGGCAATGCATTTATGTTCGAGTGCATTGGAGCGGAGGATGTTGCTCTCGAAGAAGAAATACATCAGGAGGGAAATATGATAAGCATAATTGCAGGGAAGGGGTTAGGCAGAGATCAAATAGTTTTCCTTTCAGTGGGAACGGCTCATTTCTAAAGGCAGCCGCTGTGGGTTTTCTGCTTTGCCCTCTCAGCCCGTGGCTGGCTGCTGGTCTTTGTGCGGTGCCGCACGGGTTATGCCAGGAGCCAGGTGGAGAAGTCATCTGGAAGTGGAGCAGCGTCCCCCGAGATGGGCAAAGCTCTGGGGCACATCAGGGAATATCTTAGAAGTAGAAAGGATTAAATGAGGCATCTTTAATTCTCCTTTCCTGGGCTCATTGTTGTGTTGTTTCCCCGAGGTCAAGAATCCAGACTTGCAGCTCTCTCCTTCCTTAAGGAAAATGAACCAGATTAAAACTCAGATTATGATTTATATTAAATCAGTTACAATTTATAGCAGTCCTAAGTGCATTACAGTGCCCTTGCAGTGTCTGTCTAGCAATCCTGCTACTCTAGGTGCTATGGCAGGGTTTGTACCTGTAACTAAAGGCATCTGTAAGGGTGATTTTTGTGCTGGGGTTTTGCTAATCAGCTCTGGCACAGGGCGTTTAACCCCGGGAGATGGAGGGTCGCTGGGGGAGGCAGCCTGGCGGACCAGCCTGGGAGCAAGGGAGGGGAGAAACACCCCTCTTCACATGGAGAAATGCTCCTGAAAATGGAGCAGCTTCGCCAGGTGGGCAGGGGAAGCTGTGGCAAGGGCTCCGGTACTGCACGGAAACTCAGGTTGTAGCAGGGAGCTCGTTTGTCTAAGCCACATGGGGTCTAGCTCAAGGTGCAAAACAAGATGTTGTGCAAGGCTTGGGCTCTGCTGCTTCTTCAGCATCAATCCTGCTGCTGGAGAAGTGAGTAGTGCTTTCTCCCTTTTTGTAATGGCTCTGAATCTTTAATCTCTATTAAGTGCCTCCTCTGGAAAAGTGCAGTGGGAACAGGACTATTATTAAATGGTCACAGAGAGTAATTGCTTTAAAATAATATTGCAGAGTACTCAGTGTGCTCTTGCTCAGTTACTCTAATAACAGGTTGATCAGCCTTGAATGATGCCACTATTAATTCACCAAATGGAGCACACACAAGGGCCAACCCAAAAAGGCACTTTCCAACAGGAAAGAAAGAGTACCCTGTTTTACTGAAAAAGCAATGGTGTTTTGATCAAACCTTCCTTGATGAAACAGCCCGATGACACAACTTCATCTGAATCAGGTTGCTGCACCAGAGCTGTGCCTGTGGGACCTCACTGCATGTACAAACACCCGTGAGTGCATCCACTGCACGTGGCCGACACAGTGAGCAGCATCCTCGTGGCAGCTGGTGCCTGACGAAGGAGATGCCACGGCCTCTCCCTGCTTTCCCCACCTCATCTTCTCTTTTGTTTCAGCTTCCATCACCCGTGAGTGATGCTCTCCCTCTGGTTCTTGCCTCTGCCTGGTTCCCTCCCCTGTTGTTGCCCCCTGTGAAGCCACCAAGCCAGCTCCTGTATTTGTGAGTACATTGGTGGTAGGTGACGGGGACACGTCCAACTTACCCCTCTGCCCTCCTCCAGCTAAAGGCAGAGCCACCCTGAGCACTTCTGAGCACAGAAACCTGCTCATTAGTGCAGAGATTTTAATCAGGGGCTGGGTCCCTGGGTGATGCACGGGCAGGACACCCCAACAGCCTCCGACCTTCATTTGGGAGTTTCCAAACTGAAGAGCAGGTCGATGGGGTGATGGCTGGGGAAACTGGCTACCAATGGTCCGTAATTTTCTTGCAAGGTATTTCTGTCGTTCCTGCTGATATTGGGGGGATGGAGGGGGACAGACTGAGGGCTGAAGCCGGACTGCTCCCCGCCTGTGTGCCACCTCTCTGCTCCAGACCCCATCCCTGTGAGTGGGTCTGCCTACACTAAGCCCACGAACAGGGCAAAAGGGCAAATTCAGCAATACCTTTGGCTTATCAGTGACAGAACAAATTGATACCAGACTTTTAAGAGGGTGGGGAAACATCTCTCCATAAAAAGAATCTAAATTTACCATCGTGTTAACAATTCTGTAAGACTTTTTGGCAACTCCTAATGGAAATTTCAGGAGCAGATGGAAATATTTGGAAACGTATAGAACACATGAGCCTGCAACATCCATTTTTATTTTCTCATTGGGAGTGTGGAGTGGTTTCATGTTGCCTTTAAATTTTTTTTTTCTTTCTCTCTTCTGGATACTAAGAAAAGCAAGAGGGGAAGCAGGCGATGGATATATGCAGGAGGTTTTTTTTTTTTGGTGTTTCTCACTTGATTTCCCTGTGTGGTCTGTGATGGGATTCAAGAGAAAATGGCACCAATGCAAGGTGACTTGGTCCCAGGTTATTTGGGAGCTTGGCAGGAATGTGAGGGCACCTGCTAGCCTGGCTCTGTGAGGTCCAAGGAGCCAATTAACCTTTTCTGAAGTAAATTGAGGTGGATAACCTGTATCTACCTCCCAGGCAACATGTGAGGTTTAATTAATGAGTGTAAAAAGGCCTCAGGGATTCTTTGATGGAAGATAATGTCAAAGTATGCAGAATGGTTTTTGCTACCCTGGCGGGCAATGCCCAAAGTCGTGGCCTTCCTGGGAGAGGAAAATCCACAGAGGACATTGAAAAGGCGGATCAAATATTTCCAGTCCCTGTTGCCCACAGAGCAAGAAAAGCTTCTGGTTTTTAGGTCCTATGACCCATCCCAGAGCATGAAATCTGGGGCAATAGGACAGGGATCAATAACAGCAATTGACTCTCTTACATACAAAAGCTGGGGGCTGGGGGGGGGAGGGGGAATAGCTCTTGGTTGCCAAGTTCCTGGACCACTGGTGATCGGTAATGATCAGGAGTGAAGGAATACGCTGTGTTTTTCTGTGTCCCCAGTGGATTAGCAGAGTGAGGGCCAATGCACTGTCTTCACTGCCGGTCTGCTCTGGTAGATCCAGCCGCTACAGTTTTTTATGTGGGGAACTCATTTGAAAACTGAGGCATTTTCCCAGGTGTTTACATTGTCCCGCTTCCACCAGACCTCAGCAGCTCTTGGAATACCCATACCTAAAGCCTTTAATTAGAAGAGAGACTTCTGGGGCTGGTGGCTGCAGCATTTATTGTGCTTGGAAGAGGACTGATCTGTTATAGCAACAGCAAAAAAACACAGAGCCAAATGCAGTTCCGACAGTTATCACATCCATGGCTAGATGTACTTCCTGATAGCACAAGCTTTGGAAAATGAGTGCATGTTTCCCTTGAAGGCCAGGGAAATGAACCTGGGTGATGACAGTGACTTCTCCCACAACCACTTGAGCAGCTAATGGAGAAAAATGAGGCACAAATCCTTCACTGTCTCCATACGTTGACAGTAGCATGTACGGCTTCTTCCATTTCACGGCACTGAATCAGAATCTGGGATGGTTTAGGAATTGCTGCCTTTTCTGGTGGGCACTGTTGCCACCCCCTGCAGCCAAGAGCCAGGGAGCAACTTCGTGGCGTTGTGCAGGTGACGCAGCAGCCTGCCGTGGTGGTTGGCAGCCATCCCTGCCGCCCTGTGTCCCTTGCCTACCCCCTAAGGCAGATAAACAATCCGGGGGCAGCACTCAGCCCCTTCCATCTCTGCTTTTGCTGCACAGACTCTTTTTCCATAGTGGGATTAATGCAAGGGGAAGTGGGATTAATGCAAGGGAATTGGGTTAATTTTTTTTTTATGTTGGCCGTGATACAGGACCACATCTGCCCAGACCTGCAGAAGTCATTCAGGTCCTAACTCTTTCTCAGTCATATCACTTCCTAGTGATTGCCATGGCAGAGAGACACTGGCTAGAGAATCTGCAGGCTCGTGCCCATGCCCAGCACTGTGGAGCTGCCACCATCCTTGCTGCAGCAAGATGCCGCTGGTTTGGTCCCAGCACCTTTGCCTTTGCCCAGAGGCAGCAGGTGCTGAGCCACAGCATCTTCTCCCTGGAAATGCTTCCCTAATACCTTGTAAAACACGAAGAAAGCATTTGAAGTGATTAACTGTGGGCTCTTCCTTCGTAATTGCAGTGTGATCCCATGTGTGACATGGAAGCTGTTATGTTAATTCCTTTTTTATTGACTAGTAGTGAATAATTGTATTATAATTCCTCTGTCCCTGATAAAAATGCATAACACACTTGCAACTGCTTCGAGGCAGGTTTAAAGCACATGCTTACACAACTTTACCAGATGCTGTGTACTTCTCTTCATCCCAAATCAGAAGAAAAAACAAATTCTGAACTCTTTTATTCAAAACAATTATCACATATAAAACCCCAACAACTGAAATGAAAAAACTGCTATGACTTGAGAATAATATGTCCATGAAACCATTTGATTATAAGCATATTAAAAAATACGTCTGTTTTGTTTGCAAACCACTTTTTATGTCTAAAATGCTTGAGGTGAAACCACCTGAAGATAAATCTGAAACCAACCCAAATTTATTTCAGTCACAAGTGCAAGGCACTCAGGTAGAACATCAATAATAAAAAAAAGTTGGGTTTTTAAAAGT
This sequence comes from Falco biarmicus, assembly GCF_023638135.1. Classification (NCBI taxonomy): domain Eukaryota; kingdom Metazoa; phylum Chordata; class Aves; order Falconiformes; family Falconidae; genus Falco; species Falco biarmicus. The sequence continues at coordinate 2,834,889 of NC_079288.1, read as the reverse complement.
TAATCACTTTTAGTCAGCCAAGGAAGGAGTGTTATTCATGATGAAGACAAATGTCTTTGTCTGTAGCTGTGATTCATGTACTGACAGTGACTCCTCTCCCAGCTGTCCTTCCTCTGGGCTACTTTACCTTTTCCTCTACACTTTCTTGTGCAGTATGATATCAGCCAGGACTATTCACATTCAACACAGTGAATACAGACTGGGGGCTCTGTATGGCTAAGGCACGGCTGGGTGATCTTCCCTTTCCCTGGTCGTCATCATCGAGAAGATGCTGGTGTAGAAAGACGTCTCTGAGTTCTGAGTTAAGCGGGAGTCCTGTCAGCTGTGCTGGAGGGGCCACAGGGCAGGGAGTGATGCCAAAACAGAGGCTCAACCCCTCTCAGACACTGGAGAGGAATTTCAGACCCTCTGGCCCATGGGAGCTGGACCAGCTCCTGATTACTGATGCTTTTGTTCTGTCTTTTATTAAAAAACATTCTTTGACCTGCAGCCTGTTGCATCAAGTCCCTCCGATGCAACTGTAGTTCTTCAGCCTTTTCCTATCTCCATTTTGGTCTTCTGTCAACGTAAGGATTGCAGCCCTACATTTCCCCCTTTGTGCCCTACTGAACATATTTCATCACAAAAGACAAAATGGCAGTTTGTAAGGTTCTCTATGTGTTGGGATTTTTTTCCATGCTAAGAGGTGTTGTGGCTTCCTGCAGTGTGGGGCTAGCTCAGAAGCTGCTCCCCAGCCTGCCCCAGGGCAGAGGGGACAAGTTGTGTTTGAAAAAAAGCAAATGAAAATCCAAAACACAAGTTCCCCCCTTCCATGGAAGTGCGGACAACTCTGACCTGCTGGGGTGGATGGATGAAGCCCATTAAACACCCTCCAGGTAGTATGGTAAGATGAGCCTCCCCGGGCTGGGGAAAATGGTGCTGGGTGCTGAGTGTTTGACACAAAAATGGCTAGAGTTACACCAAATTGTTTCCTCATCATCAGTCAAAATTACTCCTTCTTCCTCCTCCTCCTCCTCTCCCTCCTGAAACACAAGGTGAAAAGCAGAAGGGAGGGGGACAAGAGGAGGGAATGGGGACAGCTATAAAAAGTGCAGTTGTTTCTCCTGGGAGAAGCCCTGATGACGCTGCTGTCTCCCCAAGACTGTGTTGGCTATTAATGCCTGCTAATCCCATGCGAGGTTGTTTGGGAAGTGCTGGGAGCTAAAACCTTGCGGCAGACTTCACATCTGGCCTTTACAGCATTAAACTCTGGAAACACTTGGGGGAAGAAAAGACTCGTTGCCATCATGACGGATGATGTGTCTGCTGTAAAACGGGGCCAACTGGGATCAGCCGGTGCCGCGGCGGGTCTGGCTGCGGACGGCACGGGGCAGGGGAGGGACCGGTCCACGTGTGATGGTGCTCCTGTGGGAGCTCCAGGGATGCTGCACAGCATGGCAGATAGACAGGCCCTTCCAGAAGCCCTTGCTGCAGCACTGCAGGAGACCCCAGAGTGATTCAAATAAAACTAATCACAGCTTTTAATTTGGCATGACTCCATCACACCAGAACAGCCCACTGGCATTCCTACCAAAATCCAATGGGTTTAATTTCTCCAGATTTCCATTATTATTTTTTTAAAAAAGAAAACACCAAAGAATACCAAGAGCAGGGATATCTTGCATTTAGGACATCTGCACTGGTGTTTGAGAGATGCTCTTTCAGACACCCTGTCCCTTGTTTGTGGTCCCTCCCTGCCCGGGTCAGCGCTCTCCGTACCCACTTACAGTGCTGGCTGGCTACAGCAGCAGCCTCTGCCCCGCATTGTCCAGTGCCAAGCTCCAGGAGCACCACATCTTTTCTTTTAAAGCTGTTTTATTTTATTTCTTCCCCCCCCCCCCCCCCCCGGAGGCTGGCGAGTTTATGAACACACATTGTAGGTGCAGTTCAAAGCCGCTCTGTCGCCCCAGCGCGTGCCGGGCTGTGGGGGGGAGCACCCCAGGGCATGCTGAGTGGGTTTTCCATTGCCCAGAATAATTCAAACTGGCACGAAGGAATTCTTTAAGACAACACAGGCAATCAGCTCTAACCAGGCACGTGAGCGCTTATAGTGGTGGCGGCATGGAGATTCAGCCAGCAAAACAAAACCAATCTAGTCAGCGTTTTAGCTGTGACTTATTAAAAATGACATAAGTTAAAACACTGTCTGGCAAGGTCGGTAACTGAGACCAACCGGCTTGACTGGGAACGAACCTCCAGCAGGCTGTAAAAATAAAGGTGCTCCAGGTTTTGGGCTGCAGCAGCATCCCTGGCACGGGCATGAAAGGCTGAACCATGTAGAAGGGGGATTGTGGCAGGAGACACTTCAGTCACTCAGTCTAAGAAGGAGTCCCCAAGTGTGCACTGGGCAGTAAAATATTTCCTGCATCACTGAGCCCATTCCATGAGTGACTGGGAGCCCGGCTTTGCTCACCTCACGCTCCCTGGAGCTGCCCTTTGGCACGGGGGCTGATCCTGCCATGCAGAGGTGGCCCAAATGCAGTATTCCTACGAAATCTCAGAGCTTCCCAGAAAATGGCATAAAACCGAATAGCTGTGTTAGCCACCCCTATGGAAGGAAGGTCACAGCTGCCAGCGGGTTGCGAGCAGAAATTACTGTCCTGGCTGAAAACAAAACTAGCTTCCCCAGCTGCTGGGCAGAAGTGGTTTTTGGAGGATTTTTCCGAGATGCTCCCAGGCTCCTGGCACAGCCATCTGCCCCAACAGACAGGCATGTGCTGGTTGCTCATGGCTGTGGGGAGGGCTGCGATCGGCTCCGTGAGCAGAGCTCACCCAGTGACTCACCAGGACCTCAAAGCCAGATTTTCTCAGCTGTTACACATTAGCACTTTGACTTCAAGGCAGCTCTGCCGTTTCACCCCAGTCACTGACCTGGCCCCAGCAGCCCTCTTTTTTTTTTTTTTTTTTTTTTTTTTTGGAAAATCTTTGAGCAGATAAAAATTTCCCTAAATTTCTTGGCTTGTTTGATAACCCCCGTTTATTGATTGATTTACTTGTGTTTACTTTGGTGATGGACAGAATCCGTTCCAGTTGCAGGCGGGCTGTCTGCCTGTGACCGATCCCAGGCAAGTTGGGGATTTTTCTTTTCCTTGCTTTGATGGATGCCTGAGTGCTTCTCTCACAAACACCAACTGGTGTAAACTGAAAAACTCAGCTTTGCCTGCTCTCCTCTGCGCAATGGACTCTGGAGAAGGGTGATCATGGCTATTGCTAATTCATGTAAAGATCTGCATGAATAACCATGGAAAATATTTGGCATTGCTCAGCCCCAGATATAACGTGATTAAATATGTGTCACAATTATGCTTAGTCTAAAATTATAGTCCCTTAAATACCTTGCATACCACTCACAGCTGGTATATCTAAATTTAGGGGTTTCATCCACTGCAAACAGTGTGGTGGGATCACGCACTATTGTTGGAGGGGACGCGGGGGGGACACTCAGGTCAACCTGCAGCACCAACCGATGTCATTTGCTTGTCTCAGTTTTGTGAACTCCCACAGCCGTTTGCAGGCACCACCGCCATGCGGGTGTTGCACACCCATTCAGCACGGCGCGGGGACAGGACTGTGGCTCCGGTGTGCTCAGCCTCATCCCGGGCTTGGGCAGCACCTGCCTGCCCATCCCACCAGCCCCGGGCACAGCTCTGCCCCTGCCCAGCACCCCTGGGGAAGGAAAGAGCTCTTTCAACCTCTTATTTCCCAGTTGGGCTTTATTTTTCTTTCCACCACCTCTTGACCCTGGACGTGGAAATAAGGGCTGGCGTCCACAGAGCTGAGAAAGTTCTCAGCATCTTCTTTCCTTCCTGCAGACATCAAAAGGGGATTGTGGGCTTGATCACATTTTACATCACGGCTGGGTTTGATCCTTTAAGCATAGGAGACATAAATCTTCTTCCTCTTTCTTTCTCTGTTTGGGTGTCAATTCTTTCCTGCATTCTGAAGTTTCTCAGGAGAAAATGTAAGCGCACAGATAAGCCAATTATCTCTCTACATAATTTTACCTTGGTGATTCCTATCATTACTCTTAGTTGGATAGTGTACGGACAGGGTTCGGAAAGGACTGGAGCAGGCTGCAGAAGGGAGAGCAGGAGCTTTAACTGGGCAGCAAACAGACCTGGTTTCACCAGCCCATGGCTGCACTGCTGTGGTGGGGAGATGCCTCCAGCAGTTTGCTAATGCTGGTAATGGTGGTGCCAACTTTTCATGAACCAGGCTCCCAAAATTATCCCCTTCATGGCATCCCAGGGCTGAATGGGTGAAGCCCCACTAAGGCTGGGGGTGCAGGTCAAACCCTTGACATTTCTAATTTTACTCCAAGTGAGAAAAATCATCAGCCCGGGCATCCCATTCCCACAGAACCTTACAGCTGCCTGGTTTGCCTGTGGTGCTTCTTCCAACATCCAGTGGGTGACAAAGCAGAAATGATACCCAGGTATCTTTTTAGGTGGGAAGCATTTGGGCCAAGGGCTGGTTTATTCCATGTTTAAAGTGCCTGAAATCTTAAGCCTTTACATGGACTGGGGGCTTCTTTCCCAAAGGGTCTGCTCATGGCCCTACCTGACCTAAGTCCCTTGTTTGGAGCTTCCTTCACCTCTCTGATGGAGGCTGAAGGACCCAGAATGAGGTAGGGAGGTGAAAAAAAGGTGAAGTCCAAAGAGCAGGAGTGAGCAGGGCCAGATGTGCAAATGTCAGAGCATTTCCTAGCCCTCAACTGCTGTTCAAGGAGGTGAGCAACGCCTGCATCGCGGCCGATGACATTGCCTCCCACGGGCTCATCCTCAGCGTCCCCACAGCAACTGCAGTGACTCCTGCTTGGACAACTGACATTAGGACGATATTGGTGTATTTGTGCTGCCTTTTTAATCTGCTGGAGTAGCAGCTATGGAAAACTAAACGTGTTACGTGGAGGATTTTCTTTTTTTTTCCCCATGTGCATGACTGTGAACTCGCTTTTCAGGCAGGATGGGGGAGTGGACTGCTAATACCTGGAGCTGGTCATCCTCCTCCTCTTAGCACAGCCACGCTGCCCGGGGCCAGCGTGCATGCTCAGCTCGGCGTCCAGCGGCAGGTGTCCAGGCAGGGAGCACACAAGCTGCACGCAGCAACTCCCCCGGCGCTGCCTGCGAGCACGGCTCGCCCTCACGGCTCAGCCTTGTACCCGCTGGTGCCAGGCTGGCCGCAGGGCTGAGCGGGCATCACCCACCAGTGCCCAGTCCCGGCGCTATTGTTGATGAAGCGCAATTGCTTGAATGCAGAAATTTCAGTGATTTACTGCCAGGAGCATGAAAAAGAAAAAAAAAAAAAAAGAAAAAAAAAAAGTGGGAATGGGGTGGGGGGAGGGAAGGTCATTCCAGTTTCTTCCTGCTTACACCCCTCGCAGCTTTCGGATACAGGATATCGCTGAATGGCAACCTCCATGCTGCATTTATTTTTAAGCCACTGATAGCTTTCTAAGTGACCTCGCTGTACATGAGCAACATCAGCCAAGAAGCTGTTTTTTTCCGGCCCTTCGACGTCAGATTGCTTCCTTTGACACCTCTGAGAGCCAAAAAATGGGAAGCATTCTCTTCCCAAGGTGACTTTATTTTTTTCCCCTGTGATACTACCACTGGGTCTCTCTCTCAGGCTCGGGGGGCTGGCGCAGCGTGAATGGCACTGCCCTGGGGACACGGCCCCGAGGTGAAAGTTGGAGGTCACTGCTTTAGGGCAAAGGTGCCCGAATTATCCACTCCCTGGGAAAAAAAAATAAATGCCTTAGCTGGAGCCAGAGTTAGGGCAACTTCACCTCAATTTAAAGGACTCTGGCATGCACTTGTAACATTTTTGCATTTTTGTTTTCTTTTTTTTTTTTTTTCCTTTTCAGGGCAGCTGGGGCTTTCCAGGACATCCCAGCTCACATCTACGTAACCTGTTTACTGTAACCTTAGATTTAGCACAAGTTTTTCAAGTTCATTCACAACCAAGTGCAAATAACTAAGTGCTGCTCTAGCACGAGAGGCTCCATGGAAATGCTTCACCCCCACTTTTTGAAAGCACACGTAGTTTTAAGCACCCTCACATGAACATAATAATAAAGGCTCCTAAAGCCTATCTGGGACTCTGAAATGGAGCCGAGGGGTGATGAAGCACGTTGCTGGCTTGGTGCCTCGGTTTACCCACTTCCAAACCGTGGCTTTGCACTGGTTTAATGATCGCTGCACCCTGCAACATCAGTGCAGTGGGGGTATTTCTATCCACTCCTCAACTGCAAACTGCAAGAGAGGGAGAGGTTTTTAATACAAAAAAGATGGAATAGGTTCAGCTGGAGGTGCAAGTGCAGGTCCCAGCTGCATCTTGTTTTCTCAGAGTTGGGGATACACTTGAAAATCCCCTGTAAATCAATGGGAAGAGCCTGGCTGGAGGAGACCCTTATGGGGGTAAATGAACCTGCATGGTGCTGCTCTGCACAGCTCTCTGGGGTTGTTACGAGGCTGGAAAAAGGGGAAAACACCAGCCTGGGCCATGGTGGGCTCCCATCCCCAGCTCTGCTTTGTCTCTGCCCTGCCTCCAGCACTTCAAAGCGACCAGGCGCAAAAATGTGGCTATGAGGTATCCTTCAAAGCTGCTTCTTCCTGCGTCACTCGTCAAGGAGAGGGCACCAGGGCTCAGATATGGATTTCTGAGCTCAAAAATGTCAGAAGGAAGTGATGGACTCGGAGGAAATTCTTGCGACGGTCTAGGAGGAAATGGGAGATGTGAAAATACACGATGTATTTTCCTCCCACAAGCTGTGCGCTCTGTTTTTATTATCATAAACCTGGGCCCAGAGGATGTCAGCTTGTTTATTTATTTGTTTAAATGAGGTTTCGCTCCTTGTTCAAACATTCCCATGTTGGCAGCTGCTGCGCTGCCGGCCCATGTCCCGGTTCCCGTCTCCCCTCCCCTAATGAGGGGATGTGTCAGCCCAGGCAGCGTCCTTGGCCACCGGCGAGGTGGGAGATGCTGACGGCAGGGTGGGAGGTGGGTCCCCCCAGGGTCCTCCTGGGCATCACAGGCTGCAGCAGGAGCCCCTTAGGCTGGTGGCACTACCACGTCCTCATGCATTGCACTGCTGCATCACCTCTGCAGCTTCCCCGGCCTCCTGGCTTCTCTCCCTCGGAGTAAAATTAGAAATATCAGATTTTTTGGCCTGTCCCCCTGAGTCAGTGTCCCCATGGGCACATCTGCTTCCTTGCCACCACTAGTGTCCAAGGCAGCTCCAGCAAGTATGTGCTAGAGACGGCACCAGTGTCCCATTTTCTGTCATTTTTGAAGCATCGTCAGGATTAATTGCTATGCAAAATCATGCTGCAGCATTGGGAGCCTCTGTGCACACCTAAAGCTGCTCGTGTTGGCTCCTGAGGGCTTTCCAAGGGCTGGCCAGGCGGTGGTGACCCACAGAGGATCTCATGGTGGTGGTGACACTTCCCACCCCGATCTCCCCTGACACTTGGTGCTGCTGCCCTGTATGTCCCCGGTGAGGCTGAAGAATGCCGGGAGCCCTCCATGGACCCACCCACCCGGGCCAGGCAGCAGCACACATCGCGCTCACCCGGGTCTTGCTTTCACCACCGTGGAGATCAGGGGGAGTTCATTTATCACCTTGCAACATCGGCCAGCCCAGGCCCTGGGCTGGGGTGCTTCTTCCGCGGCCAGGGGGGCACTGCCCCACGCAGGGGGTACCCCCATCCGAGCCTGGCGGGGTCACACTGGCAGGAAGCTGCCTCTCGCCCGGCGTGGCGGGGAGCCACGGGAGATGCACCTGGGAGGAGAAGCACTTTGCTGGAGGAAGAAAACAGGATCTAACATATAAACAACATCCTCAATGGCTCAGCAAGTGAGTCGCTCTTTCCAGAGCATGTTTTTAAGCCATTGTCCCAGCCCCCATGGCCCCCCTCCAGCTACAAAGTGCAATTAAACCAAGACAGTAGGAGCCATCAGAGCTCTGGGAATGGTGCTGCCCCGCTCCTTGCAGTGATACAACCCTGGGTGGACCCAGCAAGGGCAAGCATTGCAGAGGTGGAGGGTAAGAATATTTCCTGGCTCCATTCCAGGGTGTGTTTGTGGCTGAAATACATGGGTTGGATGTGATTTCCACCTCCCAGGCCCTAAAATATTTAGTTCAAATTTTATTAGGGGCTGCAAAGTACCATTAAGCAAATGGGACGGAGTGTCCCTTGGGACAAAGCGAAGGCTTTCCCGAGGAGTCACTCATGCTCCTTCCAGAGAGGTCCCACCACAGGACTCCCCAAGGTGCAGATGGTTTTTCTGGCTAATGAACCTTTATTTTGCATCCACATGTAGAACCTCTGCATGTTTCTGGAATGGATCATCCTATATCCTGGCCTCCATGATCATGGCATTAAGCAGAGCATCCTGCATAGCCCCTGGATTTTGGCTTGTTTTTGACTGAAAACAGTTTTAATTTAAAAAAAACAAACACACAATTTTTTTTTTCATTACTTCTTCCTTCCTTCCTTCCTATAAAGCATGGGTGAGTGACATTCCTGTCAGCCAATGAGTCCAAATTGCTGCGGTATCCCAAAGGGATCCAACTGGACAGGCTGGGAGGGCTGAGCAGACTGGGCTATTCCTGCACCGAGGCCCTCCTGGCTTTGGGGTGCCTCCCAGTCACCCCAGGATATTATTAGTGTCCAACTGTCATGATAAGACTCATTCCCAGATTTATTTTATGGTTGGTTTGGATGAGAACAAAGGGTTTTCTTAACCTCAGGAGCTGTCGCATTTGGGTGGGCAGGTTCCCACCAGTGAATGTCCTCCACTCCAGTACCTGTAGCCATCGGTGGGTTTGGTGTTATTTGTAGTGTATCTCCTACCAGGTTATGAGAGGTCCTGCAAGCTGCCTCCAGCACCACCCCGCAGCCCACCCAGTGCTCTGGCTTTTGCCAAGGTCCCATCGCCCTGCAGCTGCATGGACCATCCTTGGGCTCCTGCTGAGGGCTGATCCCATCTCCTGCCTTGTTCCCATCCCCATCACGGCCGTTTCCCTCCAGGTGACTTCAGGCTAAAGGTTAACGTGCACCTATCCCCACAGGCTCGGACATGTTCATCTCCCTCCATCCCCCAGCTGAAATGCTGCTTGCTTTCTGCCTGGAAATATCAACCTATGATGGCATCTTCCATTTTTCCTTTTTCTCTTTTCCTCTATTTTCTCTGTTTTTCCCAAACCTCTCCACGCAAGCCCTACCACCTCCAAGGAGACCCCATCCCACCTTGTTCTGTCTCTGGTGACCTCGGTGGGGAGCAAAGGGCCCCCACCTGCACCCTCCCACCTGCCCATGGGATGAACCCCAGCCCCACCAGCCCATGGGGTGCTGGGGGGCTGGGCCAGGGGACATCCCAAAGGGTTAAGCTTCTCCCCAGCACAGGAAACCCGCAGCCGAAGCCAGATTCCCAGGGAGGAAACATGCCGTTTATTGTGGGAGAAAAGGTAAGTGAAGTGTTAACGCGATTGCCCGAGCAGAGGTCATCGGCGTATCCTGCTGCAAACTTCCTGAGTAACCTCACACGAGAAAACAACAACCCCGGGCATGGGACATGGGACGTGGTGGGTTTGTTTTTAACTCTGGTTACCTTGGACCTACTTTCTGGCCGGTGCTGGTGGCTGCCCACACACTCGCCCTGCAGAGCAGCCCAGGACTTGCTCCGGCACCCTCTCCTCCCTGCTGCTGCCGCAGCTGGCTCTTGGCTTTTTTTTTCCTAATGTTTCTTTTGCGTGACTAGTTGTATTTTTATGCCTTGGACTGGAGCAGGGGGGGAGGAGAGGTGGGAAGTGAAATGCAGCTCTGTTTTTTTCAGGCTCTTTGAGATGCTGCTGCTCCCTTGGAGGTCTGTGGCAGGTGGGAGCAGGAGGAGCGGAGCAGCCCCACGCCGGAGCTCTGAGAAGCCAGCAGAAAGGAAATCCACTGGAACTTTCTGCATTGCCTTTTTTTTTTTTTTTTTTTTTTTTTTTTGCTTCTGGCTCTCAGGACATGGAGCAAACAGGGCTGGGGGTAACTGTGGGGTAACCGCAGGAGCAGGCTGACGCATGGGGAAGTGGGGAAGCCATGAGTGGGACCAAACCGCTGCATTGCCCCCCCCAGCCTGCAAAAGGGAGCAAAACTGTCTCTGCTGCTTTTTCCAACCCCTGGTTCTTATTAAAAGTAAGGTTTTTACATTAGCTGGGGTTCCTGCAAAGAAAAAACCCCAACCTTTCAAGGTACAAACCACCCCATATACTATGCCAAAAATGATGTTTAGACAGAAATGACTCAGAAGTTTAAAAACTGACAGGTGATGCAACTGGTTTTATTTACATCCATGCACAAGAGCGGCGGCAGGTCATGACCAGCATATGAAATAATTTCATTCAGTCCAGCATTGCTGTGTGGTTCCTTTACAAATATTTGGTAGAAAGAGACTCCTAGAAGAGGTCCATCATGAGTTTTTGCTAACCTTGCGGACAAAATTGGGATGAGCTCCAGGTCTGAAGCAAGATGCTCAGTCTGGCAAGCTTCATTACAAGTCACAGCGCATACAAACATTTCCATTCCCAGATCTTGAGGTAATGCCAGAAATCGGATGTTAGCAAGTAGTGCAAACCACTGAGCAAGGGTTTCCACCAAGCTACCACCAGCTCAACGGGTCTCACACGCCGCGGGTGCTGCTGCAGCTACCACATCCCTGGATGGAGCCCAGAGCTGAGAGCTTGCCCTTCTTGCCAGCCAACAAGACAACGGGTTAGATATTTTAAAAGGTCTGTATTTTTGAAAATACGGACCTAACACTAACAGCATCAGCTTAGATCTCATTTTGGGGCATCTGCTCATTGCTGCAGGAGAAACATCCTGGGTGAGCTTGGACTGGTGGCTGGGATGCCATAAAGCTACAGCTACAGCAGGTGGAGAAGATGCCAGGAGGCCCACACGTCTGTGTCCTCCTGTCCTCCACAGACATGTCCTCCTGTCCTCTTGCATTTGCCTTCCTTCACATGCCCTTACCCAAGATATAAAGTCCAAAGGGCCCAGGTGCCCTTGAAGAGGATTAAAGAAACTTTCAGGCTTCCTAACAGCTACTGCCATGTCTGTGGTGACTGAGTTCAATGGACTAAATTTTAATTCCTTCTTTTTCCCTTTCTTGGGATTCAGCCAGAAGACCTGTTTCACAGCCACCACCACCGGGCTTCCTGTGCACAGTATTTGTTTTGCTTTGAAGGGTTTGACAAGAGGAGAACATACATCCACGGATGTGATTCGGAGTGGCAGGGCAGCAGTGCAGCCGTACACCCTCGGAGTAACGCGTGGCTCCAGGGGAACGCAATAGATGCCGTGATTAGCTATGCTAAATTGAAATCTTATGATCTTCGGGGTGGTTACATAAAATGCCAATTAGTATGCGGTCTACATTGTTTCATATAAATGTTTTTCATTATATTTTGCTGTCAGCAAATGCTGGTGTGAAACCAGTTTTCATCCCTCATATGGCCACCATGAGGAAGTTGGGAAATGCACCAGCATGGCTGGAATCTTCCTTTAGACAGATACGTTATCTTGTTTACCCAGCATCTTGTCTTTGGGCAGAGGGATGGACACTTTTGTGTTGGAAAGGACAAGCCCAGAGGTCCCGGGGGGCTCCGCTGGTTCCCACAGGACCCACCAAGGCTTTCCTGACAAGTGCACCCAGCACTTCTGATCTGCTGCAACTACTGTTTGTTGCCTCTTCGAGTCTTACTTTTTATATCATTGCTGTGTTGATAAAGTGCTGAGTCGCAGGATCTGAGAAATACTGTGCAAAATAGCCGCAAGGGACTCCTATTTGTTAAGATGTCTGGGACGCTTCCTATTAAATAACAACAAAATGCTTTAATAATAACTTGGCAGCTCTCTGCCTCCATCAGTCTGATGCTCAGTGCCAGTTTGCTTTCCTAAAATTCCTTCAAGTATCATGACAAGTTGCATGATAGGAAGGAAGGCTGCTTCGCTCTTGACTTTTGCCTGTGTAAGTTCTTATAAGGAGCAACTATCTTGAAGAGACGGAAAGGATGAGAAATCCACCTCTGAATAATGTTAACTGGCAAGAGCGTGGGTTATTACACACTATATTTCCTGATAAAGCAGGCACAGGTTATGGATTTTGCAGAGCTGTGGTCTTGGCAGGTTTCACCAGATGTGTAGGTATGGGTCTGCAGGGGCTTGTTTCACCCTTTGGGGAAGTATTACAAAACCACCTATGTTTAAAAATAAAAAGCAAAAAGCAGGAGAACGACGGCTGGCACGCATCTACTTTGCATCCCTGTTTCATGATCTCAGTTAACAGTTTTTAGTAATGAAATGTTTTAATTCATATATAGTCTCAAAGCCTTAAATTAGTTTGCATGGGTCTATCTTTTTTGGTTTTTATTGTTTATTAAAGAAATCTGTCTGCTGCCTGCTAATTTTATCAGAACAGCTTTCCTGGCCTAGGTGGCACCAGCTGCCTCTGCTAGAGATCCCTGCACGGTCGGGCATGCTCTTCACAGAACCTCAGTGCTGGGAAATCTTTCCAAAGTACTACATTTTTTTCCCCTGAATTCAGGATGATGGAAGTCAAACCAGATGAAAGATCAAATACATTGTGCTGACTCCAATATGTGCTTGTTTGGGGTTGGTTTGGGGGTTTTTTTGATGAAAAATGCCATACAGAGGGTTTGTTCAAATGTTTTGCATGAGTTACTACTATACTTTGTAAATCTTCTGAACAACCTGAGTCTAAGTTGCAGAATTTCCATCTCCTGGCATTTCAGACTGTATTCACCACATATTCTGCTTTTCCTACATTTCCTCCTTAAATAAAGAAGGACAAGGGGTAATGGTAAAAGGACAAAGGGGAATGGTTTTAAGCTGAAAGAGGGGAGATTTAGATGAGATAGTAGGAAGAAATCCTCCCCTGTGAGGGTGGCAGGACACCAGCACAGGCTGCCCAGAGCAGCTGTGGGTGCCCCATCCCTGGCAGTGTCCCAGGCCAGGCTGGACGGGGCTGGGGGCAACCTGGGCTGGTGGGAGGGGTCCCTGCCCAGGGCAGGGGGTGGAACCAGATGATCTTTAAGGTCCCTTCCAACCCAAACCATTCTATGTTTCTATGAAAAAGTCCCTGTAGGTCACCTATGGTTTTGTGCGTGACCACAGTGAAGCCACCGTCCCATCCTGGTTTATCAGGATCAGGTGAGGAGAGCTGTGGCTGGAACCACAGCCCTGTGGGACTGGGGGGTGGCTGGGGCATGGAGCAGCCCCTGCACGAGGAACCGTGGGGCGATGCTCTTGCTTGGGACGTGTCCAGGCTGCCGGTCGCTGGGGCTGGCAGAGCGTTTTGGGAGCCGTCCCTACCGTGTCACTGTGTGTCACCCCACCTCAGCAGCCACCTCTCAGGGACAGGGTGCTGGTGTCAAAGCTCATCTGCCCCAGTGGGGCGGCTCTTAAGGTCTTAGTATTTCTGGAGTATAAGGCATTTGGGTTTTTTTCTCTGCCTGAAAATAATGCAATAAATCTTTCATAAACCAGAGAAATCTCCCAGAAACCTGCAGGAATATGTGTAAACCCAGAGGTGACAGCTGAGTTACAACACCCAGGCAAATATTTCTTTGTTCTCATAAACAAAGACCTCAAGAGACCCTGATTGAATGCCTATACATCTGAAATGCTCTATAAAATGAACAGCATTGCAATGCTGTTAAAATCGCTGTCCCATTTACATGTCTTGGTGATGAGCAGCTCTCCGGGCCGGCGGCAGAAGTCTGGTTTGCTGTCAGGGTAGCAGCAGGCAGCACAAGACACGGCGTGTGCACGGCTCTGGATTACAGCTTCCCTTCTCCGATACGAATATTTGAGCAACGATGGCGTGAGCCATCCTCAGCAAGCCTAACACGGTGCTTGACGCTGCTTTCTGCATGCAGAGTTTTCCAGCTTGAATCTGATCATTGATTGAGAAGTGTAGGGAAATAGCAGGACACCCCACTGTGAGCCTGACTTTTCTTACTGCAAATTTTAAGTGTCATTCCAAAATGATTTATTACAGTCTTAAAATTGAGATTATTTTTAGAATACAGGTGAGTTTATCCAGGTTTCTTTTGCACAGAGAGATCTCAGGCTGAGGTTCTGGCTTTGTAAGCTGCAGTGGTGCAGCAGTGGGATGGTAAGGTGCAAGCAGTGAAAAAATCATAGTTAAGGCTGAGTAGCAATTTCATTAACTGGAAACCAGAAAGGAGGAGATGAAGCATTACACTTTCATAATAACGACACTGCGACATGATGCACTGATGAATAGAGCAAACTCATTTCTCAATGTGTCCATCCAATTATTTCCAAGAGAGATAAAGGAATAGTCCTGTCATTGTGCAAAATCTAGATAAGGGCATCTCTAAAAACCGGTACGGTGAGTCTGTTCAAGAAAAAAAAAATTAAACTAGAACAGATTCAGAGAAGGTCTGTTAGATGACTGGAACATGGAACTCCTCCTGTAACAGGAAAATCGGGGAGGTCGGTTTTGCCCAGCCCTGTAGGACAGAGGCTCGGAATACATACGGGAGCATCAGGGTGAACCTGCAAGTAGTGGGAGGAGCTGTGACCTACGGGAGAAGGCAAAGCTGACCCTGATGCAGCAGGGAAGTTTTCTAACCATCAGAGCAAGAGGGACTGAAACAACCTTCACAGACCCATGGCAGAGGCAAATCAACGGCATGCTAAAGATGGAGTTGAATCCTTTTTGAAATGGGTGTTGTGCGATGGCAAGGAGCATACGAATACAATACCACATGCATGCTTGGCTTCACAGCTAGCAGAGAAATGTTTCTAAAAACAAATACAGTAATTTACTCTGTCCTAAACTAGCGCTGAAGTCTGGGCTGCAATATGGTGAAGGGGAATTTACCACTGATTTAATATGATTAGGATTTTTTTTCCCCATGAGTTTGTGTCTGTCTTTTTATATTATCTGGAGGGTCGGCGTGGAGTCCTGAGTCAGGAAAACAGCTAACTTAAATCCATCCCTATTCGCAGCAAAAGTCTTTGGTTTGACTTCAGAGCAATCCATGCATGTGCTTAACATTAAGGCTCTGCTTACAGGCTGTCCTGAATAATATGCTAGAGTGTATTTTGAGAACTCATTTTTACTTTTTATTACAATAATAACTTCTACAGTGACATGAATTCCAACACGAAGCACTGAGAAATAACATACCCGTCCAAATGGTTTTCCCCTTTACACTGTTATTAGAATACATATTAGAAGAGCAGTGTATTATAAGACAAAGCACTTTCCAGAAGGCATATTTTTCTCAACGCCACTGCAGCACAGCAGCTACTTTACAGTCAAAGATTAATTATATTACAGTCTGCTTCTGCAAATTGTAGTCAAATGGATCATTAAAAGAGAAGGATGGCAGGGACCACTGCTAGGGTATTGCTTCTGAAGGGCCCAGCTCCTCTTCTGGAGGTGCTGAGCTCCTGGAGCTTAGGCTGGCCTTTCTTTCCCCATTTCCTTTTCAAATTTCATGCTGGCATCCCACGAAATGATGTGTTTGAAAAACTGTCCTGCTGCGATTCTGACAGTATATTGCATTACTCCAAGAGCAGAACTACCACAGGTTCTAAGCCTAGAATTATAATGAACGGCCAGTTGTATGGGAGACGGGGATGTCTAATGATTCCCTTTGGGCTTATTGGTAATTACCGCCCCAAGCCCTAAACAGCTACATCAGACACAACACAAAGCATGCCCATAAGCCTTGATGGGGAAATAGGGAAAACCCCAGACATATCAGTCACTGCAATAAAAACAAAGAAGGTGGCAGACAGCTCACGCTCCATCCAGTGTAGGTCCATCCCTCTGTTACTCTCCAGCTGTTGGGAAGTTGGTTGTAGGATGGGGCAAGTGGTGGCTCAGGTAGGTGTGTACAGAAGAAGGGAAGGACCACGTAGTTGCTCCTCTTGTACCACTTAGGCGCTGCACCCTGACGTTCCTGTTACAGGGAATTCCTGTTGAATCATGCCACCTTTGAGACCAAATTTGCTTTAGCCATGATGAAAAAAAGCAGATTTAGTATTAATTCCCATTTAGTAGTATCACCATGTAGTGATAGGACAAGGGGGAACGGTTTTAAGCTGAAAGAGGGGAGATTTAGATGAGATATTAGGAAGAAATTCTCCCCTGTGAGGGTGGCAGGACACCGGCACGGGGTGCCCAGAGCAGCTGTGGGTGCCCCATCCCTGGCAGTGTCCCAGGCCAGGCTGGACGGGGCTGGGGGCAACCTGGGCTGGTGGGAGGGGTCCCTGCCCAGGGCAGGGGGGTGGAACCAGATGATCTTTAAGGTCCCTTCCAACCCAAACCATTATATGATTCTATGATTTCTTTAAAACTAAGCTAAGAGGAAAAGTCAAACATTTACTTTCAGGCTGATGTTTTGTCTCAGTTACCTCAGTGCTCTGCCCACCTGAGATACATCTCCTCTGCATGAAGGAGATTATAAGATCTGGTTTACTCACACTCCTCTCTCAGTATCTTGTCTTCAGGGGAGAGGAACGATGACGAGATTTCCACTTAAAATTAGGCTGCAGAAGCAAAACAAAATTCAAACTCAGCTAATTTTATCTGTGGTTTATAAAAGAAACAACAACCAGAAAAAAAAAAAAGCCAGTAAAAAAACCAATGGGAGAAATGAGCAATATCTGCCAAATAAAATCATTCACTCACTCCTCATATTAGTCAGGAGAGAAATAAACTTTTAGAAGGCCACACAGTAAAACAGATCCCCAAGTGTAGCTAGAAAACAATGAGTCAAGATGCTTGCTTGAGCTCCTTGAGCTGCTCCGTATGTTCTTGGGGAACAGCACGTTGCTGCCAAACGGTACCCATGCCCCCACGATCCAGAAGGAGATATGGTTATTTAGACCATTTCGTTAATGCAAACTGCTGAAGAGATGGAGTAATCGAGCCGATTTGCTGCGTGGGCGTGTGGTTGTTTGTGTCGTATCTCTGTACCGCTGCAGTGTTTGGAAACCCATCATGACTCACCTCCACATGCGGTGGCTGAGGACAAGCAGGAAGGTACCTAAAGTCAGCCTGAGGAGCAGCGGCGGTTACTGGAGATGCAGCTAGTGCCCTTCCTGCCAAACTTGTCTTATTATCCCAAAAATGGAGAAGTTTCTGGGCTGGAAAGAGCAGAGCAGTGATCCGTGGAGCATCACTCAGCCGCCAGCACTGCTGAATACTGGAGAGGAGCAGCAGTTTCCGTGCACCAGCATGCATCAGGTCAGTGAGGAGAGGATACAGCTGTAACCCAGGAGCACTCATCCAAATCGTTCTGCGTTGCAACACAAACTTCTGGGTGATTTTTCATGGTGACCGTTTCACACGGAGGCAGCATTCCTCCAGCGCACCACCCTGATCCCTCCAGCACTCCTGACACGCGTTGGAGACCCCAAGAGCATCAGGACCACATTACCGCTGTTTCCATTCCCCGTGTCAGATGTCAGACCACCGCCACGGCGGGGCACAGCTGGCCATTTTCCAGATGGCCACTTTTTGCTGCAGATGGTGTGGGGGGATGTTCCCAAAAGTGCTCCCACATTGCTTTGTGGTGCACATTACCCCCATCTACATTTCACAGATTTCCATCTCAAAGACCCTGTTCTTGAGAGAGCAGAGATCTTCGTGGCCTTCTGCTTGTTGCTTTATGTATTTTGGCATTTGCCTGCTCCTTTTACAGTAGAGAAGCTGTTTGTGCCTCTGCAGATGTATTTTATAGATGCAACTTAAGCAAAACTTCTGATGTGTTGGGCTTAGAGGTTACCGAAGGAATGTCAATGTTTGTCATCAGGAACACGGGCCAAGTCCCACATACCTGCTTCGAAAATAACACCTTTGAAGTCAGGACGAGCACAATGGTGAACATAAGGGCAGTAGAACATAAAGGTGAATTTCACACTGTGACCTTTTAGTCTTTTTTTTTTTTTTTTTTTTAATTTATTGTCTTATGGAAGTTTTTCCTCCCTCCTTCCCCCCTGCTTCCCTGGATTTGACACCAGGGAAATTTGAAAGAGAAAACAGTCAGGTACCCAGTAAACATCGGAAAACATGTCTGATGAAGTTCAAAGGGCTGGGAAATGTAACGTCTTTACTAAGCAATGAGTATCACCAGAGTTTATGCAACAGTGTCCTTCAGGGCATTGGGAAGGTGCTGAAAACACAGTAACAAGCGGCTTTGTTTTCTGGGCTCAAATGTAAAAGATACTGGGAAATACAACGAATAGAGAAAAAATCCTTAGGAAAGTTCGCAAAACCTTTGTAAAGACAGTAACAGATGCCCCCAAAGAGGAAATTACAACATGTGGCAGTTGTGTTTTTTTGGTTAAGCAACTTTTTGTGAAAGTTCAAAGCATCTGGGGAAAGTAACCAGTAACAGGGTGAGACAGATTTATGCAGCCCACACATGGCAATATTTCTGTATAAAATTAGTAAAAAACCCATTATATCCCTTGATGAAGAGATTAATTCATACAAGTTTGCATTCTTTGAAGAGCAATCATATTTTGACTTCATAAACTGGAAGAACTGAGTAATTTCTTGGATTAACTGATCACAAGAGTTGTAATCTGTAATAAAAATCCATGCACGGCTGCCAGGTTTTGTTTCTCAGAGGATTAGGGTAATGAGTTGATTTGACATTAGAAGAATGCATCCCAGCCTGCAGCCCCATTACCTGGATCTAAAGGGTGGATTCGGAAAGATGAGGCAGTTAATCAAAGCCTTCAACATATTTTTTTAATACAGGGGAACATATTGCTTATGCAAGTTGCTGGATTGATAAATCTGGGTGAAAATTTTTGCATAAATCTACAGTGCATGGCATGAGCACTGCCTGGACTTAGCTAGGCAGCCTCCTAGTGCTACATATAGATATACACACATGTGCGTGTACGTACAAGCCCCTGGAAATGTCCTTTGTAGCCATGAAAGACTATCTGCAGGAGTTCACCCTGAAGCTTTGTTTTTGTTCTCTCTTTTTACAGTACTTTGGTGGTTTTGTGCTTCATGTTTTGGTGAGAGAGCCAGAAGAGACCCTGGCCATCTGCTGTCAGAGTCGCCGTGTGATGGAGAAAGAAGAAAGGCTCAGGTCTGTAAATGTTTTGTTTAGATCTAATAAAGCCCTAAATTTAATTTCTAAATAAATGACTGTTCCTGGAGCTCGGGGAGGCTGTGAATACCTGCAGCAATAGCAGCTTGAGGTGTTTCCCTTGCTGGTTCCCTCCCCGTCCTGCAGCTCCTGCTCCTCCAGCGCTGGCACGTGCCGAGAGCCAGATCAGGGAAATGATGCTCCTTAAAATTAAACCAAATGTTCCTTTGCTGCTGGGTTATTTTAAAGCCAGATCAGTTCCCAGTCTGCTTCGTGGTGCGATCACGTGGCTGGCTGTGCTGGCAGGGGAGGGAGCCTTGCTTGGGCTGCTAGGAGGTTGAGCTGGGGAGAGGAGGGGACTCGGTGTCACCTCTGACCACTTCATAGTGTGAAAGCATGGTCTGGGGGACCTCCAATGGGTTTTGTTTTTACCATCTTTCACGTAACCCCAAGTCTGCACTGAGTGCATGGTGGTGACACTGTAACAGCAACTATTAAAATCAAACAAAACATGCCTGGATCCTTTTGCAATCTTTCTGCTCCAGCAGGGGCATGCCTGCAGAGAACAGCCAGTTCATCGCATGTATTTTATTTCAGATATTCTGCGAGGCTTTGGATTTCCATCCCCAAACCTTCCATGTACTTGCCTCATGCTCCCAGACCCCGTAACCCTTCTGCAGATAAGCAGCATGAGGCGGGACAGCAATCGCAGCAGGTTCCCCTGGGTATGCGGAGGGATGGGGAAATGCTGAACGTGCTCTCCCACCACCTCCTTCTCCCACCCTGCCCATCCCTGTTGTGTGCTGGTCATCCCTGGGGCTCATCCCGCCACAAGTGCCCCAAAGGTGCCGGGGGTGGGGACATGCTGGGGTCTGCCCCGCCCCCCCCCCCCCCCCCCCCCCCCCCCCCCCCGTGCACGCAGGTGCTCCCGCACGGAGATGCGTTTACAGAAGGTGCAGAGAGGCCGGAGGAAGCCGCAGTCACGCGAGCCGCATGTGGTTAAAGAAGCAAGTGCCAACATCTCTCACTCTCACTGTCCCAGCGTTGCTCCGAGGGCAACCTGATCTGCCTTTAATCTACTCTGACCACAAGACAAATGGTTTAAATAAAACCCTGCATGACTGAGTCTCTCCATTTCTGGCTTTTATACGACATACTGAGGAGCAATGGTTTACTTTGCCTGAGTAACAAAATTAATATAAGAGAAACATTTTGTTATGTGGTAACTGAGAAAAAAAAATACAAAACCAAAAAAAAGAAGAGAGAGACATAGAGAAATTTGGGTGGGATGTTTGTGCGTGATAAAACGGAAATCAAAGAAAAGAGTCGCTTTTCTCGGAACAGCCGGCAAAAGTAACAGCCGATAAACAGCTATGCAGGCAGGATGAGGGTTCTGTTTTAGCAACCAGGTTATTTTTGGGGAGCAGAAACCTAAAGCCCCGCTGTTGTCAGCCCCGTGCAGGCAAGCTGTCATCAACGAGATCCCGGCGTCCTTACCCCTGCCGGGGCAAGGTGTGGGGAGAGGCATGGGCTGAGCGAGTACGGTGTCGCAGGGAAGGGGAGGACCGAGAGGAACATCGCGGGGTGTCGGTGGGAGAGCTGACTGCAGCTAGGATTGCCATTTAGCACACAGGGACTGCCACATGTGTGTGCTGGGGGGAGCAGAAGACTTTGCCTCCTTCTGCGGGCAGGCGGCCGCAGGGATGCAGCCTGGTTTGCTGGTGGGATCTGCTAGAGCCAGTCCCTGCCCCTGCCTGGGCTGTGCTCTGCAACCAAATGTGTTGTGAGAGACTCTGCTCTGACTATTCACCATCATTTTCTTCTCATCCAGGACTTGTTGCCACCAACCGCCCCCCCTCAGAGCTGTGCAATTAATCTTGGTTGGGGAGTCGAGGTACTTACCTCTCATCATCCTGAGCCTCGTGGGAATATGTGAATATGAGCTCAAATGAAAGCTATGAAAGGATGAAGTTTAAATCCCGGCAGCGTGGGTTTCACACATCACAAGCCAACAGTGCCTATAGGAAAAGCTCTGCCTTTTTCATTCTTTTTAATGAGAAAACTTCTAATGATTTTTGGTAAGCTTTAGGACATGTAAGGTAATATCCTGGTGTTAGTGAGAATAACAAGAAATTCCCCCACTGACTTTTTGGGGCATAGGATAGTTTTCACATTGAGTAATACTTCTGAAGGAAGGATTTGCCATGCTGGACCGGAGCATCGCTGCCCACGGACACCCGGCTCCTTCCTTCTGCCAATAGTCCACACCTTGCAGAGAGGATCTTCAAACCATCTCCTGCTCTTGCAGGTCTGGACGTCCTCCCTGACTCCCTGCAAAAGAGATCAGGGTGTGAAGCTTGAAATCTTGTCACCATCATCTTAGCCCATGTGGTTCCAGTAGTTTTAGGGTCACTTCTCTGTTGTGTTTCATTGAAATGCTGGTACGTCACGTCTGAGCCATGTTCTGAATGCCTGTCGCTGCAGCATGGCAGATCCACTTTGAAGTGGGAATTTGGGTGACTTTACAGCAAGCAGTACAAGAAAAAGAATGTTTCCCTTTGATGTTTATTAGTTATGAGCATTGCTGGCCCCTTTTGGAGTTGATTTCAGGCATGGTCCCCTTTAAGAATCGGAAATACATTTTACCAGCATTTCAAATGTTATGAAATGCAGCATTTGGTGGGAAAGAAAATGACAAATAAGAAAAATATGGTATTTTTTCATTCTCTGAAAGAAGTTATAGCTAGAAAAAATCGACTGTATGTGCAAACTCGAAGTGGTTAGCTGTTACTCTACAACATTCGCAGCTCTCTGTGTCAGGAAGCAGAGGCTCTACAGGATTTTTCAGCTCTGACACGGGGCTGTAGTCCATACTTCGCAGATGTAGGACACGCTTATGGATAATTCTTTCGCAGTGTTTTGGGGTCACAAACAAAACAAAATCAGCAAAGACCATGAGATCCCTATGTACTTCCCTTTATTGTGTTTGGATTATGTTTTTGAAGGTGAGTCAGTGTTTATCGATATAAAAATATAAGAAACAATGCAGTATCAGAGTCGTATATTTCCCCCATGTGTTCATTGTCCCTTCGCTTGCTGTAAAACCCATGCGATGAGGAATTAATGAGCGCACACCTGTTTTCTTTGCAGAACCTGCATTTTATTTTTAAATTTTAAGCAGCCTCTGAAAGTGATTGCAAAGGCAAGAAAGCAAACTTTGCCCTGGCAGAGGGGGCAAGGGAGGCGTTTGCAGAGCAAAGGGCAGCCCCCGTGTTGCACAGGCTTGATGCACCATTCGGACCCCGGCTGGCTGGAGGCAGGGCGCTGTCTCGGCTGTACCGGGTGGCTTCTTCTGAGGCTCCTCTGGTTCCTCCCTGTTTAGCAGCAACCCAGGCATGTGGGTTTAGGTTACACCTCCCCGGGGAGCTGAACAAGGCGGGTTACTAATGTTTCATCAACCTCTGAGACAGGAAATGTCCCACCGTGATGCTCAAGTAAAGTTTTGCGTAAAACACCAATCTGCTTTGCAGGGTTTATTCTTTCCATCTATTATCTATTTCCTCAGGCTTTAACTGCTCCTGTAGCCTGAGATGCTGAAATCTTGCACCCAGATTTCTTATTTGAGAAACTCTTTGCTGTCAATGTAAGATCTCTCCTCACATGTGCTTTGAGCAACTCCCCTTTTCTCTGCTGTTCCTTAGAAGCATATAATCTGTTTTGCAAAATTGTGTTTACACTCAGCAAATACACAGGGAAATGGTCTTCTGCAAAGCTGCATTGGCCGGAACCGGTAACAGCATCACTGGTGGATCCAAAGTAGCTGTAGGGAGGGAGCAGAACAGAAAAAGAAGTGGAGTCTTTCAGAATTCCTTCAAAATTGTTCTGTTCAGCTGAGATGTCACCTGGAAGATGGTCCTACCTCTAAAACCAGCTGTTGAGCTTGAGGAGAAAGCAGTCTGTACTTGCTGAACCATATAGAAAGCTGAGTTCATGCCCACAGCTATCCCTTCCTAAGCTCGAAATTTGTCAACCCGTGGGAAAAACAAACTCTCTGCTCCATCTTGCTTTCTCCCTACCTTCAATGTCTGGCAGACAGACAGATAAATCATGTTAAAAGAGGTAATTTGCAAGAGAACTGCAAAGCTAAAAGGTGACATTAATATTATTTTGGAGCAATTTTGTATCACATGTAACCTGGAAATGATATCAGCTTACTAGAAGCGAATAAACCATCAGGAGAGAAAAGGCAAAAGGCTGTAATACAGCATCTGCCAGCCTTTGGTAAACATAAGGTTCTTCATTTAATTCAGAAATATCTTCCAGTCCAAGGACTCTGCATAGATCACACAACTTCTTTGGGGGTGGTTTGGTTTGGGGTTTTTTTTATTATTTTGGCAGGCCATGGAGCCATGAAGCCTGAACATAGGCAGAGCATAGAGCAAAAATTCCCCATGCTACACACAGATGGATTTAACAGCCCTCCTTTTATTCACGTGTAAGTGTTTCTGTGGAAGGGATCCAACTTTATGACAAATTTCACTAGTTTCTCGCCAAACACAGGGATCCTCTCCAGAGACATGAAATTTGGGGGTGAACAACTTTCATCAGATTTGCATAGCAGTCCTGGAGTTAGAGACATAAAAAACAACTTGTGGTATCAGAAAGACTTCTCTAGAGACCTGCTGAGGGTCTCCAACCCCACTTCCCACTGGCTGCAGTGGAGTCCTGCAAACATCTACACCAGCCAAGAGTCTTCTGCTGCTGGTGACCATGGATGCCCGGTGAGGAGCAGGCTGGTCTCAGCTCTATGGAAACCCATGAGATATCAGGGTTCTCAGTACCTTGAAGGACTGGGGTCACTTCTGGGGTCTACAGGTTTGATCTGGATGGGAAACGAGATACCCCTGTGTGGTGGAAACACTCTCATTGTCCCAAATGAATTCCAATGTATGAGGGAGAACAAAAAAAACCCCATTTCATTTCATGCTATAATTTTAGCAAGTGTGCCAGGTGCATGGTCTTTTCCTCTTCCAGGGTAGTTTGCTTTTCTTTCTCATGTACAAAGATGTCCTGAGTGCAGAAATAACCATGCATCGAGCTGCTTGTGCACATGTTGTGGGAGCAGGAACAGAGAGGCTTTTGCAGCTATGAAATTCCACCAGGAAAGCTGCCCAGCAAAAGCCTGCCCTCTGAACACTTGCTCAGGGGATGTTTTAGAAGAAAATATTTTTGCTTAGCTTTTATTTGCTTTTCCTTCTCGTGTACATGTGTGCATGTTCAGGGGTTCATTTGTTTGCTGCACTGAAATACAGATTCCATTTGCTCCAGCTGTTCATTTCCCACCTGCGATTGCATCTCTGTGACTGTGGCATCAGCACTAGTTGCTATAGGCAACGTTGTGATGTCATGCTGCAATATGATGATTTCAGCTGGGGAGCATGCCGAAGCACCAGGTCTCATCTGAAACAATAATGAGCTTATTTTTGTAGAAATACCCTTAGTTTTAATAAAAAGCAGAAAATACGGGACATACTGGCAGAACTATCTCAAAACAGAATGTTTCCATTGAGTATCAGCTAGTTTTTAATTACTAACCAGAGGGACATCAAAGAAAGTTGCTAATTATGAGCATATCATAAAAATATAAACATTGTGTCCCAGTTTTACAATGGCAACACCTTACTGTGGATGCATATGTGAGGCTGGATTGGCTAATGAATGGAAAAATCATGGGATTTTTCTTGAACAGCTCACCAAGAGGCATCTGCAGTTATAAAATCAACTATTTCCTTTGGAAAAGGAATGAAAATATTTGACAAAAATACCTTCAAGGTTGGTTGTTATTATTTTTTTAAAATATATCCCAGGAATAATCAAGTTCTGCGGTTTTTGAAAAAGAAATCATGAATCAAGATGGCTTTATCGAAAACCGTCAGTACTTTCAGCATTTTGTGATGCCTGAAATCTTCTTCGTTCCAACTTCTTTTGTTTGCTATTTCTGCCTTTTGAAGCAGCACCAAAAACCAGCCCTGAAGTGAGTGGGATCTATTTGCTACAGTGCAAAACGTGCCCCTCCCCCAAAGGCTTTGCTGAGATCTCTGTCAGACGATTCCACTTTAGTCCAATAGTCCTGTTGGCTGGAGATGATTTTATTTCTGGGTTCTGCTGTTCACACTCTGCTGCAGCTACCCCCGGCCTGAGTGTGTGGGGACGGCTGGGGATGCTGCGCGGCCGGTCCTGCAGGATGCCGCGCCTCCCGCTGTCTCTCTCCGGCCACAGCCCTGCCGCTGAGGCTCCACTCGAGTTTGTGCTCGGGGTAAGAAGAAGAGAAGAGAGGAAGGTGACAGAGACCTTTAAGAGCAACAACTTAAGCTCTAAGTGGTTTCTGATTTAAGCCTCTCCATTTCTGGAAATCCAGGCTGATCTCTCTCAGGCCTGATCTTCAGAAATGATTGAATTGCTTGGAAAATGAAGGTGCTCAGCGCTCCTAAAAACACTCCTAAAAACAGACCAAAATTGTCTCTTGTTGGGCACAACATTCAAATTGTTTCTCTCTCTCTTGTTGACCACCCTGAAGGAACTGGTAAACTAATCTTTGTTTCATAAACTATTTTTAACTACTGCTTTATTTTTTTTTAATTTGCTTTTTTTTTTTTTTTCTGTTTTGAGGGAGAATATAGAAAAATAATTGAGAAGGAAGAAGAGGTGTTGCTAAACCATGATTTTCCTTTATTATTAAAGCACATGTGGGGGTTGACACCTATTCATGGAATCATTCCCAGTGATGCAGAGTGTGGCAAGCCTTCCCCAATCCTGATGCAACTACACAGAGGTGGAAGCTGTTGCCAAGTGGACAGTGCTTGCTCTGATATGTCCATCACCACTCACATGCTGGACTGTGACAGCTGAATAAATTAGCCAAAAATAACTATTCCAAAATATTTCGCTCTGAGCATTCAGACCCATCACAGTAGCGCTGGGATTGCCGGCAAAGCCTCTGCTACAGCAAGGGGAGTTAGTTAACAGGAGAGCACAGAGAATGGGCAAAGGCAAAACCAAACGACGAGCTAATCCAGAATAAAGTGTATTCCCCGGAGGTCGGGAGATGGCTTTGAACAGGTTGAGTCGTTAAAGGGATGTAGGGTTGATTGATGAATCTGCATCGCTCGCTGCAGTGAGATGAGTGCATTATGTTGTAAGAGTGGGTTGCAGGGGATCAGTTCGAGTACGACTCTGCCAGAAAGGTGAAGGAAGTTCATAAATTACCCCAGAGTTATGGAAACAGATCCTTTCTGCAGAGGGACCCAAGGGGCGGCAGCATCCCTAGGTAGCCCATCTGTATCCCATAAAGAAACGGATACCTGTAATTAGTGCCATGAGTTATCGCAACTGCGTGCAGCGTACATATGTCTCCATCCGAGAGGACAGTGCTTTGCAAGTGGGAGCATTTAATATGGAAATAAGCAAGACAGCTGAAAGTACAGTTTCACTGGAAGATTTCCAGTCAAGACGTTTGAGGCAAAAGCTTGCTGTTGCCAGTATGGGAGAAATCTAAGATTCAGAGCTGATTGCATTTCCAAGAAACGAAACAGGGAAACTTGGACAGTGCTGCGGAGTAGGTGCACTGGAGTTCATACCATGCAGCCTCACGACTGGCCTTGTTTGTGGCTTCTAGGTGCTCTAGTGAGGTGCCAAAGTGCCAGCTGGAAATCAGATATCTTGAAAAAATAGGATTTTGTTTGTATTCTTCAAAGCCGCAAGGCTGAATGGGGGAATCTGGGATCCATTTTCCCTCCCCGTGCTCCCTGCCTCACTCTTATTGAGACTTAAACAAAAGGGCACGGAGGCCACTGCAGAGTAAATGAGGCCCTTAATTTACCATAAAAAGAAGATGACTGGCTGTTAAGGTTTTATCGGATTACAATAAAGGCTCTTTGCACTCGGGAGACTGTGGTTTGATTCCCGGCATTGCTGGCAGGGCTGGAAATCATAACCACAGATTATAGCAATAAGCTTCCAAATTTCCATATTCCAGCTGAGGGTGCTGCTCCCCGGCGAGGCTGCTGCCCTGCGCCAGCAGGAGCAGGGTCTGCAGCATCCTGCTGGGGCAGGACCTTCCGCCACGCTCTGTGTCTCTGGGGCATCCTGGTCAAGGTGGGGACCCAGCCTGGGACTGCTGGGACCTTTTTGACTGTGAGATGGGAACAGGAGCAAGGTCACGTTGTGTTATCTATTTGATTATCCAGCAAGATAATTAAAAATAAGCTACTTTATCAGTACAGCTTTATACTGTAACTCTTCAGATGAGTAGTCTCATTCCTTCCTCCCAGGTACCTCCCAGCAGCCACCATCACAGGGTGAAGTAAGCAAAGCAGATTATGAAAAACAAAGTTTACCTTCCATGAGCAGATCTCCTTGGTTTTTTCCCAGGCTTAAATTTCATTAGGAAAATAATTTCGTTAATATAGCACATCTTCTTTTGGCATAGAGAGTGCTGGCATTTTGTTTGTCAGCTAGCAGAGGGAGCAACGGGCAGCCCTGCATTACGAGGAATACGTAAGGAAGGAGTTTAACTGATGCTGTGCGTTTGCGACCTGGAAGGCACGTCTACACTTGAACTTGTAAAAGAGAAAGGCTGTTGCACCTTTTTTCTTCAGCCCTGGGTGGCAGTTGGTGCATACCCCCCCATACGCTCCTGTTTGTGCACAGGCAACGCACAGCTCGCTCGCGTTCATAGCACATGGCTCACAACCCGTTTTCCCTCTCTTTGCTATGTTAGCCCCACGGACTCACAGCAGGCTGAGGCTGGAGGACACCTCTGGGGACCACCCAGTCTCAGTGGCTCAAGGCAAGGTCACCCAGAGTGGGATGCTCAGGACCATGTCCAGTCAGGTTTTGAGTATCTCCAAGGATGGAGACCCCACAGCCTCCCTGGGCAACCTCTCTGCAGCCAGCATATCCAAAGTGGGCATTTACAATGACGAGCAACAAGAAGCCAAGTAAAGAGATTGAGCTTAGCTGAAGAGGAATGAAGGCAGTGGGTTGATCAGCATTGATAATACACAGCTGTGGCCTTGCTACGAAGGCAGTGGGTTGATTGACATGGATGATGTGGAGCTGTAGCTTGCTCCTGCTAAGTGGTTAAATAGCCCTGAGGACTGGGGGAGAGGGGGTTGGGTTGAGGAGGGGTTTGGAGGAAAGAGAGAGGGAGCTGTGTGGTCTGGCCTCTAGAGGAAGGAGAAACAGCACAGACAGTAGAATCTGACTGACAGTAAAGCCTTGTTGCAGCTTGCTAGTGCTGTGACAATTAGTGCCCTGTGTGAGGCAAACTGAGTTGGGCTCCAACTACAACACTTAGTCTCCTTGCAAACTTCTCAGTGTAACAGCCTCTGCTTGGGTGCACACAGTGTGGGAGCAGCATTTGGGGGAAATACCTTCTCCTGGGTCTGTATTGCAAGTGTCAAAATAACAGTATGGTAAAGTATCACATCTGTAATGGGATGTAGCCCGGTCCATAAACTCTTTATTCCCTTGTCATTTGACATCGCTGCTGCTAAGCTGAAGGAATCTGGTGGTAAATGGCAGGGAACCAAATGCCAGTTTGGATGAGATTTGTGTCTGCCAGGTTCCTGCAATTTACCCTTCATAAAACAGCCCCTGGTGTTTTTAACCCAAGCTGGATGTGTGCTTGCAAATGTATGTCTGCTGGGTTCTCCTGCAGGATTGAGAAACTTATTGTGGCCAGTTTCTCTCTGCATCCTTCAAGGCCAATGCACCGTTTAGTCCTTTGTTACAAACCAGAGACGGTGCAAAGCTCCAAAGTCAAATTTTCCACAGGAAGAATCCAGAACATGTTTTCTGTAGATAAAACCAATTATTTTTATTATAGCTTTCTAACTTTTATTTCTATAATATAATATATTTAATATACAAAAATATTAGAGAAAATATAACAAAACCAAAAAATTCAAAACAAAAGCCATTTCGAAACGGAAACTCTAAACATTTTGTTCTGAAATAGTCAAAACAGAATATTTTGACATTGTCAGAATTTTTTCCCTCAGGTTCTCTTCCAAAACAAAATTCCAGAGGGGAAAAAAAAAAAAAAACACAACATTTTGTTAAGCATTTCTATTTAACTTCCACTTCAGCCCTGCAGAATCCAACAGAATATGTTTTTTGTAGCAACTTTTGCAGTCAGCACTTCTATACACAAACATGCACCATGTACAGAACAAATTACCATGTATTTCGATTTGACAGATACTTTCATGTTTTTGTATGTAAATAAACCAGATAGCAATTAATCAGATTAGAAATTTTGCTAGAGTCAGTCTGTACTTGATAATGAACTTATTTTTATTTTAATTTGGCTACTGCTGAAACAGGCCAACAGATTCAGTGGATGATGAGATTAATATTACTGAGCATAATTATCTTTCTCTTCCAAGCATGGCATCTTGGTAATGCTGATTTTCTTATTAACTGATGAAGGTCGTGGGACAGATTTACACCTGTGTGGGAATGCAACAGAATTTAATAAAAAAAAAATAAATGGTCTTGGAATTTCAACATGAAAATATACATGTATATATATATTTTTCAGTTCCTCAATGGGGACTCCTTGAGATGCGGGTCAGCAGTGAGCCTCCCTGATGATAGCCCTTAAAGGACTTGCAAGATCTGCAAAACTTTTCCAGGAATGGCTCCATAAGCTGTCTTCTATTATTGCACAAATTAGGGTTGAAAACAGAGCTTTGCCAGAGGCAGGCTCACAATATTGCAAAAAAAAATCCACCCAATGAGTGGCAAGCTATAAGAAAAACAATATTGATGTATTTTCCTCTATTTGTGGTTTCTTTTGTCCACAGAGTGTTTTTTTGTCTCTGAATGACGTCAAAGCAAAATTCTCCTGCAAAATGACAACTGAAAAATAACCCTGAGAATATATTGGATTTCCTAACTAGTAATTAACTAACTTGAGCTTAATAGAATGTATTATATATTTTACCAAGTCTACAGAAGATTAGTGAAACAAAAGTAATATTTTCTTTTGTTTTGATTGCAGTGCTTGAGGCAAAGGCCGTTTAATACTTCACAACTAAGTGTTTTGCATTCCTGAAGTGTCTGTATGCTCAAACATGTCACAGCATGCTCCTCGGAGGTGACAACAACTACATGGTGTGTCACACACAACCCGTCTGCCCTTGGGATGCGCCGGGGCAGGGACAATAACGATGCCTACAGGTAGGTGACGTGCACCTCATCCTCTGAGAGAGCAATCCACCTTCTAGGAGAAATGGTCCTGTATTTCCCAGCTCCCTCCGTTGCCTGTGGACTGACCCTTGGCAGGTTAGCTACCTTTGAGCTTCCCCAAAACGGGCAAGGGGAAAAGCGCTCCCAGACATGCTTAGTGGGAACTGGGGACCTTTACAGACCCTTTCCCACACTTACATGTGAAGCTGTTGCAGTCGCCAGGGTTCAGTAATTAATTAAGATCACTTTATTCTTCTCTTCTCCTTGGTTTTTCATTTCTGTAAAATGGGCACGTTCTCAAGTCCAGCGTTTTATTGCACATTTCTATTTATGGCTTTCTAAAGGAAAAAAGTCATCTGGTTTTCACAGAACTCACTGTGACTTCAAGACTGCCTTGCAGAAAGAAAAACACCAATTCCAGCATGTGCTCCATCGTGTGATGTGGGAAGGAGCAGGTTTTACTGAGATTGTGGACGATAAACTCAAACAACAAGGGATGTTTTTACTTCCTCTATAAAGTAGCTTTTCTGTGGCTTTACACTAGTAGGTGCCATGCAGGAATGGAGGAGAACCGAGTCCCAAAGCTGAATTCTCAAAAGCTTTGCCAAGGCTGTTTTTTGTGGCTTCAATCAGCTGCTGCTGAGGATGTTCTGGTTTACGTAGTGTGCACCGCTCTGCATGTGCAATGACGCTGCATGGCTGCTGATGGAGCTTACGTGCCATGGACACTTGGCATGGCCCCTTTCCAGCCCCATGTGTAAGGACTGAGTAAAGAAACCCATCAGGTCTTTAAAACTCTATTAATTGCAGAGTAACTGAAATGCCAGTCATCCACTGCATCAGCTCAACTGCTTGCTTCTAATCAGGGGTTGACAGCCATGGCTAAACGAGTTTCTTCTCTTGGATTCTCTGACAATGGGCTTCAGGGATCACAAAAGCACCACTATTCTGCACTATTTATACCTTGTTTATTTATACCTTGTTATGCCTGTGGTGTCAGCTATAGGAAAGCCATATGTCTGTGAGAGGTGAAGACCAAGGGTTGGGGAAGGGTTATACCATCAACCAAACCACTCTGAAACTCCAGATCCCTTCCTAAGAAACATCCACCTGGAGCTGTGGAGCACAGTACTGACATGGATTCGGTGGCCAAAAATGTCTTTCTGGTTTCGTTTTGGATATGACCTATTTCTTCTTCTTTGTCCTATTTCTCCATGTGGGCTGACAATCACTGTGGGGAAAATTAAATTTGTATTTCTCATGCATCTTCCCAGATTAAGTGAAAATTTCCTTCTACTTACATCCAGCAAAATGAGACTCTGCCATCATTTGCTCTGGGTGCCTCAAAATAGACTTTTGGTTTCTTGGAAAAGATTTAGTTTTCCAGGGAGATGCTTTTTCATGTTTCCAATGAAGCACCAATGTGTTTTAATAAAATTCAATAAAGTGTGTATATTTCAGGGAAGATTTAATGTTGATAGTGGTGTTGTGCTTTGGAGATTCGATTATCCTTGGGTGAAAAAGACATGAATGTTACTGAGTGCACAAGTGAAAAGGGAACATTAAAAATAAAACTAAATTTAAAAAAAGTCAGCTTTATCCTGCCAAAGTGGAAATCAGGTGAATAAATAAGAATATATTTTAGCCACAGGAGAGACTATACATGTGTTCCGCACCGCAGGGGGACCTCCCTGTCAAACAGACGACGGTGTTTTGAGATCTATGAAACAAATGTTCTCTTGCTCATGCTTCAGCAAAAGCAGATGTTCAACCTGTCAGAAGCAGTGGAGTTGACATTATATCTGTTGCGGAGGTGGCTGTTCATATCGACAGGGTGTCTTCTGATGGGAAGTTTGGAACTGGGAGAGCACGATCCCAGCTGGTACGTTGGTGTGGGAAGAGCCCATCGCCGCTCCCACCCCCCGGCTTCCCAGAGCAGCGGTTGCACTTGTAAACCCCTACCCAGCCCTGCCAAAAACAGTGGCAAAATGGGATTTACTCAGAGAGCAGACCCTGCGCTGCCTTCGTCTACTCTGATGAGCCCCAGCCCAGCAGAACATGATATTTTGCGTTGCTTATCGGTCACTTTCTCACTTCCTACATCTGACTCTGATTCCGGGAATTTGGTTACAACCCTGGACTTTGTGGCAAATTCATGCTCTAGGTCAGGGGTTTGGGGAGCATCCTTGACCTCAGCCAGCGTATCCATGAGCCTGGTGTCAGCGTTGCATTTATAAGAAGACCGGAAAGTGGGAAAAGAGTTTGCAAAGCTCTGCTTAGCACTCTTTCCTTGGCAGCTGCTGCCACGGGCAGCCGAGGAGGTGAGGCTAACTGAATCCAGAGTGAAGGAAACCAAGTTTTACAACCTATTCAGAAGTAATTTATTTAATGGAAAGATTTGTCTGTATTATTTTGGATGTTATAGTTTATACATCAAGTGCAAGATTAACATTTCAGAGCTCTGGTATGAGGTTCATTATGAGTATTGTGAAAAGAAAAAAAACAAACCCAAAAACAAAAACCCCAAACCCCACCATTCCTTTTCCCCCACGTTTGAAAATGAGTGTACAAGGGGTGTTATGAAGCTGTATCCCCTGTCCGCCAGTGGCCCACGCTTACTGAGTGCTGCACGGGAAGCACACTGTGCTTTCCTTACTCTATCCTTGCTTTGAATAGCAAAGATGATCTGCTCTGCAGAAATCACATCCTAGCAAACCACAGCCTGCATCCATGTCTCATTAAAATTAATTCATAGCTCCTACAAAACTGAGGGGTTCACTTGCTCTTGAGGTTGGCAGGCTTTATTTTCTTTTCCTATCAAAGAAAGGAAGCGTGCAAGGAAATTAAAATGAATTTTTCTAAAGGGCCCCTCGGAGGGAGAAATCATTGAAAGCTAAGTGATTAAAACACGGGTCAGAACCATGCCAGCCTGCCTGCTTAGCCTCAATTTGCAAGTAGTCTAGAGATGGAAATGTTTCATACTGTGTAAAACAATACTGGTGAGCACTGCATGTTGCCTCTGTCTAACTGCATCTGGAAAAGGGAGGTCTCCTCTCCTCAAGTGTTGAGTGACATCTTGCAACCTGTTTCTTTCCAGTTGACCTGGAAAATGTGCACTCAGATTTCAAGAGAGAGGAAATAGAAAGTATTTTCTCATCAAACTTGGCATTATCTATTTCGCAGGCCGGCCTCTCTCCCACTGTACAGTATTTTTCCGTTGTGTTGAATCAAACTTTATCTTCAGCTCCGCTTCCCCATTCTAATAATAACGAGGTGGCGTTCAAAGCGTGGCTTCGCAAGTGATTCATTTCCTCGATACTGTTGATTGGGACTTTACTTCAAAGGTAGGCAGCAATTTGGCTTTTGAACACATTAGAGATAACATTTCTTTTGCATTGGGATGAACTCATTATGGGCTTCAGGACTGGGACCTGATAATTTGCAGACCCACGATGCTACTTTTTTGCTGATAGGGATGGAGAGATGAGGCAAAGTAATAGATTGGGTAAGAACTCATTAAATGCTGAAGCAGAACAATAGGCTCTTCCAGCCTTTAACTCCTTAGATTCATCTGGATTTTTCAGTCTCGGCATCCTCCAGCCACTGGAGACTAGAACAACAATGAACTGAATGCAGAAAAAAAGCCAGGCAATTATTTCACTTTGGCAAAAATTTAATGGGATTCATAAAGTCAGGGGAAGATAACGGTGCAAGGAGTAAATTGGGTCGCTGAGATTCTGATGTAAGAAAACGCAACCAGAATGAGCTCGTAGGTGCTACCCTTTTGAGGTTGGTGATGATTTTATGAGGAACCCTAAACACAAACACCAAAAAACTTGGGAGAGTCTATCTGTCAGCTTTAGACCTACCTGTAAATGCTCAGCTCCTCCAAGAGTTGGGGCCCTTACATTTTAGCACCTAGACGTACACTTAGGCGCATGTCTGTGCTTTATATCCAGCTGATGCATGTTCTTTTAATGTACCTTGGATTGCTTTACATGCTTGACAGGCCATGTTTCTTTCTATTGGCCATATACAGCACTGCAAATGCAAAAAGCCTGCTTGCAATAGCCAACTCTTTTTCTTCTGAGGTTTACATTATCATCTTTGTCTCATTATTCCTGGATGGCTGCCCATCATTTCTTATGTGGGTCTTTCTTCAAAAGATGAAAAGAGAAGGGTGTGGGAAGGGAAGGGAAGGGAAAGAAAAAAAAAGAAATCTTGCTTTTTTTAAAGAAAAAAGAGCAAATAATTCTTTGAACTGCATGGGTTTTATTATTTAACATACTTTGGGATACTAACATGTGAGTCAGCTGAGAGCATATAGAAAGAAAAATAAAGATGTCTGTGCTGTCAAGGGGAAAAAAACGACTCACCACCTCATTTCCCTCCCCCTGCCTCTGACGTGGCTTATGAAGGAGGATGTTTGAAAGAATAGAGCCAAATTAGCAGAATACAGATGGAGGGGACGGTAGCATTAGCTGCGTCTCTTGCTGTTACTTACCCTATGGAGCCGCAGATGATGCGGTGTGGGCAGCAGTGGCAGACATGGTCGCAGCTCCAGGGGTGAGACACACAGCTGATCCCTGCACAATGTCAGCTTCTGTACGGCAGGAAAACCAATTCTGTCTTTCAAGAGCTTTTTCCTGGTGTAACTCTCCAAATCTCTCTCCTGCCAAACATTATAAAAGCTATTAACAATTAACATTTATGCTGGTGCAGAGTTTCAGATACCCTTTACTGGGGCCCATAACCTGAGTTCTCCACAGTCTCACTGGAATAACACTGCCACTGTTTCCACGTGGCAGAAGTCCATTTGCCCAGGCTGCCCTGCACCCCAGCCATCTTCTGTCTTTCATGTCTGAAATTACCCTGGACAAAACAGCCAGGCAGTGCAACACAACAGCACCTAGACCCAAGGAAGCATCTCCGGTTCTTATCAGTTCAGTCATAGTGTTGACAACATCAAGTTTCCAAGGCTTTGTCCACTCCTGTCTAAGCTTGACCTTTTTTCTTTTTTCCTTTTTTTTCTCCTTCTTCAGTTAATAAGAACATTTAAAACCTTTTTTTCTCTTAATAACTTAGCTGAGGTCACTTCAGTACAGCACATGGGTAGAAGAGGCCAGCACTACGTACTCTTGCACACCATGCAGTTACACCTGGTGTTTAGATGCACTTAGGGCATCAGCTCAGCCCTCTCCACTCAAGGCAGACCAAGATGCAGATGCTGAAGACCTGCGCAGTGCTGTACAGACCTCCAGGCCTCCAATAACCAGCAAACAGTTGTAGGGTTTCTCCTTTATAGAGAATGAAATTCTGAACCTGAGCATAAGGAACCTTCGAGCCTAGGCAGAGATCTCGAAGGTGTTTGAAGGATGGCTTTGACCTGGGCATGACACCCCTCTTCCTGCTGGCGGTGAGGACAAGCAGAGGTGATGATGCTCCAGGAGGCAGCAGCACATCCCTGCTCCGCGCAGCCTCAGCTGCAGGTTGCACACACAGACTAGTGCAGAGGGGGGATTTTTTTTTTTCCCCAGTTGTTTCTTGCAGGTGAATTCCTAAACCATCTGCAGAAAATTTTCCCTTCATGGCCAGGAACACATGGCCCAGGGGTTAGTGGGGGTGGGCATTTTAACTCCCCTCTCCCTCCCCCAGGCTGAACAAAGCCCTGGATTGAGAGATCAGCTCTGGACTTTGCGAGAAAAGAGAGCTTGGGGCTTTTGTGTGTGTGTATGTGTGTGTGTATTTTTCTTTTCTTTCCATCATACTAATGAAATTTGCAGACACAGAGAGGAAACTGAGAGTTATTTATAGGAGTGAGAGGAATGTGAGGCCTAATTGTGCTTAGTCTATTGCTAAGTATGTAATCTGTTTGCTATTAAATTTTACAGTCTTGCAGCAACGTACATAGGTTCTATTGTGGGTGGGTTTTTTTCTTTTAAGAGGAACATATACATTTGATGAAGAAAAAATACTAGGCTAACGTGCTTGCAAGGTTTAAGAACAAGTGACACAAGGCAGCATTTTACAGGGAGCAGGGGCATTTTTAGGGTTAACTAGGTTGGGTAGTTTTGGATTTAATTTTTTTTTTTTTTTTTGCTTTTATCTTTTCACTATTTCATTTAACTTTTCACAGTTTTAAGGTGTCTGTGTTCCTGTCCATGATGATAACCGAGGTTACCTGAAGCTGCTGGCTGTTTCCGTGGGAGGTGATGAGTCCCCAGGTGTGCACAGGATGTGGTTTAGGGGCGGTGGGTTTTGTCCTCACCTCCTGGCTGGCCTTTGCTGACCTGCTCGGCCTCTCAGTGCCCAGCAAGCACACCAGGGCAGGTATTTGCTTCCCTTCCTGCTGGAATCAGCAGTGAGAGCCTGATGATAACCGGCTGAAGTGCTCTGTAGAAATGCAGAAGCAGTGGACCCTTGCACTTTCACATGCTGTTTTAGGAGAGCCCTCTCCAGCTCTCCCGTGAACCCCAGGACAGCCCCGCTGGACCCTTCCCACCTGTGTAAGGAGCAAGGCTGCTGCCCACGGGCACATCGCCACGGGTCCTTTTCTCTTCCCAGACATGGGTGACCAGCTCAGGCAGTGGGAGCAGGGCCAGGGATGCCAGGGGCTCCTCCGTGGGGCACCCCCACCTGCTGTCAGGGAGGGAGGACAGCAGCTCTGCAAAGCTCAGCCTGGAGCAGGGGGGTAGCGTGGGGGCCTGAGCTGCTGAGCTAAGCGTCATTCCTCATGGAAAAAGAGGAAAAGTCAGGCATGCAATCTGATACAATTGCTAATATCCACCAGGCAAAAGTCAAGCACTCAAACAGCTCTGGAGTTAGCTGCTTTTTATTGCTTATCGCTGTCCACTCGTGCTGGAATATTCCATTCCTATAATTTCTGAAAGACTCTAAAGGATCCTGTCACCTCTTCTGAGTTTAGGTTTCTCACTTGCTCAGACAAACACTTTTCCTGGGATGTTCTGCAAAATGCTGTAGTGACTCACTCTTGTCACTCCTCCTTGCTGGGATGACAACACTGAAGGCAAAACCAAATGATATTTACTGCCGGTGTCCAAAATTGGCTTTGCCAGTGCGAGCAGAATTTAGAAAGACAGAAATAGAAGACTGATTATGGAGTGTGTTGCAATTAAGAGAGAGCCATGTAAGGTCCTTCTCCAGGGTTACAGCTGAATCCAGAGGTGGACTGGCTCCATCCAGGCTGACTGCACCTGAACGGGATGCAAAGCTGCATGGCTAAGAGGAACGCAGCATCCTGCTCACAGCGCTGCTTACAAACCAGCCTGCCCCCTCCCTGGGGGCCTGAGATAACCAGTGGCATCAAATCAAAAGTAGGGATCAAGAACTGCAAGGCAGCGTTTTACTCTTTTCTTTGGCTGGTAAACCCATCAGCCTGCCAGCACATGTACAGGTGCAGGACAATATCCCCTGCCATGTTTCTTGCAAGCAAATACAAAAAAAGAAAAGAGACTCAAGATACACAGTGGTAGGTGGCACTTTGGACTGAATCACTGAGAGATGTCCACTGTATGTCTCCATGGGAATTATCGAGTCCTTCTCCACCTTACTCACGTTTCTCTTTTAGACCCTGCTCCTAAGTCTCAAATAAATTGACTTCATTCAGTGGGAGAATGAAGCCTTGTCCCAGTTACCGTGTTTCTGCCAGGCCACCAAGGGCCCACTGATGTAGAGTGTGACCTTTGGTGTATTTGTAGGGTAAACTGGAGGAAATGCCAGGCAGGTTATCTGCAGCAAGGCACTAGAGCCCTCCTCCGTTGTGAATAAGACATGGGATGCTAGTTGGCCACTGGCCAGTCATTTGGCCACTGACCAACTGGCTGACATTCGTTTCTTCCATACTTTACTCCTGGACCTGATGGGAGGGGTGTTTTACAGCAGCAGTTAGTTTATTCCTGGGGTAAACAGTAGAAATTGGAGGGTAATTGCAGCAAGAAGTTTGCTTCCTGTTCCAGTGTGAATAACCCGCTGGACGCCAACTGGATGTTAGCCTTCAGATCCGTAAGGCCAATTGGCATCTGCTCTGCATTTGTCCCTCTTAGGATCTGCAGATGTATGTTGGAAAGTGTGGGGATGGGGATCCCATCAGCCCATCCACCACCGAGGCGACCTGCAGCGAGCGAGGGGCCGTTCGAGGCAGGGCACGGAGCAGTGCTGCCCTCGAGGCTCACCGCAGGCAGGGTGAGGGCTACGCTGGGAGGTGCCTGATGACCCAATCCCACTGTTTTCATCTCTTTCCCATGTTGAATAATAGACATTTTTCCTTCTCGCAGTCCTGCTGGGCCCTCACATACATTATTGGTAATACAACACCGTGTGATGCTGTTCCACCCCCTGTTTTGTACCCAGACCTCCTTCACCTCACCTTACACTTCCACAACAGGACCTATACATGAGCACAAGGTTTTGACTGGCACAAGGCTGCTCGCCGGCCTAAGCATTTCCCCTTGTTTCCAGAGTAACTCTCTTAAAATTATTTAGCTAGCTGTGATTTGCTCCATTCTGTGTAGCTACACAAACAAGGAGGACGTGTACCTGGGCTGACCTTTCCTCACAATCAAGCCTGACACATTTCCTACCCTTCTTTCTGCTCGCTTTTCTCCTCTGGTTACCCTCCTCTTTGGCAGCAATGTCCCCCCACCATGCTGCCAGAATGGAGCATAATATGCTGGAATATCTTCCTTAGATAAGCTATCAAGCAACCCAGCCTCTCTGCCATCACATGTTTTATTATCTGACTTTTTTTCTCATTTCCATTGATGAGATGGATCCTTAGACCAATTTTCTTTCTTTTTTGTGAGGTTACAATATTTTCTTTTAAGATCTCCTTTATGGTCTCACTGTCTCCAGGCTCCTCTCAATATTGCATCTTTACTTACTGAAATTTCCTGGAGGCTGGTGTCTCCAGGCCAAGGTACACCACACTATTTTCCATCTGGGAGGTAACAATGGCATATAGTCCAAAGGAGGGACGGCTCCACTAGCATCTCATTCTCCTCTTTCTTGGATATGAGTAACAGTGGTGGCTCAGAGCTGGAGGGCCAGACCGCACTCCCCATTTTGGTGGTGAAACCCCTTCATATCCATCCAGTGATTTAACTGGAGTAACACCGAGAAAAAAAGATAAGCTCAGCATGTCCAAGGACAGTTTATTCAAGTTGCTAATATTACTGACATGAGGAAATATTTATTCACATTTGGACATTTTCCATTTTCACCGAGACCTCTGGTGTGTGGTTGGGAAGGGAGCCTGGAGGGCAGAAGCAGGAGGGGAGGAAAGAGCGG
Organism: Falco biarmicus; assembly: GCF_023638135.1. Classification (NCBI taxonomy): domain Eukaryota; kingdom Metazoa; phylum Chordata; class Aves; order Falconiformes; family Falconidae; genus Falco; species Falco biarmicus. The sequence continues at coordinate 2,795,123 of NC_079288.1, read as the reverse complement.
GGCTGGTGGGTGACCACGGTTGTGCCTACATTGCCAAGGGAGTTGAGCAATGTCCTTGCCACACTGCCCAACAGAGGGGTGAAAGAGAAAACTGGGGCTTCCTAACACTTTCATTGAGCAGTTGTGTTATAAGATGATATCTGGTGCAGTAGATTATATTCAAGCAGAATTTAGAATAAATCTACAACAAATCCTTTGGCTGAAGCATCCTTGAACTCAAGATAAAGAAATTTCTATCCCTTGGATATGTTCTGTCAACTGAATGTATCTTTGTGAAATTTATTGTTTTTGCAGAAATCAGGACGACATATTTTAGGATAGTCCAGACGTCTCTGGTTGCCTGGATTTCCTCAGTTTAAGTTTGCTAGTTCCCCTCCCCCTAAAAATAAAATAAAATAAAATTAAAATTGAGAACTCTCTTAACCTCTTTGTTGGGTACAATTTATAACAAACAAACAAACAAGCAAACAGCCTCCATCTGGAAAAAAAATCTGGCAAAGAAAATGCTGTAAGGGTGGGGGGAAAGTTTCTCTCACAGATATTAACCTTTACTCTTTGAGATGTGTTCGTCCTTCAGAAATGAGCAGCTGTCTAAATCGTTAGGAGGCTGCTAAGGATTAAGGCTAGCCAAAATATGTTCTTTTGCTGTCTTAAATTTCCGCAATGTAAAATAAATGTAAGCTTAGTTGCTCTAACTGTGGATGCTGCCACTGCTTACACAAAACACAGTTTTGATATGGATGGATTACATCCCTTCTTAAATTGATTTGATATTGCGTGTGACCTGAGAGTGTAAACAGGTGATATGGCACAACTTTAAGGGGAATTGGAGTCTTCAGAGAGAGCTCGGAGTCCATGTGCCGGGGCAGGCTGGTTCCCGACAAGCTTTCGTGCTGCAGCAGTGGGACCACAGGATAATTGCACTTAACGTTAGTCTAATTACCCATGACTATTGCTTTATGTATTTTTGAAAGTATCAAGAAAAGAGCCTGCTGAGCCTTAGCATCTTTGGGTCAGGGATAGGGTTTGGGTTCTGTATCACACAGTCCCAGGTACAGAGTTTCTGAGTGATAGGCACTCCCTTTCGCTGTGATCACCACTGGTAAGGGATGATACCTTCTTCTACCACCCGAGAAACTTGTTTCCTTCTGCTAATACTAATTGTATGTTTATCAAAAAGGAAAAAAAAAACCAGTCGTAGTTTTCCCATGGGCTCATCGGCTCTATGGTTCCTTCTATCAGAGCTGGAGATGGTCACTATTTCGTGAGATCAATCCCAAAAGGCAGAATAAAGGTAAGAAATGGTGATCTGAGCATGTTCTAGCTTGTGCCTTATAGTTGCAGGCGTCTCTTCCTTCACCTTCTCTAGCAGTTTATTTATTACGATATGAAATATTTATTCCTGGACTAAACAACTTTCTGGCCCTTGGTGATGTTTTTCCATCCTTGATGTCCTATAACAGATCTGAATGAGAAAGGGCAATATTTATCCCTATAAAGACGTCTCTGTGTATCCCTTCAACCCGTACGATGCTTCCAGGGGACACATGTGGCTTTTAAATGGTTGATTTGCACTGAAATGAAACCTGCTTCAGGTAAAAAGGCCAGAAGGAACCACTGTGTGTGGAGAAACTGTCGAGTCTCTCCTTGGCCTTGTTGCTAAATCTGGTTCCTTCCAGCGCAGCTAAGAACTAGCCTGTGGGATATGGACCCCGCTGCTCTTCAACGTCTTACACAGACCAAGCTGCAAGCAAGAAGGGATGCCTGTGTTGTCCATCCAGAATCCCACCCACTGTGCCAACCAGGCTGCTACCGCAGAGCAGCTCCAGGTTGCAAATACCAACAGGGAAGGAGTAAATGGCTGCAAGCAGCCACCTCGGTCTCCAGTACCTCCTGCTGCTTCTTCCCACCATTCCCAGCTCCTGATTCCTTCTGATCCTGTACCCACAGGACGAGTGAAGCCGCAGTCAGCACAGCCCACAACTCTGGCTAAAACAGTGCTGGTCCAGCAGCAAAAGCAATTTCTATTTTCCCAGCACATGCTGTTTTGCAATCTCCTAATTTCTTTGGACCTTGCATACAGAAGAAGGCATGGCCATGAATCAGCAAGTTAAAAAAGTTAACAACTGCAGCAGATAATTCCAGCAGCATCTTTACCTTGTAGAAACAACATCTGAAATCAGATTTCAGTTGCACACGTGAAAAAAGAAGACAAGTCTAGAAATCAGAAATTCAGCCTGTGTCAGTCTGGGCAATCTGCTTTGTATCATGTGCTGCATTGGCTTGGTTAAAAGGAACAGCTGGCAAGAGATTTTTGGTTTATTGGGTTGTTGTTTTGGTTGTTTGTTTTTTGTTTTTTTTTTTTTTTTTGTGGTAATCAATTTTAAATCAAACCCTTTCAGTTGTCTTCTGCTGCTGACAAAACCTCTCTATTGCCAGGTTAGTGTGTTTGCGTAATTTTTTTAGGTATTGTTTGGATGTGTATGTGATGCCAAATAGTGTAATTGGCCGACTGAAAGAGCAGGCCAGGTGACAGTTGTTCACAGCTATGTACATGAAGGCTTTGAACTTCCAGTTGCAGACTTTTCTAGCATCCTTCCTATTAATTAGCCTTCAGGAATTAATAATTCAATATTTTTTCTTTCTGCTACATCATTCTGACAACAGCAAGTGTAACTGTTTTATTGTAGATAACAATAATAAAATATTCATAATTTAATATTCTTCTCTTTCCCAGCAAGTGAGGCAGAGCTGTCCTAGCCAGCTCCCCTCCCAGCCAGCATCTGCGTTAAAGCTCAGCTTCTGCAACAGCCTAAACAACCCCCACGCTGCGTTGGGTGTCCGTGCCTGAGTTCAGGTGTCAGCTCACGAGGTGTGTCCCCACCACTGCAGGGCCATTGTGCAAGGACAAGGCAATTCCCTCTCATTTTCCTAAATGGTACATCCATTGATGTCAGTGGGACCAGTGAAAGTCTGTAAGCTAAGTATGAGTGAGGATAAATGCAAGACTGGGGGTGGTGTTTGCTTTCTGCTCACTTTATATTCTTTTTATTACTCCAGAGGCTTATGGGATCGTATGGTTTTGCAAAAAGGCAGAAATCCCACCCACACCTGAAGGGAAGTGCAATATAGGAAGTTACTATAATTACCATAGAAGAAAAAAAAAATGTCTTCTACATCTGTCAGATGATGGACATCTGGGTATAGTAACTGGGGTTGAGGAATTACTGACTAGTCACATCACAGAACATTTAGCTCCTTGGACAGACCTGCCAGTGGGATGAACAAACCCCGGGGAACACCAAGACAACCTCACCCAGCCCCGTTCCCTGGCAGCTGAAACGCTGTGTTATGGCACATGCATTAGCCTTACCCTGAGAAATGCACAGTTTGTTCCAAGAAGTTCTATGAAAAAGCAACAACAACAACAACAACTGACACGGCCAACTCGGAACAGAGGTCGGGACAGCACAGCTGAGATGATGCTTTGCTGTCCCTGAATCCGCTCGCTGCACAGCTCAGGAAGGGCTTCCCCCAAGCTCCCCCCATCGCTTGGGGTCCTGCCTTGTCTCCTTTGGCTGCTTGGTAAGAAATGCCAAGTGCCCACATGTTACTTTGTCCACATTGGATGTCAGCTATTAATATTCATATTATTTAGCACCATAGAAAGAAGAAAAGATTTTCTTTGATTAGGGAGAAAGTAACAAAATAAATAGTGTCTCCTTGTTACCGAGTAGATACCTAAACTATAATCAACAAGTTTACTCTTCTTGAGTCAGAAACCATGAATCGTCCTGTAAAATCAGATCAAATTCAAGATGAATTTCTCATGGTATTGCTGAGGAATTTCGGATGTTTCCATTGGGAAAAGACATTTCTTTAACCATCCCCAGGTTAGTTTGTTCAGTACTAATTTTTTTCTTGAATGATGAATTTCAAAGGTAAGGAGTTTCAAGGTGTAAAAGTGGAGTGGGGAAAAAAATAATTAAGAGAGAGAAAAGAAAAAAAGAGAGATTAGGACAAGATTAAGAGACCAAAGTTAAGCAGAGAAACGGATCAGACTATTTCAGCCAGGCAGAAGGTTCATAAAAGCTCATGACTGTCTTACACAAAAATATATCAGATCTCTGGCTTCTCCAGCCAGCTATGCCAGTTGTTAACAAAGCAGGAGACAAAGCTACCTGATGGCAGGTTTCACAATTTTTCTCTATTATGGGGCAGCCTTGCAACTGCCCAATCGGCCAGATAGGTGTTGAGGCTTCACTAAACCTGTGGGATCACTGGGAATGAAATCACGCTCCTCGCTACAGGATTTTACTAACAGATGACAGAACCCAAATCATTCCAGATCACTTTACAAATCAAGCGTCGTATGATTCGGGGAAAGGGGGCTTGAAAGTGGGTTTGATGTTGCCTTGGTTTGGTACCTGCTCGTGCTGAAAGGTCGCACAAGGAAGCCGGGTCTGGGAGGACTCACCCTGTGGTTACGGGTCTGGGATGGGATTCCCCTGGCTGGCTTCTCTTGCCATGTTGCCACAGGCTCAGCTGTGTGGCTCAACGTTATTTTCACTCTCTGCTGACCCACTGGGTTGCCACGCTGCTCAGCCGTCGATGACGACCCTTGCTCAGTCTCAAAGTTTATCCATTCTGGTTTTTAACACCAGTGGGCAGGAGCCATCTCCCTTCCCCGCAGCGCTGTGCCCTCTCCCTGTTCCAGTCTTCTCGGGACTGTGGGCTCCCCAGCTGGCACCCCTATCAAGTCCGAGTGAGACAAGATACAACTTGAAGGCGGCAGGATTTATTTCCTGAATAAACTCTGAGAAATGCTGGGTTTATTTCTGTATTTGAATTTATGAGTTATTTTATTCCCTCGTTTCTTTTATGGTGCTAATATCTGGTAGATGGACCAACAATACAATGGATTTTGAAGTAATGCATTTTCCACTTAGTCCAGCTTTGGAGGATTCCCTCACTACCCGACAGCTGCAGAAGTGTCTATTTCTTCTCCAGCCAATATCGACCTATTAATAATGCTGGGCAGTGACTGCTTTTTCTTATTTAGCCTTCTGTGGGCTGCTGCTAATTTTGTATATGCCTGAGGCGACAAAATGCTGGCTCTTGACCTGACTGCACCGTGGCAGAGGGCGTCAGTGGAGAAGCATCCCCAAGTCCTGCAGCATGCATGCTGTCAGCGGCCTCGTGGGGGAGAGACATCCGTGCTCAGCACCCGTCCTGCTTGGCAGCAGGCATTTCAGGGTGGCACATGGCCTGAGATCATCTAGCTTCTGCCATTGTCAGGAGGGAATGGCAAAAGCATCCAGAGCGTGATTCATCACTGGATGGGGTGAATCACCCTCTGGAAGCAGTCATGTCCCACCACCAGTGACTGGAGAGGAATTGCAGACAATCGGCTTTAAACAGATGCCTAACTTTAGATCAGAAAACTTGGGTGACATTCATCCCATCCTATGGGATTTGGTATCTCAGGTCAGTTAACCGTGCCCCATTACTACTTTCTTTTGGAATATCCTTCTAGTCATGACAAGTTCAAGCAAAGTCTTGCCTGCTGCTTGGACGATGGTGGGAAATTTCTGAAGTGTATTTTTTGGGGGGTTAAATAAAGCCTTTAGCCAACCGCATTGAATCAGCGGTGCTGAGCAACAGCAGAATGTGAAGCTACAACTGCATGGGTAGAAATTTTGATGCAGAGGGTGAATAATATTTCGAAGTGAAAAGTATCATGCTATTTTCACCTCCTGCTTTTCAAAGCAGTAGAAGGAGAGAGAGAAGCTGCTCACTGAAAATCCTGAGTTAGATTTTTAATAATGTAGATTTCTCCCCACTTTTATCCTCCCCTTTTCCTTCACATAGTGAGAAACTTCCCAAGGTTGCCAATGGCACTAAAACAGTCAGTCCACTTTCAGAATTTCAGTCACCTCTTAAACACTTAGAGGCTGAATTGAGTGAAAACCCGTTTTCAGAAGAGTTTCCAAGGAAGTAGAAAGTTTCCACACCCTGAATCTTGCACTCAAAGAAATGGAAACTGGATCCTTGCTGCCAACAGTCTGAACTGTTGTATCACAGGCTGCTGAATGCTATATTCTGTAATAAAAAATGCAAACGTGATTGGTGCTATATTTAAACACACAAATGCACTTTGAGAAGTTTAGCTGAAAAATATATGACTTGGTTTGGGTTTTTTTGCTTTTATTTTCTAGGCATAATGTTGCTTTTTAGTTGCCTGATAACAACTAAATCCTGATGAAATAGCACAGCTTGTGTTTTGCAGAAGTTCAGCCTGGCAATCCCAACGACTGCTCCGTAAAAAGGTAGGGAGGAACATGTCTCGTATCAAGGACACCTGGGTAAGAAAAATGGGTAGACCCAATTGTTCATGAACAACTAATCAGGGAGGATATGTGCCATGTGATCTTTTACTGGTCTTACCTATTTATTGTTTAAAATGTAAAGCCTGGGCTCACACAGTGCTACAAGGAAAAAGAAATGTTCAACAGGACAATGAATTGAACCCTCTACCCTGGATATTGCAGATATCTGGAAGCTCCTACTTTGAAGTATAAGGGAAGCTTTAATTTGTAGCATTTTGGGGGTGCTGAACCTTTCCACTCACCAGTGGGGAGGGTAGGACTTGCGTCCAACTTTTTTTTATTCCTTCATATGGTGGCACTCAACTGGGACACCAGCAGCAAACCATTTGGAGGGTCAACTTCAAAACTGACCAAGCTGCTTAGCGGCAGGTTTTGTTACAGACTGGCTCTTTCACCAGCTTGCAGCTCATGTGCAGCTGGGTACTGAGTGACGGCAAAGGGCATTTACGCTGCTGGAGGGAAGTTCATGATGGAAAGGCACTGAAGAGCTCAGAGGGAAAGGTCCTGCCAGAGGTGGACTCAGCTTTCTGCCAATTCCAGAAGGCTTGACCATACCAGAAGGAACTATATAAAAGTCAGAGTTTAAAAAGGCTTTCCTTTCTGTTCACCCTTTCTACTTTGTGTAAGAAGATTTATTGCTTACAATATTCCATTTAATGACTACTTTAACAAGGGTAAGTGTAATAAAGTAAACGAAAATATTGCATTTTGAAATTCATCCTCATTCAGTGCTTCAAGTCCATGGAAAAAAAACTCTTCCTGGACTTACAGGCTTTGGGTGGGACATCATCAGGTTCCCACTGTTTGACCTTGCTTGATGATATTGAATCTATAGAGTAACATACAACTGATGATCCATTCAATCACCTCATGTCAAGGGTGCTCCTGATTGCCAGATCAGAGGAGGGTATAAGTAATATCAGAGCTGCCTAGGGCTCGATGATGAAGTTGCTTAGGAGTGCTGGTTGAGAAACTGGAGAAAGCGTTCAGTGATATTTTGGGATCCCTCTTTGCTAAACACTGATACTTGCTGCCAATGTCAGGCTTAGTCTTGTTATCATTTTGGTACAGCACAGTGAAGCTGAATTAAATTATTTTAATTAAATTGTATGTAAAAGCGGATTGCTTTGCATTGCTTTTCATACCGTACGATAGAAAGCAGTTATTACATAAAGCAACCAATCAAACAAAACAAAAATCTTTCCCAGAAAATCCTTCTCGTTTAAAGTGTGATCAAATACTAAAAGCCTTTGTAATGAGCAAATACAGTTTGTGAACAAGATTTATTTCTCTATAAACTAACTTATTTTCCATTCCAGTCCAAAAAAAGAAATCATCACCTTTTCCTGTTGATAAATTTCAGAACCAAAATGCCAAGTCATGGGTGGGTTAGGAAAATCTTGTTTATAATCAAAGGCTTGGCGACCTTCCTACATTTTTTACATTTTAATTATACACTACATTGGCATCCCGCTATAAAGACATTACTTTCTGGAAACTCCCAACTATTTACATGACTAAGACTTAATTGAATCAAGGATTCTCGCTCTTTTCTTTCTCTCTGTCTTTTTTTTTTTTTTTAATAAATAACCGTCGTTATCATTCCTTGCTGCAGAAAACATTCCTTTGCTCCCGTTGGATGTTGGTAGCAAACATGAACAAGACTTTTGTCCTCACGCAGCACTTAAGACACATGGTGAAATTTATCAGGATCTATATCTTTCAAGGAGCTATTATTTACTGCTGCCAAATCAGATTAACAATTCCTATAAAACCAGTGCAAGTGTCCAAGTTTTGTGGTTTTCCACTGGCTGGGAGCACGCAGATATGGCTTTGGTACCTGCTTAGGAGCTAATCCCCGCTAATCCAGAATGCCTGAACTGCAGTTTACTGCAGTTTAACTAGTTCATTGGAAAAAAAGTTAGCTCAGATTACTTTTCCCAAGTAGCCATGGGGAATGAAAAGAAAACTGGATATGATATTGGTCCATGAGGAGGATCAGTAAAATCCACAGCGGTACAGAGTGAAGCCCATGAAGGCAAACATGTTGCCTGAGAGCATCCAACGAGCAGCAAAGCAGGGACCAGAATACAGGATGCTGGGTGTTCCTTCCTCTGCTATGTTCGGTCCTCAGCACTATCTCCCCAAAAGATGGATGGGCTGCAGGACCTGTGCCTGGTGTTCATCACACAGGGCCAGCGATGGCTTCAATGGGAAGACTTCCCTGCTTGGCATGGGCAATGGATGTGATTTAACTCTTCTTAAGAAGGAAATAAAAGACAAAATCATTTGTAAGGTGCTATAAGCCTTGCTTTTCCAAGCATTAAAAATGAAGATGACAACACTTGCTTGTTCAACCAAAATGTAGTGAAAATTATATGTCTGCATAAAAAAAAAATAAAAATATATATATATATATACATGCACCATTATCTTCTCCCCATTATAAGACAAATTTTAATTCTGGTAATTACAGCTGTGCCTCCCTTTTCCTAGCTGTTTTGGTGGGTTCAACACAATTCATAACTTGTTACAGTTTCTTGCACTGAAAAACTCAAAATGAAAGGTAGTGTTGAATTGGAAAATATTATTACAGTAATAGTCATAAGGAATTGGATTTGTACAAAACTATAAAGCAAAACACACTGAGATGATTCATTATGCATCACATGGAGAAAGATGTAATGTTGTTAATATGGGAGAACAGATGTGTCTATGTATTTTAAGTATCTCTTTTCTCTGATGAAAAGTTGGGGTTTTTTCTGAAAAAAGTTAAAAAAAAAAAAAAGAAAAACCAACCTGATCTTGATTACTGGTACTATTGAGAAAGTTCATTGGGAAATTAAAGCAGTCACTGCTGTTGCCATTAATCTCATTTTATGTTAGTTTGGCTTTTACTGCAGAAAGTAAAAACTCTTGGGTTTTCTTTCATACCCGGTCCCATATGTGAGTTAAAGCAAAGTTGACAAGCAAGTCCTTGATGTAACCTCACGCATGCTGCGGTTAGAAGCTGTATAGCAGCAATGGCCCAGATGTGATTTCCTCACTTTATTCAAATTAATCGGGCTTTAATTAAAAACGCAACACTTTCTGTGTTTTGTTGTGTTTTAAAGAGACAGGGCTAGGGGTGATCATTTGTTAGTTATCTATATTTTTTTAATGGTAAAGTTGTTTTGATGTGTGTGAGAAAGAAAGTTCATCGTTTTTCCATTCTGTCATACCTCAGGCATTTCATGCAGGGACCGAAAACATGCTCGTGAGTTAAAGTGGTCTGTGGAGCAATACCCTGGGATTTTGAACGTGACCACACTCCCACCTTACCTGTGGGACTGAGGCCAGTTTGTCACTCTCTGAGGGCTAAATACTCTGTCCTGAGTGACTGAACTCTCTCTCCAGTGGATCCATAGTGCAGACACCACATATTTTAATATTCTTTATTGCTCAGACCAGTGGAAGGCGGTCTATAGAATTTATGAGATGATCCTTCTGGATTTTAAAATTATATGATACATTTATACAGTGGAGGAGCTCCTTATGAATCCCAGAGGACTTATTTTCAAATGCACAGGATTTTTTCTGTCTGTATTACACAAGAAACTGCCTCCTCTGTTCATTGTGCTGGGAAAAGGAGTAAATGTAGCCTCTTGACTATCTGCTTTTAGGATCTCAGCAAGCTAAAGATGAAATTTCGGTAAGCCTCAGACAATGCAGAGCAGAAGTGGGTGAGAAAGTGATTTGGGTAGAAGGGATCTGGTTCTAGAAAGAATTTAGGAGCACAAAAGCGATTGCAGCGTCTGATCTTCCAGAGGAAACACTTTGGAAAACAACCTCTTCACAAACCTTCTCATGCTGTGGAAGAGCAGCCCTGCCCGGTGCCCGCTACCCGTGGTGACTGCGTGCTAATAACGAAGGAAAAATCCCGAGGCTCCGTGTCAGAGCAGGGATTTTATTGCTGATGGTTTCAGGGGAGACGGAGGCAAGTGGAGAGCAGCATCAGGGTGGTACACTGGGGACACATCCGCGTGCAGGGATGCCCACCTGAGCTGGAATGCCTGCAAACAGCCAGGTGCAGCCAGCACTCAGGAATGACCAGCATGTGGCCGTGCCAGCTGACGTGGAGGAACCTCACGTGCCACTGCTTGGTAACGCGCATGATTCCCGTCATCGGTTAGATGCTATTTTATAAGCACCCAAAGACTTGCTAGGCCTTAGCCACTGTTGGAAGTGATGACTTTTTAATGGCAACCAGCACGCTTGAAAAATTCCCCAGGATTGAACAATATTGTGGAGACAGACACGTCCCTGGGGAGGCAGCTGCTGCCCCCTCGTTCCTCAAATATTGAGGTTAATTGGGGAAGCAGAGAGCTTTGAATTACCACTACAGTATAAAGACATCTATGTGCTTGTTTTTAATGTTTTGTTTCAGATCCTTGTAAACATGCCGATGCAAGTTTCAGCTATTACTAATCACATTAAGCTAGTGGACACATTTTATTATTTGGCAGCAAGTTTATCCTGTGTACTGTAACCGAGCCTGTAACAAGATTCCCACTGCATTTTGTTTGCTTACTTGGTAGTGCAGATAGAAAGGGGAGGATGCTGAAAACGAAAACTCTATTTAGGCCACATAATCTCCTTCATTAAGTATCGGTGATGCTGGGTAAGGCTCACTTGGGGACCTATTAATGGAAACGCATCTGCTGTGTTCATAATAATAAAAGACGGGCTATAAAGTGATTAATTGCTGTTAAAAGAAGCAGGCCTCACTTTGGGAAGGCAAATATCTGGCACATTTGGAGGCGCACAGCGCTCCAGGCACAGGGAGGCATTGCACGGAGCGTAGCTCTGGCCAGGTCGGGTTTGAGCACTGCAAGGACAGCTCGAAGGGTTGGCAGTGCCGAGGTGGGTCAAGCCGGGCCACCTTGCCTCTGGTTGAAAATCCCACCTCCCCCAGACTTTCCCAAGGTAACAGCTAAGTGGAAAAGCAGCACCACTGCCTTTTTCTGATTCGAATGCATTTTATTAGCAGTATTTGTATTACGGTAGTCACAAGAGACCCTAATCAAACCGGGGCCTTCTTGTGTTAGACACTGTCCAGATGTGTAATACAAACCAGCTCTTCCTTTTAAGAACTTAAAGGCTTGCAGATAAGCCAGAGCATGGGAAGGGAAAACCAGACACGAAGTGGGGAAATGCCATGACCCGCCTGAAGTTTTGGAAGACGACTGAGATCTCATAGGTCTTGGTTTAGGATTATTGGACTGTACCTTCTTTATGACTGGAAAATGATGTATGAGATCCTCAGCAGCGAGACATGAGCATCTGGCCTTCAGCAGAGCCATGCTGCCTTGTGCCTGCGGAGGATCTGGGGGAGTCTTGGCTCTGGCATAGGGGGGCTAAGCAGCTCGGCAAAAAAGAAAACACTTGTATTGGAAGATGCTCAGGATGCTTGAACGGAGCTCAGAAACATTCCCAGCTTACAGTGACTATAAGAAGGCATGTCATACCCTTTCAAATGGATAGAAAGTATGAGCCAGAATGGCAGGAAAATGCGGCTTACTTCCAGGTAGTACACTAGCACATTGATTAGAGTCCAGATGAAGATAAAAAGCCTGGAGATCCAACGCACAGTGCTGGAATTGTGTGTTTCTGTAGAAGATCTAATGTATTCATGCTGTCAGGTCACATACACTAGACCTAGAAACCTGATGTTTTCTTTCTTCTTTTTCCCCTCTTTTTGGAAGCACTTTGAGCAAATATATTGAATAAGACATTTGCAAGCATGGAGCCCATTAATAACACAAGCTGAATGCAATGCTGCAGTCTCATTCATACTGCTCTTGGGAGCCAAGGAAATTAAAATCCTATACATTTCTTTTCTGCACTGGGGAAATCAAAGCCAAACCATGAGATGGGGCTGATTAGAGACAGGTGAAATGTCTGTTTGTTTTTAAAGCTTTACAGCTCTCATTTCGATAGTCCCTAGATTTTCCAAGTGCATTCTGCAGATACCAGAGGAGAGATGGCTGTAAGAGAATAAAACAAGCCTGAAGACCATCTGAGAACCACGACCTTTTCAGATGCCAAAGAACAAAAGATGCTACGGTAAAGGCTCCCTGCTGACAGCTGATGCAGATGCCCATCGTGTGCTCATTGTATTCCCCATGCCACAGATTTGTAAGGCTGTGAAACTGTAGTCCGATTTGTGCTAAAATGACAATAACAAAACTTAAAACCCTCCGTGAGTCTAACGGAATGAGGAAACAGTAAAACAGACAAGAATTATGAAACCCTGCATAGGCACACATTGTGTGCATAAGATGAACTCATCTGTGTATGGATGTGTTGTTACCGTGTAACACACATCTTACTTAAGGTGTACAAAGAGCCATGCCTGTGCATCTATAATCCTCGGTGCTAATCCTTCTCCAGGCAACCACTGTAAATCAGGATGTAGATGTCCATTAGTTGAGTATTAAGTGGGCAGACAGACATCGAAATGACTTTGTCACGAAGCTGATGTTCTCATCTAACTAGATATAAATGGTCTTGTTTTATAACTGCTTCCTCCAGTCAACCTCCAATGATATCCTAGACTTGCTAACGTTCTTTTTATTGCTGCCATCTGATTGTATAACTCTCCACTGATAGAAGCTCTTCATATTGCATCGATTATAAAGAGAACAGGAAAATGAACAAAATGTACTCATTCTGTTTATAGTTTGAACTATAATTTTGTGGCCCTCCTTGGACGCCTTAACAGAAGAATCAGATGCACTTTTCTCCACGTTTGGCAACACACTCATAATTTGGCTGGGAGCTGTGTCCAAGTTTACTCAGCTCTTGTGCTTGCCTGCTTTCACGAATGGCTTTTTTTTAGGACACGGGAGATGGACAGGACTCCTCGTGCAATTGCTGAGACACAGCAGGAGCTTCTATTAAACAGAATTTCCGAAGAAGACAGGTTGTTCATCAACCCTTGATAACCACCCACTGATGTGTGGTTGGGGTGTGAAGGTTCTGACGTGATATATGAGGGAGGTGGAGGACGATGTGCGTGGCAGAGGTCATATTTACCCTCCTAGTTAGGAGCACAGTGTTATTGCTATTCACCCAGGTAAGCAGGGGTCACAGCCTGTGTGTATTGACAAAACCTTACTCTCTTCCTCATCTCAGCATGCTGCAAACCTTGTCTTTTCTTGATTTGAAGGGGTGAGAGAGACAATTGACTCATTTTCAGCTGCAAAAAAGCTATTTTCTTGCTTTGCTGTACTTTGGTCAATTCAGTGGTGAATGACTCAAGGTTACAATAGACTGATTAAATTAGAAGTTTAAGGTAGTATGAATCCAATTATTTAGAAGCAGAAAGAGAAAAAAAAGGAAATTATTTATTTATCTCTCCTTCCATGATAAGAATTCCTATTTAAACTGAACTAATTTTTATAAAATCACTTACTTGTTTTGGGGCCAAGTGGTAGAAATGTCTTCTATATAGCAAGGAAAACCCTCCGACCAATGTATTAACTATTAAAAAAGCTAGTGCCTGTCTTGCACAATTTACCTCATATATAAAGAGGAAAAAAGAAAGCAGTTTGGTAAAAATCTGTAGCACTGAGAACATAACTCTGTGCAAACTGGGCTAGAATATTTTTTTTCACTAGGTTCAGAGCCAAGCCAAAAGTTTGTATGAGACTAATCCCAAAAGAGAGACCACCCTGCTTTACCCTTATGCACTGCTGCTGGAAAGTGTGCACTGAAGTTTTTGTGGGAATGTGGGTTTTTCCTGTATCATTATCAAATTTCTCTGTATATGGCTATGCAAAAAGGCTAATCAGAGGAAAGGAAAATTGAACTCAGTTTCCTCAGTTTCCCTGTTTGCTGAAGAGCCATATTCAGAACAGTGCACTGGTCCTGTTTTTGTTTTGTTTCCCTTGTCTTTGTTGACTGAACTTTCCCCCAAGGAGATTTCCTGGCATTTTTTTTCCCAGGCCAAAAAACACAGCCACTTTTGCAGTGGTCTATTAGCTGTTACGAGCCTAATGACATATTTAACCAGCAGAGAGGGAGATAAGGCCAGATAACAAGAAAAAAACCTCAATCCATAATAAAATGTCGCAATAATGAGCGTGGTGGAGGACTAGAAAGCTGTAGGATGGCACTTGTGGATGTGCCAACTGATGCCAGCCCAAGTCCTACCAGTATGAACGAACCTGCCTTCAGTCAAGCTATCAGCTACACAGGCTCTCAAGTTTTTGTCCAGTCCTATTTTCTAAAGCAGGGCAAAAATTTGTCACTGGCAAAATAAAGATTAAATAAAACATGAGTAATGTGTATGTAGATCTGGAAGATATCTTGGCACCAAGATCAGTTTCCTGCCCTGACAGATTTGGAAGTGCTCAGGTTCCTGCTGCGACTGGAAAGTTGCTTCAGAACATCTTTCCTGTGATGCTCAGAAACCTTCTTCATGTTTCCACCCTCTATTTACTCACAACCAGTTTGATTCGGGGCCAACATTGTCCTTTAGCTTAAATAACTGTCTCCCTTCCCTGGGGGGTTACCTGGACTATTTATAGAAAGCAATCCTTTTCCTAGCCTTTTCCTCCTTTTCCTAGCCTAAACAAAGCTATTTCAATTTCTCCTCCACCGCCCTGATTGCCCCACATCTTCCTCTCCACCTGCTCCATCAGGCAGATCCCAGCTGGTCCCAGCGCCCCACACAAGGCAGGGACCTTCCTTTCCCCTGTGGAACATGTTGACATGGTATGTATCTGCCTTGGTTTTCAGCTCTCGTTACACACGTGGCTCATTTATCCTGTGATCTTTTATACAGCCACATCTTCCCTTTGCTTTTCCATTTGCAATTTTTTGAGCCCTGTTTGTCACAGAAGCTGTTGTCTGTTGTCCCTCGGCTCATTTCCATGCCACCTTTATCCGCAGAAAAAGGTATGTGGATGGGCAGTGGGAACAGAGACTCTATTTTGGGATTCTTATTGCTATGACAATATGATTTTCATGATTTATTATTGAAATCCTATAAATAGGCCATGGACACTCAGCCTGGGCTCGTTATCTGTGATCCCGTTACAGCCCTTGAGAAGGTGCAGGTTCGTCTCATCCTCAGACCCATGCCTACGGTCAGGCACAGCGAAATTTTGGAGGTGTCTGTTTTTCTTCAGGAAATATAAAAGGAGGCCAGGGCATGAGCCCAGGATTACTCATCTAACTTTTAGACACCCTGAAGTCAGATAAGATGAATTTCACTTTTAAGTATCCACATCAACAAGGCAGTGATGGATTTCAGGCATGGCAACTATAGCTGCTGAGCAGCAGATCAGGAACTGCCCGACAGCAAATAAATGCCTTTTCTGAAGTTGACCTTCTGTCCCACTCGTTTTGGGCAACTGCATATGAAAACAGAATGAGAATTTCAAACCTCCCCAGCATTATTCCAGATCTGCTCTTTTTAAAGTCTGGTATCAACCATGAGGAAGTGATGCAATGCTGCTGAAAATGCCTCTTCTTGCGCCTGAAAAAAATCTAGTGAGTGTGTGGCTGGTCACTGTTAGCCCTGGGCTAGACACATCCTTGCTCTATTTTTACAACAGACCCACCAGACCAAGGGCTGGAGCAACAGCTGTTTCCCAGGGCCCACCTGAGCATCTCTGCTCTGATGAGGGTGGACCAGTCCTCAGCTTCCCTCTGCTCAGCTGCCAAGGGGGCTGCGCTCCTTCACTCCGGGCTTCAGGAAACCTGTACATCAGGCAGTCATCACAAGGTGAGAGGCACGTAAATCCTTGGGCTGTTTGTTGTGATGGAATCCGGGCAAGAAAAAGGACTTGGAGTTCATGATGGAAAATATTTTTGAAAGCAGTTACTCTGGGGCAGCAGCGTTGCTCAGCAAGCGTAGGAATTATTTTGGTGTACAATAAATCTTCGTAGTTCCGCAGTCTCGCTTGTCAGCTCTCCCAACGAGCATCCTCCCCAGCCCAGAGCCTGACAGGTTTAACTTTGGATACTGTGCCTAGCTGGGCTGTTATGAATTAATTAAATTTTTCTCTTTCATCTTTTCCTTATATAAGCCTTCCATGCTATGTAAACTGAAAATGTGTGAACTGAAACAATTTCTTTTTGTTTATAGGGAGAGATTGCTCCGCATACACATGGGAACAGCTTCATCCTAGGTATCACGTTTACTTGTAACTGCCTCAAGTCGGGGCACCAACTTTGAAACCTCCTGCTGTGAATTCTGAGCCCTTCCCCGAATATCCCAGCAAGGCAGATGCCTGAAGAAATCACCCCACTCCTGGAAACATTATGGCATGGGCAAACTGATGACTCAGGAAAAGGAAAACCAGCATCTCAGTTTGAAAGTTTGCTAACAAACATGATCCCACTGGAAAAGGGCTGCTTTTGTTCGGCTTTCGAGGCAGTCACTAACGTCAGGCCAGCGGTGAGTTAAGAACCGCTCGGATGTCTTCGGATAACTTCAGTGAGAGTTGTTGGCACATTTCAGTGCTATGAAAACAACACAGAAATATTTCAGGGTAGATTATTAGCAGAATGGGAAAAAACATACCAATGCATAGTAATTAATCTTGTCCCTTGAAATCTGCTTATGCTATTTCTTTCCTTCTTTAACCTTTTGTTTAAAATCTTCAGTGGGGGTGGAGAGCTGGGAGGACATTTTAACTAAATGTCTCAGTCCTGAATACATTTCTGAAACAAAAGGAAATAAAAGCAAAGTGTTTTGAGCCTGACCTTTTGTGGGTGTCACCTTGGTTTTAGATCGTCAGTTAAATGCGAGTCCAAATGCTAATAGTTGTAGAGCTAAATATCCAGTTCCTTTAATTTACCAGATACTCAGTTTATGGTTTAGTTAGCACTCCAACTAAAGATTATTTATTTAGAAAGCAGGATTTCCATTGGAAGCACAGGATTTTATTTCAAGTGGGGAAACAGTGGATATGTTTGCTTCGAAAAATAGTTCTTTGCAGCCAAGATGGCAGGTATTCTGCTGCAGAAACTGCCTTTTATCCTTCATGGAAAACACCAAAAGGTTTTTGGAAAAAGTGCAGCATATTTTATTTGAAACCACCACAGCCATTTTCCCACTCAGCTTTGTCAGGAGTGTCTTTAAATAGGAAGTATTGCTTTCTATAGATGGTTTGAGTTAATCATTTCCCCTTACAAACACACGGGGAGACACGTTCGGTCGGACGTTTGGAGAAGCAGCTCGACGCGATGTGAATGGAAAGCTACTGGCCGGGAAGCAGGAGCAGAGCCTGCAGTCGCAAACCACAGGGCTGTGCATGACCTAGGAAGGAAGCAGAAGGATGTTTCCGAAACCCATAGCATATAATAATTCACTTTAATCTTCCGTTGTTGTCTTGCCTCTATGGCAGGGAAATCAAAATGAAAAAACTCCAGTTGAGATTTACTAGAGCCTCCTGGCTTTCTGGCTGTCAGCTGGAGGAGCAGCGCTCCCCAATAGTGATTACTGTAGATAAAGAGCCACCTCCGGGGCGGTGCTGGACGGGTTGTGCTGGGCCACACAAGCCCTTCACTTGCCCTTTGGAAATACCTTGGGGCATGTCATTTTGGCAGGCCAGTGTTGGACCACGTGTATGGAGATGCCGGCTACCAGGGCTGTGGACCCCTTGTCTTTTAATACACTGCAACGGAAAAATCCCCCTCCCTGCCCCGGAAATATCTTTTAAACAGATGAAGACCTCATTTCATGCAGCAGAGACCATGCTCCTAGCAGGGGTAGGGAACCGTTAGCTTTAGCTAATATTTTTTCAGCAGCCCATCACCAAACACTTCCAAACTTCCCCCCTTGTTTCCTACATCTCAAATCACTCTGCGCTGTAGATGCCTGACAGAAATCTTCCGAGAGCAAAACAACCACCAACAGCCATTCCTTGGTTCCCATTCCCATAGCCTGGAAATGCAGCTAGTGTTACCAGCCTGGAGAACGCTGTTTGCCAAGAGGCAAGAAGCAAATCGTTATTTAAGACATCCTCAAACTCCCATGGGGCCTCATCACCTCCGACAGATTTGTGAGTCACTAAGAGGAAGTATTTTACTGCTATCCTGTTTGGTCAGCAGGTGGAAGGGAAATAGCTCTTGCAAACCCTGGAAAAAATTTAACAAGACTTCAATTTCAGCATAGTCTTAGTGCTTTCAGCCTCAGTCTCAGTTAGTTTCATGTAGTGCCAGCAGTTTTCTGGATATTTTACAGAGGAAGACAACAAGACAAGATCCTTGGCACAAAGAAATTTTTTTAACCCTATGTCATTTTTGTGCTACTTTCCAACTTTTCAGCCAGTATTATCTTCCCGAAAAACATGAAGAGCTCTTTTCTCTTGTTAATTTTCCCCCCAGTGTTTCAGAATTTTTACTTCTGCTTTCCAAGAAATTTTGCTGCAAGATGAAAACTATTATTTTCTTAAAACTACAGGGTAAGGTTTAAAATGGACTTGGGTAGTTCATAAACTTTGCAAAAGGGATGAAGATCACCCCTAAATAAAACAGAAATTGCCGACATCTCTCTTTTCCTTAATCCAATGAAAATAGGATAATGAATACTGCCAAAGAAACCTGAGAAAATTATTTCCCAATAGGATTTTAGGAAATAATAAAAAAATAAAGTTCAATTTCTACCAAGAACATTTCCTAGCTAGAAGCCCAGCCAGCTAAAGTGCTAGTGGACAAATGATAATATTCCTCACTTCATAAGACTTTTAAGAAAATTAACTCTTCTGCTGTAATGTGGTTTGCCAAATTAATTCCCAGGGCATTGCGCTGCTTAGCCAAAGACTTCACCAGGATCCAGCAAGGTGAGAACTGAGTGTCAACACTGCAAGACACGGTGATCATACAGAGCACACAAACTGGGACACCTTGCTGGGCTCTCTGGTTGCCCTCAGCTTCATTGCAACACCGAGGGAGCAACACAGGCAGGAGAACTGAGGATCTGGATGCGGCCACCTCTGCTTTGCCCTGGGACAGACAACCCGTGGGGTCTCTTGGTGAGGTTTCCCTCCTTGGTGATGAGGAAGAGCTCAAGTGTACACAGAAGCCATCCAAGAAGAGGAAGGCTGTGCATATGTGCATTTGAGAGAACCCCGTAACATAGATCAAGCCCTGAATATCCACCAAGCATTCAGAAGGTGCTAATAACAATTAGGCTTGACTTATGTATGCCTCTTGCACTACCATGGTCAGCCTTCTACCTTCCTTATTATGGTCCTCTAAAAGGTAAGAACAGGATAATCCAGCTCCTTAACCAAGCCTTGAATATAAATTAGCTTTAAAGACCTTTTAAAGACTATTTTTCTCACTGTTTATACATTTCTGGTTTAGCAGATATCCATCTCAGAACAACAATGAAGAAATGGGTCCATTGTTCAGGAAAGTATATAAGAGCTTGAAAGTTTCCTTAAAGATGTTCCAAAGTGATATATGATCTTGGGTGCTCAAGTCCGAGACATTTAAGAAACATTTTAAAATATTCTTAAATAAATTAAATCACTGGGTCGATTCCAGCCAAGCTGATGAGAGAACAATGTGTAATATAGAGAAGGACCCTCTGACCCTCATCATGTGCTTGTTTCTGTAACTACATCCAAAGAGAGGATTTTGGAAAGTCCTGCAATGTTTTGACACACACACACACACGCATTTCATTTTCAGGTTCCACCTGGGACTTGTAGTAGCCGCACAGCAAGCAGAGCAATTGTTTTTGTGGTTTCTTTCTGGCTCAGACCATGGGCTGATGCACCAGAAGTCTTACGAGAAATTCTGCTTTGCTGGGATTTCCTGCATGATTCTGCACACAAAAGCAGCCCAAGCGATTCAGCTGACACAGTTATTGGAACCTGCAGATGATTTTCCCAACACAGATTGATTTGGGAACCTCTGCTTTTCACCCACTACTCTTTGTTACATCCTACGTACTTCCTGTATGATATAATTTGGACTTACTTTTTTATGAAATATCACCAAGTGTTATGAAGTGCCATTGTATTCTGCTAAAGCACTGCCAGCCCAGGGAGAGCTGTATTTCAATTGCCAGGAAGAGATGTCAAGCTTCTGAGATTTAACAAGTTACCATGCATCAGCTGAGCTGTAGGAAATATCCATATGTGTTTTGGTTTTTTGGTTTGTTTTTTTTTTGTTTGTTTGTTTCTACATCTGTGGCAAAAGCAAACCAAGGCATCTTGTTTCCATCCTGTCTTACTGAACAAGCTACCTTGCAGTAACCACAGCCCATGCTTACACACACACAGAGCTAGCGGGTGGGAGTGCATTAAGCGCAGGAACATGGGGCTGAGCACCTTATGCTTGGAGAGTGACACGCATCTTGAAGTCTCAGGGAGAATCAGCAAGTTGCTTTGTATGTAGCACTAATTAGCAGAGGCAGCGACCTCTTATTTTTTCTAACAGCAACACCCTAAAGCACCAGCTCGTAATCCACAATGAGAGATGACCCACCATGCCCACCAAGGTGTGTAGCACCACCACTCTGACACCTCACTCCCTTTAAATATTTCCTCCTTTATACAGCGATCAGCAAAGAACCGTCATGCTTAAGCTGCTCTTCTTCCAAACAGTCAGTAAAGAAAAAAAACAAACAAACAAACCACTCGCCCCAAAACTCACCCCCAATCCTAGTCTACCTGGGTTTTGGACTGGGAGGTTTGCCAGACAAAACTCTTTCACTCACTGATGGATGTGCATGGGGCATTTTCGTGCTGCTGCTGAGACCGATGACACTCCATTTGGTCTTTACTTTCCCCAGCATCACCTGCATCCTTTGTTTGCACTGCCAGAGCAAATCCCTGCACCAGCTAGGGGAAAAGGGAAACAAAATGAAGGGGAAAAAATGCGCTTATAGAGCAAAGTTAGGACAAGTTTGCCAGTAGGAAAATATTTAGCTTGCATGAATAGAAAAACCCCTGATTAGAAAAAATAACCCCCCAAAACCCCCAAACCAGCAAAACTCATAAAAACAAAGAGAAACACTAAAGTAGTGATTACAGTGAGTAAATGAAAATAATTTTGGGATCGAGAACACATTAATGCACTTAGCAAATGAAAAGAGAAGAGATTTCATTCTCTCACCAGCCTCACTTTATTTGCACATTAAAAAGATCAAAGCTGACCGGCTGGTATTTTGAGAGTACGCTGAAAGTACCTTGTGTTTTTCCTTACTATTTTAGATAGTAAGGCTGATGCACCTCTCTATAAAGCCTAACGGGAGAAACGCTGCAGTGAGCTGGTACCTGACAGGCACTTGACAAACCCAGTCCCTGGGAAGCGGTGAGGTCTTGCCTTGAGGCAGCGGGAAGGAACAGGTTCCTCCTCAAAAATCTCTTTCAGTCCTTATTTTAAGACTTCTATAGAGCTTTGGCACTGACAGATTTTTTTTCCCCCCAAGTAAAGAGCTGAAATTGAAAAAAAACCAGCTGACCAAATATCCCACTTTAATTGCAGGAAGATACAGAACTGAACAAGTTAAATCTGAATTACTGCAATGTTACTCCTGAAAGGTTTACTGTATGGTGTGAGTCACAGTGTGGTTTGGTGTTTTGTCTATGCAGAGTTTGCAATATTTTATTTTTTATTTTTTTTTTTTTACAGAAGCAGAAGATCCATCAAAGCAAATTAGACCGATGGCTTTATCAAGCCCAGAAAGGCAAGGCTGGCAGTCCCGAACGCCCATCAATCCCACAGAAGCGGAGCAAGCCCCACAAAAGCACCTCCCCCTTTGGGCAGCAATATCCTTTCGAGGAAAATTCTTTCCTGATCTTTGCTTTAAAGAAGTGATTTGAGATTAATGTAAAGACCATTTGTCATTTTGGTTATAAGAAATGCTAATGGATTTACCAGCTTTTTACATTTTCTACAAATTAAGCTTGTATTGTGAACTTTTCTGTTAAGCACAAAACAGTAATGAAATAGCCTCCTCTAAATGCCAAAGCCCAAACCGAGTCACTCATCAATCCACTGCTAATTGTCAAATGTGTTTATTGCATGGGACAATTGATAACCTGTAATAAGACGTGATGGATTTAGCCAGCTGTGTTTCTACAATTTCAGGCTGATGTATGTCTGAGAGAAACCAAGAGAGTTACAAGAGTACAAAAAAACAACAAAAAAAAAAAGGAAGAGAAGAAACCAGTACAGTAGTGTTGATTCAGCACTGGTGTATTTTCTTCTCCTGATTATTTCTGTAATAACAAGCGTCTGATAAGTGGGTTAAGACTGACTGAAGGAGATGGCATTGGAAAAGAATTGCCATTACATTTGTTGATATTACTTTAGTTAATTTGAAACGTAGGCAAGTCATAGAATAATTTAGACTAGCAACATATTTCATGAGACTTTCCTTCTCAAGTTAATAAAAGAGAACACGTCTGTATTAGTAAGCACGCAATGTATTTAGATAAGTAAAGGGAGTCAGAGTGAATATTGCCTACATGAGAAATGAATGGGGATGGAATCCGCAGCAGAAAAAATGCTTGCTTCTTGTGGATGTTTGCATCCCCCATGGCACTGCAGTGTAAAAATCACCTGTTGCAAGTCTCTGGACACAGATCCCTGCGCTTGTCCATCTCTCACCTGAAGTCCTTTCCTCTTCAGCTGAAGCTGAAGGTGCCAGTACAGCCCCCTCTGCCTTTGGGACACGGCCACTGACCTACTGGGGAGCCCTCTGTGGCACCAATCCAGCCACGGCACATGGGCACAGCCAGGCAATAGGGCTGGAAGGAGCCAGCTCAGAAGTTCACCTACCAAAACCAGAGAAGCCCCCATGGGGGAGATGCTCAGCTCCTGATCCATCAAGGCTTGAGGACAGTGTGGTGGCACCCTCATCTGGTGATCTTCCCTTTTTTTCCCCTCTATCATTAGTAAGTTTTCTTCTACCAAAATACTGCCAAAAAAGCCAGCCACACCAAATACCGGGAACAACTCACATGATATTCGCAGCTGACCACATCCTCCTCAGTCTTTCTTCTTCTTGGCACACTCAGCTGATGAGCTCACAGAGGACGATTTACCCCTCACCCAATGGGACTTGAATTCAACCACCATTCCCAAGCACTCTGGTAAAAATGGGGCATGACTTGTGAAAACCTAGCATGGGCTTAAAACCCAAAGATGATCTGATGATGCCTGACTAATGAATGTGTGGTAGCAAAAACCAGCCAAGAGACAGGACCATGTTAGTCCTACAGAAAGCACAGTGATTAATCACACAACCAGATGAGCACATATAATGACAGAAGGCAATGGACATCTTCACAGAAGGCTCAGATGTCTTCTTGGAGGGTAATTCGTACAGGATGCAAGATTACGGAGCTTCATGCACGCTTTTGATCTGTACCACATGGGGTTAGATTAGAGAAGGCATGAAATGTATACAGCCTCTTCAAGTTGCAGGAAAACTTCTTGATCACAAAAGAAGATATGAATCAAGAAGATTTGCTTGAGGAAAATCTCAAAGTTCAGGGTTTTGACAGTGCCCCCAAATACAACTAGGATGTGGTGAACCTTGGCTTGCTTTTGAATTCACCTGTGTGAACTGAAATTGGAAATAGAAACACTGCAGCAGCTTCCTGCACATATTTTCAACCTGGATTTCATTAATATCTTCCCTGAGCTGGGATTTTGCTCATGTACAGTGTTCAAATCTGTTCAGGCTTTGTTTGGAAGCAGAAAAACACGCCTAATGGAGGCATCCTGTATAACCTCATAGAAAATGATAGTGTTAGACAGCTCTTTTTTTTTTTTTTTTCTAAACAGCTATTAAAATTTAATACATAATCATATCCCACTACGGAATTCTACAAGAGTGTTAAAAATAACCCAACAGGAAGCATAAAAGCACTTATTAAATTCTACAAGTATTTACAGTAATTTCTGCATATGACTCTATTAAATTTCCATGGCACACTCAGTCCCATTTCTACCAAGTTCCACGGAATTTTTCCAAAATGGTCAGCTCTTTCTTTCCAGTTTCGATGAACAAAGAAACAAGGCAGCCTGCTTCTTATCTGAGGTCTGGTTAGCTCAACACCGGTGACTGCAAAACACAGCAGCAGACTCTCAGCTGGCAAAATCGAGCATGGATCTGTTGCCTTCAAATCTGGGCTCAGGGACTGCAACGCCTCCTCTGCCTGCCGCTCACCTCAGAATAATCCATGTGTCTCCTGCTTCTGGCTCCCGTTCACCCATTAGTCAACTTGCAAAGCTATTGTTTTGAGCTTGGGTATATTTTAGTAGCTGTAAAATTAGCTGCGTTAGTTCATAAATTACGGGAGGGGTTCCTGAGACGTTATTCCCTCTCACATTTTCGGCTGGAGGTGGATGGGACGGCCAAGGACTGAGGTCATTGGTGCTTTGTGTTTAGCAGGAGAAGGGGAACTGGCGGCACCTTCCAGCAGACCGTCTCCCAGTGACTGTCAGGGTTGTGCAACTGGATGTATCCATGGTGCCCTGGAAAGCTACAGCCCGGCTCTGCTAGAGATGCTCTTTCCGAAATAGACTCTGTATTTCAAAGAATGACACTTTCTGACTTCCCAGACACAAAGGCACAATCCTTTCCATTACAGAGTTTGTCTCATCGCCCCAGGTTGGTCTGGCCCTGAGGAGCTGCTGTCTAGAGACCATTGCAACCGGGCTGTGAGGATGGGTCATGCTCTGTACAGGCGGTTACCAAAAATACTTCTGGGAACAAAGACGTTCCTTGATTTTTCTGCAACTGAAGTAAATCTTAGACAAAAAACCCAGAGGGAGCTGTTGGCACACATCACGCAGCCATCAGACAGGAATCATGCTCAGGATCAGCCAGCTCCTTGACAGGCAGGAGTTTAGAAACCATTTAGCACATGAAAGCTGGTAAATATGTGTGTATATATATGTATGTATATGAGAGACTTACGCATACAGAAACGGGGCTAGGCATATAATTTTCCAAAGCTGAAAATGTGTCACTCAGCCATAACTGCTAAACAGAGAGCAATCAAAATGATTGCTTTAAAGATTGTGATAGGGAGTTCAATGAAGGCTCTTAGAGATACTTATACCCACAGTTGTGGATTTAATAGGGTGGTTCTGCCTAGTGGCTGAATAGATGCAACTGTACGAGACTGGTGAATGACAGTACATGCTTTTGAAAACTTCACTCGGTAACATACTGTCTTTGTAGACTGCAAACTTCCCGATAGATGAGGGTGCCTTTCGGATACCGAAATGTAAACAGATGCTCCCCTGCAATTAAGTCTAGAGGAGCTGCACATTTGCATTGATTTTGCACTCACTAGTAGAGTTCCTCCAAATTACTCCCAGACAGTAGCGTTGCTGTTTTGAGAGCACAGAGCTGAAGCAGGAAATATTTTCAGCTCAGTTGCTCATTGTTTTGCAAACATCCTTGGGGCAGGCTGCTTGCCCACAGCTACTTTGTGAACCACCAGCATGAGTGATGCCACTTGAATACCACCGAGATGAGAAATAAAGTCCTTAAGCTGAACACAGACCGGGGATCAAAGGCATTTGGGGGTGCTGCTGTCATTATTTGTGTATCTTCAGCAACTGCTCAGCTCTTCCTGGTGAATGATCAGCGCCCACGTGACGCCAGCCGAAGTGAAAGGGATGGGTGTTCAGGGAATTACGGCAGAGCAATTACAAGGCAGCTTTGAGTTTCAGTGTTGTATCGACTTGCCCATTAAGCGCTTGATGGACTTTGGTTTTCTCAGATGAGTTTTCTGCTTGGCACTTCCTCTTACCTCTAAGCTACACTGTGTGTTATACAGCTTTGCTTGGCTTGCATCTAGCCCTGGCTTCACCACAGGAAAAGCTTCCTATCAACAGGCCAGGTACATAATAAGGTATATTCTCCTTGAGTTATTTATGAACTAAGAACACTTCCCTTGGCAAGGTAGCAATACCTCATCTCAGACCCAATTCCTTAAAAAGCAGCTTCCTCTTTTTCCAGATGTGACTTGTTCTTCTGAAAATTGGATTTCTGCTCCCAAGTGCCTGGTTCCCAGCTCTGACCACAGAGGATGGAGTCTGGCACTGGAAAGAGAATCCCGCTGAGCGCCCAGTTGTGTTTGCAAAGGGAACGCTCATCCTCTGCATGCAGAGACGCTGCCATGCAGACAGCACACAAATCACACCTATGTCGCATCTGTTATTGCTTCTCCTGTCTCTGAAGGAGGTGTGGAATCGCTGTTGATAAACTCATTTACATAAATTAGTGAGTGCAGCATACTGTTTGCCTGAGATGGCTGCAGCGCTATGACTTGGGGCAGCTGTTGTTCATCACAGCAGCAGCATCTTCCTCCACAAGCCCCAGGCACAGGTGCACTGCCCCACACCTGGGGACACTGGCAACGCACTGGCCTCCTCCTCCTCCTCCTCCTCCTCCTCCTCCTCCTCCTCCTGGAGGAGTGATGTAATTGTCACACAGGGTGTCTTGACAGGGATATCTGCCACCTTGAGAGATATGCTGCTGGTTTCACTTCAGGGAGCGAGGTGGGACGGCGGACATGAGGACCACAATGCTCTACTGGCCTTTGTCCCTTGCTTTTCAGGGCATTTGGAGCTGGTGTGTCACCTGCTCACAGCACTCCAACTCATGAGTCCTTCTTTTACCATCATTTTACCATCCCATGCATAGTACAACGGGCTTCAAAACCCTCAGAGAGTACTTCCACCAACGCACAGGAAGAGTTGTGTAGCAAATATAAGTGAAAGATTGTGTTTTGATTTTATACTCCATAAAAGTCCATTCCATCTTGGAAGGCGATACAAAGAAGTGGGGAATCCAACTCTATCCCTTGGAAATCACCCAGCTGACTCCAGAGGAGGATCAAATCTCCATAATGCAATAAAGCAGACAAATGAAAAAAGATTCTGTAATGGAGGTGAAGTCCAAATTTCCTCCATGTCAATGGGAAAAGTCACTGGCCTCTAGTCAAAAGTGTGTTCTGTGCTGACCAAGTAAGTAACTCACAGGGTCAGAAGCTGAGCAGTTTTGGAAAGATTGTACAGTGGGAGAATAAAGGGCTAAACTGATAATCCTATCAGGGAAATATAACTTAATCTGTAGCTACATACGAAAGATCGAATCCACATTAGAGCAAATTCACCAAATTTGCCTCTATCTGTTTCTTATGCTGACAGTGGAATTCACTACCCAATGTTTTGTGTCTAATTACCTGCATTACAAGCAAAGTACACAGATTTTCTTAGAATTCTTCTTCTTTTTTTTTTTTTCCTCTGAAAGTTCAGTCCTCATAAGAGGATTCCCATCCTGTCCTTGGCAGAGTCAGAAATCAGGTTTTTCACAACGCCTTTCACAGAAAAAGGAACTTCTACGCGACTCACATCTGCATGCTGAGACTTAGCAGGAGCTCCTTGCACAAAGCTCCTCAGGCTCACCCGGGGAACCAAGCCAAGCTTTGCACCAGTTTAGTGCCCTTGCACTTTTCCCCATTTCTTTGCTTTTGTTTCTGTTTCTCCTAGAGACTCCCCATGGCCTTTAATGGCACATGCCTGGGAATTAAACCTTTTGGGTGCTGAATTAAAAAATGCTCCACTAGGCTGCCAAAGCGACAGCAGGGGCTGGTCCGCCAGTGGGCATGAGCACAAGCAGCCTGGCAGCATCTTGACCTGTGGCACTGAGCTTACAGATGCCCAAAGAATGTGGTTCTACTCCAGTGGATTAAAAAAGAGCAAGCCTCAGACTGCCTGTGTCCTGGAAGGAGTAGTTCCACCAAGCCTGGCCTAAGGTTTTATCATATGTATAAGGAATATAACTGAAAACATAGAGGATTATCTAACCAAGCCCACAGGCACACACAGCAAATTAAAAAGCCATTCATTCACTCGCCTTTGCTGTCATTGAAGGCGGCTCACTAACTACCGCAGCAAACAGAGATGTTTTACAGGAGTGAGGATGTCAGCACTGGATTAACTCTTTCTTTTGCCAGCGATGCACATTGCTGTCTGGTACAATTCCCTCCAGCTGCCCCCATCTGGAAGCTGCAGCCCAGATAATGGAGCCAAGAAGCTTTTGAAGGTTAGGAAAGGATGCACGGGGAGCTCACTAGAGAGAGCAGCACAGGCCACTGAGAAACCAATAATCCTGTGTGCCTCTGACCAGTTTCATCATCTCTGTGCTGCCCAAGCCCAGGTGTTGGTACATCCCTCCGTCCATACCAGTGAAGCAAACGCCTCCCATTTGCACAATGCTCTGGTGTCATCCACAGGTCTGTGCTGAAACGTAACACAGCTCTCCCTGCCCCTAGGCACACACAAATCGATGGGATAAATCTGTTCGATCGATTAGTGCCTCGAGCTGCCACAGCAGGAAGCAACCCGCTGATGAGACCACGGTGAGCCTACGCTAACCAGCAGGGTTCATTGAGCTACTGGCCCCGCTGACGCAATGCGACATGCAATAACAAATAAAACCTGTCAGTGCCTCTGCCATGAAGTCATCAGATGGCAAATAATTGGGAAGGGGAGAAAACCGGTAACCCACAGCTGGATGGATTTTATTTTCACTTGCTTTAAAGAGACTCCTTTCTTTAAAGGGGCTCTCTACGACCTCTTCACAGGAGGAGCGCAGCTCTGGCTCAGCCCCAAACCCAGCAAAGAGACCCGTTTCCAGCAGAAGTGAGGGTGCTGGCGGTCAGAGAGGAAGCATCCCACCACTGATAGGGCTGGAGGACGTCGACGCTGTGACGACGTGGACCTTTTCCTAAAGGGCGAATGGGAACAAGCTGGTCTGAGCTGCTGATCTCCCACTGACGCTGGAAACTCACTTTCCCATTCAGCAATAAAAGTTATAAACAACTTGTTTCGGGGGAAACAATAGGCTTAAAGATGAACCCTAGCAAAAGATAAAAGCAGGAGACTCATGCCTGATGCAATGGTACACGATGTTCTGCGAGCCCTGACAATCTTCTGCAGCTTTCGTACTATTTTGTGGCACCGGCTCTGTCCTTGACGCTGTCTGCTAAGCATCTGCCACCCTGACGGTGCCATAAGTATCAAGGAAGGACAAATACAAAACAGGCTTGAACCACTCTGGGGTTTGAAGCCACTCAGTAAAAATAAACTGAAGCACCACTCAGCTCTCCGTTCAACAGAAGCAGTTCTTGGAAATGAATGAAGGGAAATAAAGTGCATGTTCATTTCCCTGGTACATAGCAGGGAGACTTTTTGAGAGGAAAGCATTTAGATCCTGGGCTTTGTAACAGAAGCTATGAAGTCACCTCATTGCTCCGAGGCTCTGTACACCCATAGGATATTGTTGGTTGCAATAGTGGGGCCACATCCCACCCCATGACATGAGGACGGGTCGACGGTGGGCTGCAGGGACACGCTACCTGTCACTGTGCAAGCAAGACACAGCGCGGCTTTAGAGCAATGCCAGCAGCACAGCTGCTGGAGATCACTCAGACACCAGGACCCCAAGTGATGTCTTGGCGCTGGGCTTTAACCAAAATGCACCCTGAAAAGGGGTTCTTTCATGCATGCTCAGCAGAAAGCTCTCCCTGGGAGAAACATCTCCTGGCAATGCTTCCAGAGGCTGGTGGCTGGCTGTGGGACAGGACAGCGTTCCAACTACATGGAGCAGAGCAAAGCAAGGCTGTCTGTGCTCCCAAATTGCCTTAAATTGCTGTAACTGCCTGCAAATTGTTTACCTTTCAGGAGGGAGCAGCACAGCACCCTAGCCAGTCCTGCAGTCAGTGATGTGCAAACCTGTCAGCCCTTAGAATAAAAGAGTTTTTATGAAGACTATATCCATGCAAACCTCTATCGCTCCTTCCCAGTGCTGCCAAAAATGTCTCCAATCTCCTGAGCTAATCTGGCCTTCAAACTGCTCTGAGTCCAAGTGGCAAGTGCAACAAGCATGGAATAAACCTTTTCCACTGAAGGAGCCCTTACTCTGTTGTGCTCTGCTTATGCAAGTGACTGTGGTACTTCGAGAACCAGCGAGGAGCCCTGTGCATGCTCGAACCACAGGGTATCTTGCTTAGCACATATGTAATTTGTTAATGGGGTAATGTAAGCATGATTGGCTGCAGATGTCACAGCAGATTTAAGCATTGGGTCTGTATTGGAATTCCTTTAAGGTTGCTAATGTAGTAAACTGATTGATTAATTAGCTTGCAAACCATCTGACTTCCCGCTTTTGTGGCAGTATCTGTTGGAATATCAAGTCACTTGACAGTGAGTAAAGAAAGAAATATGTGAGATGCCAGGCATACTACAGGCGGCAGATTCCTTGTTTGACCAGCAAAATAAACATTTCAGGTCTGATCGAAAAATGTCTTGTTTGGAGATGGCTGTGGTATAATTAAATGCAGGAAAAGCAAAAAGCACAGCTGCCACCTCCTCACTCCACCGCTCACAACAACAATTTGGAGGCTGGGGGTGGTGGGCAAGCCAGCAAGGCCAGATTTTCAGAAAAATTTGGCGGATCTGAGGTCAAGCGTGCAGTACCAGAAGCTGGAGCCAGATTCTCAGTCACGTTCAGCCTCTTTCTCTTGCTCACTTGCAGCAAAAGGAGATCAACCCTCCAGATGCTTGTTCAGCACAGCAGCTTTGCACCGGTGCAGCGGGAGAGCACCCTGGCCTTCGCCATGCTGCTGGGAAGGGTCTGTGCCCGTGTCCTGCCTTCTGCAAAATGGCATTTCTTGGAGGGCTTCTGGCTGCGGGGCAAGGCAGCAGCTTGTTTAAATAAAGATATTTGCTCAGAGGAAGCTTATTAATTCTCACTCAGTGTCAGTAGCAGCAGAGAAACCGCATGACGAAGGAGTTCAAACGCTGGGGAAACACAGTCAACCTATAAACAGGAAGTTAAAAAAAAAAAAGAATTCCTAAATCCCAAGGCATGTCCTGCCCTTAATCACCACACACTCAGCTGCCACCACGCTGCTGCGTTTGCCTTACCGGAGGGAAGCGATGTTTTAGTTGCTTGTCCTTAGCAGAGCCCCTGGTCCCGTAGCAGGTGGACTCTCAGGTAGCGGCATCGACAGCAGCATCTCTGCTGGCAGAATATTTTTAATCTCCAGCTCAGTGGCATATAAAACTTGCTTTTGTGCTATCATGCTTCAGAGTTGTTGAGTGTATTTGAGGGGGTTACATGGCCAGGCTGTGCAAGTGCATGGAGGGAAGCATGGCACTTCATGGTTGAATAAGCCAGTGCTTACACCCGGAGCCACCATGGGACTGCTTGATCCAATCCTGCATGCACTTTTTTGCCTCAAAAAAGCTTTTTTGGGCTTTGGGCATTGCGGTGCATGGCAGTGACTGCTCATGCCCTCTGCTGGTTGGATTCCTGGGAGTCTGAGAGATTTGTGCAATGATCTTTTTTAGGAACAAATGCATCTAATCCAGCCCTGCAAAGGGGCTGGGATTTTAGAAGAGGCAGGTGCACTCCTGGAGGAAAGTTGCAAGCCGGGTTTATTAGATTTTTGTCAGATCTGGACACACATTAAGCTTTTCTGCAAATGTCCCACACCCATGGCACTTCATTGGGTGGGCTTGAGCACCAAACCAGGGAGTGGGAGAGGACCTAGCAGGACTCGTGCTGGGGACCAGCACAGTGGCACAGCATGTGGGAGATGTGATGGGCTCACGTGTTGGCAATGCCCAAGCGCCAAACTCAGAGCAGGAGAGTGGGATCGAATGAACAGAGTTTATGCTTTACTTATCTGAACCTATTGTGCAAAAAATGGGAGCTTGATCCTGTGGGATGCTGCAGCTCCAGATCTTGAGGGTGAAAAGCTGTGCTAGCTCTGTGTATGGTGGTGAGTGACAGGAAAGGCATGGACATGGGGGAGGAACAAACCTCTAAGCAGACATCCTATGCTCATCACAGCAAAACCCCAAAGCACTTGAACACCCCCTCCCCCAACCCCACCGTGAAGGGCAGCCAGCGTTAGCCCCTCGTGCAGGCTCAGACCTCCGTGTTTGCATCCATGTAACTCCTTCCATGGAAAGCATGACCTGAAACGAGCAGGCACTTGGTATTTCTGTAGCTTTTGAGATCTAGTTTGGTGACAGTGTTGAGATAAAGAACCATGGTTAGTCCAAGGTCTTCAGAGATGGTTGTCAGATCATGACTTGGTCTTGCAGCCCTCACATGGGAGCTTCCACCAGACTGGGCATCACGTCTCTGCTGAGCAGTTTGCTTTGACTGTACCCAAGCTAGAGTAGCTGGAACAAACCCATGGACCCTTTTCTGAGCAGCTTGGCTGCATCTCCTGAGCAGGCGGGCATCTCCCTGCGTGGCTGTGGGAAGACGTGGGGTGGCAGCGGCAGGACGACTGCTTGCGAAGGAGCCAAGGGGCTGACTCACGGGTGCTGAGCCCCTGCCAGCACCGCCGGCTCCCGCTGACTTCAGCGGCTGAGAGAGTTCTCGGTGTTTCTCCCTCTTCCCTTTCGGCACAGGAATCGTTACTCATTCTGTACACAATGCCAGGTACGTTTTATTGTGGAACGGGCAATGACATGGAGCGGCTGGGCATGGGAATGCAATTGATTGGAACTCTGGATTTCCTACATGACTTCAAATTATAACAATCCCAGATATTAAGATTTTGGCACCAGGACCAGTTTGGAGGATAATTATGTACTATGATCTAATTTTTAGGATCTGCATTTATTGCCAAATCTCGACGGCCTTCCTGTCTCCCTCGAGAGCAATTCAAGCTGCAGGTTCCTTAACTCTCTCATCGCCTAGGTTGTTCTGACTTTTTCTCTTTTTTTCCCACCTTTCTTGTATGTCTTTTGGGAAAGCTTCTATCCAGACCTGGAGGAGGTCAGGCTCTTCTTTTAAAGTCTTTATCATTTTAATCCACAGGGGAAAAAAAACCACCCAAAACCAAACCACCAACAACCTGGGACAGAGTTGGCATCTTTTGAACTTCATGCACCATTTATTTCCAAAAGTTGATGCTCCTGCAGATTTAATAACTGATGCCAGTGTCAGGGGTTTATGGATGTACGCACACAAAAAAACCTTACCACTTTATCACTGATGATTGAAGAGCCATTTTTCAAAGTCCTTATAAGACAAGAACAAATGTGCAGGTCAGGAGAACTGTGACATCCCAGGGCTAATGTCCCTGGTGAATGGAGCCCTTGTCAAGTGACTTTAGACACATGGAGAAGCGGGGTCTTCAGGGGGGACGATGAAGCTTCACTATTTTTCTGCATGCTGTTTTGGACTCCTGATGCCACCACACCTCTTTTCTGTCTGAGATTCCTCAAGCTGAGGCAAGTTCAGCTTCAATCCCGTCCCTAACGGTAGCTGCTGCCTTTGGGCTTGTTTTGCTCTGCATAAATAACTCGGCACATACAAAGCACAGACCTGAAGTGCACAGGGGAAACATTTCACGTACGTCCCTGCAACACACAGCGAATTCTCTCTCTTTCAGGCTGTGCTTGCAGCAATTCATGCTCTTTCAGCTAAAATTGTTCTGGATATTATCTGTGCTGTGATTCACTCCTTCACACTAGATTTGATTCTCCTGAAAGGCTGTTTCACTTTCTATGACTAATTTGAGGCTTTGTGTTTACCCGCATTAGTGAATCTTGGCAGTGGCTGAGTGACAAGCGGTGGAGGACTCACAGTTTTAAGCTGCGTGTGAAATCATTAGGAGCTGCCAGTAATGATGGGGCAGGACGATGCTGACACACAGAGGAGCTGCCCACCTGAGCCTGAAGGAAAATAAAACTGGGATAGAGCTGGCATTTGTGGTTTTCCACCCGGTACTCAGTAAGGGCTGGCATCTCTGTAATGTCATTGCATTTCAATTTTCAGCTTATAATCAATAGGGCGACAACCTTCTGGGGATCACTGAAGCTGGTTACATTGGAACGAATGACGGTTAACGTCTACAGGAATCAGAAATGATTTGTAAACCATCCAAGAGCAAAGAGTCCTAAATGCATGGGGTTCTCCGGGTAGTCTGTGAGCCATTCACTAAAAGTTTCAAACACACAGAGTGAACAGCTCTGCCTTATTTCTCCATAAAGGCAGGTGCAGAGACTGCAATTTTAAAAATGTGGGGTTTAATTTTGGGCATTTCAGTCTGGGGAGACTTTTCTTCATATTTTTTTTTTTTTTTTTAAATACCCAGTTTCTAACAGTAATAATCCCTTTACAAGTCCTTCCATCCCTGCATGGTAGAGCAGAACATTTCCCCAGAGCAGCAGCTTTGCCTCAGCTCCATTGGCAGCCTCAGCCCTTGCTCTGGGGCATTATGGTACCCGCAGCCAAAATGGAACAGCATTGAGACAGCGCCTGCCTGTACTGCCCAGGCTTACTCGAGTAAGTTTATTCTCATCTCCTGATAAAACAAACCATCCCCCTCAGGCTTGCTTCTAGAAAAAAAAAAAAAAAAAAAAGAAGAAAGAAAGAAATCAAATACTAAAAACATGTTAAAATAAACAACACGCAGCGAAAATCTGTTTTCCCTTGTTTTCCTTAGTAGGAAGTCAGCAGCCTCGACAGGGCTTTGATGTGGGGATGCACATTTGATGTCAGCATTGCTGACAGACAGGCCTCAAAAGGCTCCAGAGGAGGGTTTGAGTTCACACAAACACTCCCACATTCACGTATTTCTCTGCAAGGGCATCCGAGCCCTCCCAGGTGCCGGAGCCTGCAAAACCTGGACCCGCAGCCTCCTGGGGACGGGCTCCCCCTGCACCTGCTTGAGCTGCTGCCACAGAACCCATGTGCAAGGATTGTTCCTTTTGCACTTTGGTTCCTGTTCTGGCTGGAGATTAAAACAGATCAAAACCTAAACAGAAGCCCCCTCCCCTCTGAGGCAGGGTAGTTGCTTGGGAAAGGTTTGATTTTTTTGCAGAGGTTTGATCTGAACCTCTCTGAAGACTCAGGTGAGTGTAAAAGCGCAGGAGCCTACACGGGCTTTTTAAGACTTGTGATCTCCAGGGCAGAGTCGCAGTCACTCCCAGGAAATATCACACAGGCATCTACAGAAATGTTCAAAGCACGGAGAAAAAAGCTCTGCCGTTTTTATTTCCTGAATGCTTGAGGCTGCACAGACCCTGGTGTTTGCTTATCAAGGTGGTTAACAAGGTGCCACCCTCCTCTCAGCCCTGCAGAAAAGCCTTTTCTAGCAGTCATCGTCCATCTAAAGCTACTCAAGCCAGGAAGATTTTTTTCTTTTCTCCTGGAGCTTCAGGAGTCCCTCGGCACAGCCCTGCGATTGCCAGTCTCCCAGTCACTTATACCACCCTGTGCAAACAGCCAAGTTCTCAAGACTTTATTAAAACACCTAAAAAGGGTAAAGACACCTGAACATCAGATGGGCAGGACTCTTCACATTTGGGTGACTCCGTTCTTATTAAAAGTGAAACTTTTGTGCCTGGGCTGGAGCCTGCCCTGGCTTTCAGTCCTGGGACATTTAAAACAACAACCACTTGTACCAAGCTGTTGCTTGACCATAGCAATGGTTTCTGTTGACACCAGATGGTTTTCATATAACTCAATATTTTTGTTCTGAAATAATAACATTGCCAATTGTGAATGAATTAAATTGTCTCAACCCGCACTTTCCCACCAATTATAGTGAATTATGAACAACTCTTGAATAAGAGAATCTCCCTTATAGTTATTGGAGCTAGAAGATATATTTGCCTTGTGGCCAGCTTTATATTATTTGACTGATTTATAGATCCATAACTCGTGGAATTAGAGGTGATCCTTTTTTCAGAGCTTTAATTCAAAGTAGTTTCTTTTTTCTTTGAAATCATGTGGAAAATGAAGATGATAGATTTCGCCCCCATATATTTGCAGCCCTCTAATAACAAGTTGAATCTCACTTGAAGCTTTCTAGCCTGCATCCTCACCATACATTAACTCAGGAACTCGCTGTTCCAAACACACTCCCTCTAAGAGGAAATGGACGTTAGATTTTTTAAAATATTGGTCAACCTTTACCCCTGCTGAGAGCCAGTATAAGGCTCAGGAACCTCTTGATAAATTTAGGCATGTGGTGACTTTTTTTCCATGGAAAACCAAACCGGCAGAAGCAGATTTTATATGAAGAACAGCTTGTCAGAGCGTTATCAACAGAAATCATCCTGCAATGAATACTACATTGCTGTTGCGAAAACATAGATTTTTGTCAAATTTATTTAGGGCACAGAAAAAACCCTACAACACTCTTTGAATAAAGCTGACATAATTCTTCAATGATGGAAAATTTTAAGGCTATTCTTGTGTTAAGACATTGCTATGTCTGACCCAAAGTTGAAATGTTGGAGTCGGAATGCCTCCTCCTATGAAGGCATAGGTGTCTCATCACTCCTATTGAAATTTATGGAGTCTCCATGGTCGAGTTGCGTTTGGAGGATTAATTTAGCAGGACAAAGATGCCAACTCTCCTACACTTATCTGAACCTAGGGCAGACTCTCAGATTTCTCCAGAACAAATTTGTACTTGGAATTGTTGACAGGATTAAAAAAGAAAAGCATCCCTGTACTTCAGAAGTTATTCTGGGATTGAAAAAATCCAAGAGATTTAGAGATTTTAAAAATGTTTGCTAAAGAAAACAGGTCCTTTGGCTTCTTCTAAAGGCTGCTAATTTACTGGAGTAGATGACTCTGTGAAATTTTGCTGCTGTTGGGCTGGAGTTCGGTCAGATTATAGGTTTTTAAAAGTTATTTTTTTCTGGTAATATCTAATAAAATGAAAACCTGACAGTAAAGATACCTCTGCCTGGCCCACCTGCAAATGATGTCATGGAATTTCTCCCTTCCCTACATGCTAGCCAGTCAAATGTCTCGTTAGAAAAGAAGAGACGGAAGTATTTGTTGTGAAATAACCAAAAAAAAAAAAAAAAAGAACATTTAATAGGTCAGGCTTGCAGAAATGCCTCCAGACAAGCTGGGCCAGTTGGGGTCGGTTCAGCCTCCCAGGGCACAAGGCATTAGTAGCATTTTCCATGGGCTAAGTACAAGAGAAAATTGGCTCTGGATGTTCCTCCAATACCTGTGCTGCCTGCAATGATTTTTTTAAATCCTGGTACAAAACAGCATTTGATGCTGGAGCCTTTCAAATTGGGCTATGAAAAATCAGTGGCACTTTGCCTCTAATCTTCCCTTTATTCCATTATCTGGATCACATTTTTCTCAACCCCAAATTTCTCCCTTTGCTCAGAGCTCCCCTTGCTCTAATGGATGCTCCATCAGTCGACGCTCGCTGTTAGCATCGCATTGCCAGCCTTCAGGCATTGAGTGCTGGCTGTGAGAAGCTCGGCATGTGCTGGAGAGCCCTGTAGGACCCAGACCCTGCAGCTCTCCAGCCTCCCTCAAGTGACGGGACAGGCTCTGCTCCTCAGGGAGCTCTGGCTCCTGTGCTTGCCTGTGGGCTGGGATGGAAGCATGGGGTGAAGTCCACTCTCAGCTCCCTTACATACATGGAGGGCAAAGAGATGCACTTCCAGAGGACCCATCCAACCCATCTATGCTAGGATGCAGAGGAATTACAGTGGGATGAAGGTGGGTTAATTAACATTAATAATATACAGCTGTGGGATTGCTTCAGGGGCAGTGGGTTGGCTGATGTGAATAATGGGCAGCTGTGGCTGGTTCCTGCTAAGTAGTTACATAGCACCGAGGAGTATGGGAGAGAGAGACTTGGAAGGGGTGAAGGAAGCAGAAAGAAGAGAGCCCTGGGGATGCAGGAGAGATGGGGGGCTGGCTGGAAGGCTGGAAGAGGGGCCAGGAGAAGGAAGACTATGGACACAGCAGAGGCAAGAAGCAGGGTGGACTGGCCTGGAGAGGATGAAGAAAGAGTGTGGACAGTAGATGAACTTTTCAATACTTGAAGGGGATTGGTGGCTGTGCTGGGGCAAGGTGTGGGAACTACTTATGAAAGTTAACCTGGTATGGGATGGTAAAAGCCTTGTTGCAGCCACCTAGTTTTGCTTTTGCTGTGACACTGGGATGGGTGGCAATAGCCTCTGGAGATGCCCACCCCTCTGCATGGAGCACAGAGCAGTGGCAGGGGAATGAGACCCACCGCACTGCCTAATGCGGACATCGGGCACTGGTACTTGCTCCTGCTGAGCTCCCCCCACCCGTGTCCCACCAATGGTTGGTTAAGACAGCACTGACACCCTGTGCCATCACCGCTTTCACACAGGGAGGGAAAGGTACAGCCAGGAGGGACATGGGTGGGACGTGGCTCAGGACTTTAAGCCCATCCACGAAGGCGCAGTCACCTCTAATGCTCCACATCATTAATGGGGTCCCGGAGCCTGTGATGGCTTCTGGACAGATGCCACCCAGCCACTTTACCATTCTCAGGCTCACATTCTCCTGCCATCTGCAGATGATTATTGCAAAGCTCAAAGTCCACTGGCTCCTGAACAACATCATCCAGTCATCCCAGTAGGCTAATTCGAGGCGGTGTGTGCTGTGGAGGGAGGGGGAGTGCTGTTATTATTCATCTCATGAACTAAAGGTGCTCGACTCTGGTTTGTTTTAATGGAGCAGTAACCACAGGCTAATATTATTAACTGCTTCTCAGCAGCATGCCAAAAATCCAGTCCTGTTGTGAGAGGAAAAAAGGAATAAAGCACTTGAGAATCCAATATCTTTGGTGCTAATTTTAGGCATGTATGCTGGCACAGGGAGCTTGTTTCATCCACTCAAATCTGGTGCTGTGCCACAGAGTCAGATTTACAGACTATTAGTGTCTCAAATAGCACTTCATGTGCAAGAAGCAAGGGGAAAAACACCGGGTCCCTCAGCTTTGTGGGGTTTGAGCTGAGTTATGCAAACAAAGTTACTTTAACTGTGGAGTTATTTACAGGTTGGCTCATAAAAGTTTTAGTGACAGATTTCAATGAATTAATTTTTCTGACTTTCATTTGCTGTCTTCCCCGTTCTTCCCCCTCTAGCTATTACATGTAATTACAGGAAATCTTAGTATATCACATCTTCAAAAAGACACAATGAAAAGCAATAGCGAAGATATTCATTTCTTCCTTCTTTAATATTTTTCTTGGATGCGATGAAAGGGTGTGGCAGAGCTTTTCCTCACAGCACCTCTGAGCTCGCTCAGATCACCCAGTGTAGATACCCCAAGCACTCCTCTCCTCTCAGTACCGACAACATCTGGCAACCCTGCAGCAATTACTTAGTGCTTTCTTGGCCTTTGAAACTGCTTTTAATGATTACGTGAGACACCCACAGTAAGCAGTCTAAATATGGCCTTTTTCTTTTTTTAAAGCATTAAAGAAGGAACATTAGTGGATGTCTTTTAAACCTGTGTGTTTGCTTGGACCTCATGGAGCAAAGCCATTGTTGACAGTCATGCTTACATCTAAGCGGTAAAGCTCAAAAGCACAAGCTTCATTTGCAACCCATCATTAATTCAGGAGAAAGGAAGATACAGCCATACCTGCAAACGCCTCCTGACAACGTGCTTGAGCCCAGAGCTTTGGTGCACGAAGAAGAAGGGAAAAGGAAACAGCTTGAATTTGCCCTATCAACTTAAAATATCCCCAAGCATCCTTTTGTCCCAACTGGAGCATCTCTGCTGGCTCTTTGCAGCCATCCACCAGCACTGCTCCCAGTGCATCCATCCCCTTCCCCATGACAGACTCACTGTGCAGCTTACATGGCACTTTCTGCAGCTACTTTGGCTTTAACAACATTTTCCAGCATGTCAGAAGAATAGCTAAATGTCACTTAAAACATAAGAATACTTCTCTGAAAGTATGGCTGAGACTGTCTCCAAATGCATAGATATCACCTGACTATTGACAGAAAATATAAAACTAGATTAGGAGAGAAATGGAATTAAGAGACAAAGACAGTGGACATAGTTGGATAAAAAGACACAGAGAGAAAAAAAACCCCAACACTGCTAGTTTGGTTGCCTTCTAAGAAGGAAATTGGCTTTTTAAACGGAAAAAAAGTTTCCACTGGAACCTGGGGAGAAAGTCAGGATCAAATAGATACAGTTTGAGGCACAGACCCAAATGAGGGCTTACATTACTGATCCTTTGTTTTCTAAATGGTCCTTCTTTTAATTTTATGTACTGTCAGAAAAAACTTTTGAATACATAAATACTGTTGGAAGTTAAATTGATACAAATATTATTTTTTTTACTTTTTTTTTAACAGGTGTACGTCAAACGATAATGGCTTGATCACTGAAAGAAACATAATAAAATTCACTTGCAAAGGAAATATTACCGCTTACATCGAGTGTGAACAGCTTGCAGTCTACACTGAATTTCAGTGCCCTGGCATAGACATGTATAAAGGAAACTTGATTAAAATCAAAATAGGGTCCAGTTCCTCATCCCTGTTAGTAACTTTGGGGCTGTGGATGTGTGCACGGGGGATTGCTTCTAGACATGATTGAGATGGACCCAATGCCCCTACTCGTCTGAACCATCACACTGACATCTTGCAGCTTCACGTACTTTGTGCACCATAGAAATTGCATTGAATCCCAGTGATATCACTGTTCCAAAATCCCCTTAATCCTCAAAGCAGATACAACCACAGGGTTTTAAACACCTCTGTTAATCCCTTATAGAGAGTAATAAATCATTTGTTTGATGAAACTTTATCTGTTAGACATCAACACAGACATTCCTGTGACATGAAACGCCAGGAGTGATCCAAGGGTTAAGCACAGGAAGGCAGACTAAAAATTTACCTCAATTAAGTCACAGATTTAGACATTTTTCTGATCTGGAGATCAAGGTTGAGTTACTGGCAAGTGATGTAAGTTGTATCTTGCTGATCAACATGACAGCAGATGACACGTTTCAGGTATCCCAGAACATGTTTGTAAGCCCATTATGAGCCATTTGGCTCATACCCAACGGAGACTGTTTTGTAGGACTTTTCTTTCCAAAGCGGGTGCCTGGTCATCAACCTTGGCGACTCTAACATGAGGTCTGGAAAATAGTCCCCCTCTCCTGAGAAAATACCTAGGCTAGAGAAAAAAAATAATGAAACTTTTCCCTATATCACCAGAACAAAGAGATTTCAAAACACTGCAGCAACTAGAAGATGTTAATCCCCTTCTACCTTACAGATACATGCATAGTCGTGCTGGTGGGCTCTAACAGTTTTGCTGAAAGCTGCTTCTAGCTAGGGGAAGTCCTTAGGGATTTAAAAATCCTGCCGATACACGCCCACATGGATAACTGGCTCTTATCTATGGCAGTTCCCCTCACTGCCTGCTCCAGGGACATTAACCGTAAGTGGCTGGAGAAGGACTGCAACGTGGGGTACATCCACACTGCGTTGTATTTTTCCTCTTCTCGGTTGTTCCCTGCTGGTTGCCAAATGTAAACAGATTATCCTTAAATTGGGCCATTATGGTAATAACTCTAAGTTTATTTAGTCTCATATTCTGAGAATTTACAAACCGTAAGCAACACAAACAGCAATGTTAATAACAAGTCAACCCATTGCTGAAACGGGGCCAGCATGCGAGTGAGCGGGGACAGCGCTTTGAGCAGGAAATTTGGCTTTTTCCATGGGAGAGAAACTGTGATGTTGCACAGAGGACTCTGCCCAGCTGATACCAATGTAAAAGTCCTTTGCATACCTTAAGTTCAATTTTCAGATGTATTTTTTTTAGAAAATCAGACTGAGGAGGCCAAGGGTAAACATCGTGCATAGCCCTTTACTTGTATTGCACTTTTTAGGTACCCGAGCTTCCCACAGGATGCAGCACTGTGATGCCAAACCTTGGTGAGTCTTACTGTCTTTAAAAAGATCACTGGGAATGTACAAATGTGGGTCCAAATCCACATGGAAATCTTAAATTAGGTAGAGAATGTGGTAGTGGTTTAGGTGTTTTGGAAGCGTGGACATGCAGCAGTGAAATGCTATCCCACCGCGGATGCTAACCTTGCTGGGGC
The DNA here is from genome assembly GCF_023638135.1 of Falco biarmicus. Classification (NCBI taxonomy): domain Eukaryota; kingdom Metazoa; phylum Chordata; class Aves; order Falconiformes; family Falconidae; genus Falco; species Falco biarmicus. The sequence goes on along the minus strand of NC_079288.1, from coordinate 2,752,773 downwards.
TTGTTTGTTCTGCAACACCTTCTTAGCCCTGTATGGTTACAATTCCATTTGTGTTTCTTTAACCTAAAAAAGGGTAAAGTGAGAAAACAGAAGGAAAAAAAAAAGTGTTTTTTAAATCAACTGTCATTTCTGGCAAGGCTGAGGATCCCAGCAAGGTATTTGTTTATTATCAGGTATTTCCTCAGGATCAAATCCAGAGGAGAGAAGTCTGGTACTAGTTAAAGTCTGTTTAAAATCCTTCTTGAAAAGAGATTTATGCAAGGAAATTACCTAACCTCAGGACAGAGGCTTAGTCAGCGGCAGCGCGGCTTTGCCGTGCGCATTGTTGGTTGCAGCGCGGGGTTTTTTTTAGCCCCACTGAAGGCGCACAGTGAGAACAGCCGCAGGTTTTCGCTCACATAACGGGATCAAAGCTCCCAATTGTTTCGAAGGAAATGACCCAGCAGGAGGAGCGTGTCGGATGCCGGCTTTTGCTCCCAGCCTCAATGAGTGCCAGGCAGCCGCTCCCCGCAAGCCAAGGCCAGGCAGCACTGGGGTACCCTCACTGGGATGAGGGGTACACGGGCATCTCCCCCTGCTGCAGGACACTCGTCTCCTTCATTAGTGAAACAGCATTTCCTAGATGCCATCTCTTCCCAGCCCGCTTGTGAGCTGGGGTTGTGCAGATTCTCACCTCACTGGGGTGCTTCCCCAGTCCTTGGCCACTTCTCCCTCTGCAGCAGGAGAAGGGAACACGCAGCCTCCTGGGATCGCACTGATGATGTGCAGCATCGCGGTGGCACGAGGCTGGGGAGGACAGCGGGAGGACAGCCCCGGCTGCTGTCACATCCCAGCAGGTCACAGCTGAGGCACTGGTGGATGCCCCGAAGAAGCAGCACACAGCAGCGGCCGGTACATGCACTGACCCATCCAGGCAGTAGATTTAAAGCACAAAGGATGGAAAAGACCTATGAGTTCATCCCTGCCACTTCCCTGCCAACAGTGCGTCGGATGCATTTAATTGTCTCGTGATGGGACTTCCACTGTTTCTTTGGGAAAAAAAAAATCCCATACATAGCTCACCTCAGGGACACTTCAACCCACGGTCAGGGCAAGCAGCTACAAAGCACATGACCAGGGTTGAAATGAGGTTTTGAAGGCAAAACACCAAGTGAGCAGGTTGTCGTATTATTTTTCCAAGGCCACCACTAAAATATCTGGCAGGCTTATCTTACGGCTGGGAAATTTTACTGTACTTGCAGAAAACAACCAATATTTTTTATTCTGGTGCCCGACTCCTTGCTGTTTGTGTTGGTTTAACTTCACTGACCCTAAAACACAAAACTAGATTAACGTGGTGTTGAACTGGATCCCGATATGGGTATGAATTATGTGTGTAATACAGTAAATTATTGTGAAACAAACATTCAGCAAGCATCCTGTATGGAAACTCTTTCTTCTTTCATCTCCATTGATCGTTGACGTCTCTGCTGACAGAAAGTGGTTATGCCGGCAGCCTATGATCACTTCGAAATGTCTCAGAAATATGTCTCCATGCAGTTAAGGTTTTCCGCTGCTAAGAAATATCTTAATGCTAAAGGTTTGTTTACAAGGGGTGGCTGTTTCCACTTGCTGGAGCATTTAAAAAGTTGTTTTTTCCAACCACTAAGTAGATCTAAACATTAAGTGTTTCTTAAGTTGGGTTTCCAGCTCCTAGACTGCTATAAACATTAACTTTCGTTGGTTTAAAACAAAATAAAACAAAAAATTTGCTGTGTTCACTTAGCCTCTCATAATGTAAGTAAAAAAAAAAAAAAGTATTTTTAAAGATGCTTTATTTTTGAAAGGATGATTGTGCAATCTCTACGCCGGTCTGCAGCCGAGAGTGGGGCTGTGGGGACAAAGAAGTTCCCTGTTTTCACTGTCAGTGCGGGGGGGGGGGGGGGTTGGTCCTGTCCCCCTGGCACTGCTGCTCCCTTGGGAAAGGGAGGCTGATAAACGCCGGCTCTCCTGCTACTGACTTCAGCTAGTGGAAGTGTGATTCTGATGCCTTCCCCAGAGGGGAATTACCTACAGATTAGCTGGTGTTGGGTGCTTTTGGGTCTGTAAAGATGTGGGGCTTGAGTTCTGCTCTGGTGGGGCTCACCTTTTTGCTTTCAGCTGTCCCTAGCATTTGCAACAATTGCCTCTGCAATAAAAACACTTTCCTAAGCCGAGCATCAGAGTCATTTGGGGGCTAAAGCCAAGGAGAAGTTGGTGCCCACCTCCTGCCATGTGCTCCAGAACATCCCTGTGTCTCAGCACCACCTACATCAGGCTGGATTCTAAGAAACCACTACAATGGAGATTACCATGGTCACCTCATTGTCAGGGGTGGGCGATGGAAACAGCTGGTTCCTCTGCAGATTTTTGCGATGGTTGTCTGAAAACTGACAACCAAGATTAGTGATTTCTGAAAATACAAGCTGCTGTATCATTATACATTTCCAATTAAATCACTGGAAATGAATGATCAATAGTAAAATAATTGCTGTTTTCAATGGAAAACATGATGTCTGGAAAACACTACTGTAACATAAAAACATAGCTTCAATCAGCTGTAAGTAATGTCACTAACTGCTCCAGCAGCTGAGCACACCCACCAGTCTGCAGAAAGGGCTCTTATTCATACCCAGGTTTTATTTACTACAGTATTTTTCCAATCTGTAAAATTAAGGAAGTTCTGGTGTTGGTGGAAATTAATTCATGACTGGAGTGTCCTGAACCTCCGATGAACTCTGCCTAGGCTGGAACCCATTGTAGCTTCGATATCTGAATAATTAAATTTGAGTCAGGCCAGGCTGGCTGCAAAGTGTTGGGAGATGCCTTTCCTCATGTGGGAAGGGGGGGCTACTTTCTGCCGGCTTCACCTGGCGCTTGGGTTACCGTAAATCTGCTGTGAGAACTCGCAGCAGTCGATCAAAATGCCTGACGCCGCACTGGCCGCCCGGTGCTCGCTCTCCTGCATCTCCTGCTCTGTCCCCATCGCTGCCACTGGTAGTGCCTGGCCTCCTGCTGCCGCCCTCGAGCTGGTGGGAAACCTGTCACATCGTCTGGCTCATGCTACAGAAAGCAGTCATGAGCTCAGCCTTAACGCAGCTCACATCTGATCTGCTGGGTGGTCTAGTGATGCTCAGATGGCACATTAGCAGTTCTTCAACTAGATTGTGAAAACTCCAGATTTTTTTTCTTTTTTTCCTGTCTGGGAAAGTTCAGGAGCTGGAAGCTCTCAATGAATTGATCTAAAGTTATAAAACTTCTTTGAACAAGATTGAGGTAGCATGCACATTCAAATTCAAACGTCACTTCATATTTTTTTTTTTCTCTAACATGTTGTTCTTGCTAAGAATGTCACATCTCAGAGTATCAGAAAGGTCCTGGGTATCTGAGGAAGACTCAGCAGTGGAATCTCATTGCTCCTATCACTGATAACCTTTGCGCAGAAGGAGACATGGTCAGAAGCTGCAGATCCCATGGTGTAGTCAAAATGTCAAAATGATATGATTTTTAACAGAATTTCTGAAAGTAAAAACATATTTTGCTTCTCAGCTGTTGTTATTTTATAAGGCACTTTTAATCAAAAAATTGCACAAATCTTTTCTTGATGAAAAGGAAAGCTACTTTTATCTCCAAAACATTTCAAGTGGAAATTGTATATACACTCTCACCTTAGCCAAAAATGTAAAAGCCCTTCACTACGATTAAGTAATAAGTATCTGTCATTCTTCTCCACAGACACTTTTCTGTTTCCCTTATTATGTTGCTCATTTAAATGCGACCACAACATCCAAGTTTCCTACCATCAGAGTTTATTCTGGTCTTTCTCATTTCCCTCTCTCACCATTGAACGATCTTCCTTCACTCTGTAACTCTTCAGCCGCTCAGGACCCGTGTAGGAAACACCACGTGCCAGAGCATCCATGCAGGAAAGGGCCAGCGAAGAGAATTCAACAGCATCAAAAAAGCCTTCTTCCTTTAATATTTTTCCTGATATAAGTCAGCCCAAAAGAAAGAGCGCAACGCTGCAGTCGGTGCAGCTTTAATTCCCCATCCGAGCGGGACACGGACACCCGCACAGCCTCTCCAGCTTGTCTGGGAGCAGCACAATGCACGGAAGCTAGCGAAAGTTTATCCCCGGCCCCCGAGGCAGGGATGGTTGTAAGGAGACAACGCACGTTCCCGCACCGAGCAGAATATGTAGAGCCTCCTGAATGGCACATTTCAGAAATGGGAACAGGATATGTTTTTCCCATGGTTTGGGAACAATGTGAATACTTTCTCACACACTGTTGGTGAAGTATTTTGGCACACCTGTGCATTTGAAGAGCTCTATTATACTCCAAGGTCTCCTAGTCAGCTGTTAAGGACTCTTTTCCTCTCTAAGAACATGGATTGATTACATGGAAATATGATTTGGTTTTGTATTTGTGCTGGATCATGGATCTGAAGGAAGTTACAGTATGTACTGGCTCCTGAGCAGAGCTTTCTGCTCCACAGCTCAGGGGTGAAAGACAAGCAAGGGCAACTTGGAGATGTTTACACAGCTCCCTTTTTTATTTTTGACCATACTGAATAGGGGAAAATTGTTTACATGCTACAGAGGATGTTTTACCACTGTTACTTCCTACAGAAACGTCCTCAGGCTTCAAGCGCTGGCAGAGACAAACTGCTCCTTACAACTTTGATTGGTATCTCCCAGAAGAGAGGATGGATTTGTTCCTCTGTGGGACCATCAATCCTGTAATCAGCTCCACCAGGTCTAAACAAATCACCGTTTCTTCAGGGCATCTGTGTTTTATTATTCCAGATGGCATAATTTGGGATGGCGTGCACAGCCTTGTGCAGTAACAGGAGCTCTCGGACTCCCAGGCGAGAGGTGGTGGGATGAGTGTTGCCACCAGATGCCTCCATCCCACTCCTGCCCCAGCTGTGGGCTCCTGGTGGGAACCATGCAAGCGTTCAATGCGGTCGGCTTTTTGAATAGTTCTAATGTATACAGAGCCAAAACTTTTATTTGGTTAAGGCCACTTCACAGGCCCGGTTTGGCATAGTCAGGGGATGGGGGCAGCTCAGGAAAGTGCTGCTGCTTTAAGAAGAGCATCCCATGTCACCTCCTGTTTTGAGGATTAGTGGCAGAGGATTCAGCTGGTTTTTCCTTGTGTCCAGGTGATTCCTCGGCTGCCTCAGATCCAGCCAGTGCCTCACTCAGCACAGGTAGAAGTAAAGATACCCTGAGAGTGTAAATTTAGAGTCCATCATATTTAAGCATCACTACCTGGACCAAATTTTCAGATGCTTTTAGCTCCAGTAGCTCCGGACATATCAGTGCAGTTGTGTCACATAGATAGGACAGCAAAGCCCTTGAAGAGGTGTTTTTCTAAGCTGTAAAACAGGATGGCTGCAGTAAATCGAAAGTTTACCAGTTTCCATCCCCATGAGAAGTTAAACAGGGCACAAAAAGCCAGAGAATTGCAACACTTTCCCCATAAATGTTCTTTAAAAATGTTTTCAGTGATCATTTGGCACAGGAATATAATTTCCATCAAAACCTGTTGAGGGACAAGAATGGTTTCCCTCCTTTCCCTCCGCAACCGGGAAGAATAATTTGTCCCTGCAAAAACTATAAGAAATTTTCCAGGTTAGAAACCAAGTTAAAACCAATACCTGGACACATATGCGCAGGCACAGGCGGATGGAGCTCTGTTCCACTTCGCGAGCGGAGCTGCTCCTGCGCGCAGCCCGTGCCATGCTGCAGCCTTTAAAGGGAGCCGGGAGAAGTAAAATGAAAAAAACACATGAGGCAGCATCACGCACAGCAGCCGGAGCTACCTGTATTTTATAACATCCACTCTGTTTCCAATTTCATCAGCTTGGCAAATGCTCTCCTGGTGGAAATAATTGAGGCCTGAAAGTCAAAAGCAATGGAGGAAATATCTGAGCTATGAAATGTCAAGTTGCTTTCCAAAAGGGTTCCAATCTCCAACCACATCAAGAAGGGTGTCTGAAAAGACAATCAGGACTTCGGTCAATTAAACGTCTTTTTTACTTTTTCTTTTGCTTGGGAATGCAGCGCCGGAGGAATGCCCGGCATGGTGGGGTGGTTATCCTCTGCAACCCCACAGACCTTGCTTTTCAGCTGCAGGTTCTGGTTTTTTCTCCTGAAGTATTTGCATTTTATATAAAGCTCCATTCAGATTATTTGAAGTGAGCAATTTAGAATCTTGTTGTTTTCATTTTATTTTTTGCATTGGGAAGGTGAAACCTTCAACACTTACAAACTGAAGCCAAGGAAGCAAAACCTGAGCTGAAAGTAAATACTCATTCTCCAATTAATTCCTACTAAAACCACATTTCAACCTGAGAGCGCAGAGCCTCCTGCACAGGGGGATTAATTTCATATAAATACCAGCCACATCTACTACCCAGCAAATCTTTAAATATAGTGGTTAAGAGTCAAAAAGTCATTCCTGAGCATGAACTATGAAACACCATAGGAAGACGTCTTACATCTGGGTACCAAAGGTCCTGAGCAGTCGTTCTTCCATGTGACAACTGCTTCTCATCCCTTAAGAGTCAGGAATTCAGTAGCAAGTCTCTCTGGGTGCTTTGAAGCCTTTTAAACTTAATAAAATAGGGGAAAGAAGGATGAATGTATTCTTAAATGTAAAAAAAAAAAAAAAAAAGAAAGAAAAGAAAAAGAAAAAAGAAAAAATGTCAGCTTTATTTTCCCAGGGGAATTTAACTATATTAGTTTACATCCTGTGGTATGAATAAATAAACAATCCCTAACCAATTTCAGACTTGCTGCTGTTTTGGCTGGCAGAACCTTTGCTTAGAAAGGCTCGGCTAACACCATGCCGCTGAGCTCCCATTTTCTCCTTCTACTCGCTTCCGCGCCGCTGGGCCTCCCCCTTCCACTCTCCCTCCTTGCTGATCGCTTTCCTTTCGTGTTTCCCAGTTTCCTCTGTTGCCTTTCTTCTAGGAGACAAGGTCCTTTCCACATCCATTTTTTTCTCACCCCTGCTCCTTACCATTCTCTGTTGCCAAATTGCCTCTTGTTCCACTCCACCACGGAGGCTGTCTCCATAAAATTCATGTTTATGAACTAGGGATAAATAAGACATTTAAAATAAGCCCACTGAGTCCCAGGATGGCTCGGGGTTCAAGTCCTTGTAATCTCTGCTGTCGTTGGATCTTGGTGACTTCTTCCCTGTGCATCTTCTCCTCTCCATTACTCTGCAGTTCCTGGCTGTGCCCCGTGCAGTGGCCACAGCTCAGACCTCTCATCACAAATAAGATGCTTCACACAGAGACTGACCGAGCTGCTCCCACCGTGGGTGGCGAAGGACTCCTCTGCACCAGGTCCCTGCAGTGCTTTATGTTTCTAGAGCTCCAAAAAGCCAGCAGAAAAGAAAGTACCAAAAGAACAGACTGCAAGGTGATTAAAAGCTTAAGAATATTTAAGGAACTTGGAATAACGTTCGGTGTGTCTTCTGATTTGAAGATGACATACTTTCACGTTGAAATCAAACAGGCCCGGGGAAACACGGCACATCTTCTGCCAAAGTAGAATGATCACATGGTAACAGCTGGAATTGATATGTTTTTACAAAATATTAGATCTGCCAATCTGCCATCTCCTTGCTCCAGCAATACAGAAATACTAAAGGGAGGGTTTCCAAGAGTCCCGGGTATAGTGAAGGTGAGGAGATGGTGAAGCCACAAACTGGGAAGAGACCTTGGGGTATCCTTGCAGAAAACGCCAAATCCAAACAGCGCAGCTGACCTGGGAACAAGCTCACAGGGAGGGAGGTGTGCTAATCATGCCTGATGAGAAATGAGAAGAACGATCATTCTGCTTCTTGAGGAAGTATGGGTGTAACGAGGAAAATTGAAGGCAACTGCTAGCTGAGCTGTGCTTTGTCTTGGCAAGGTTGCCTAAGGCAGTTGCACTGCACCTGCTCATGCTGGGCCTTTAATTCAGATGCTTTAAGCTACTCCTTCAGCCACCTACTTTGCTGAACTGTTTAGGGAACCTAAGGAGTTAAAGCTTTTAATGCATGTATCTCATTTAATTTAAATTTCTATGTCTACTTCAGAACATTAAGTTAGCCCTGCTTCGGTGATGGTGACTGCTTCTTCCAGCCTGCTGTGATTGGCCGGTTCTCTGAACAGGACCATTTCCTCGGGACTGGGCTGTGTGGGGTTGAATCCCTCTGGACATCAGTAGGGAAGGACCACAGCGGCCCTGGGCTCATTCCCACCACCAGTATGGCTCCGAGGGTGCCTTCAGCCATGGCCGTGGTGCACAGGAGGATGCTGCACTCTCAGTCATACAAGGTGCCTTGACTCTTTGTGGGTGTTGGGGCTGAAGATCACTGGTCAGCCTTTGGGAATGTCATCCTACATTTCTCTGGACTCCTGGGTTTGCTCACTACTGTCTCCTTCCAGCCTCCATCCCAGGACAGCAGGACATCTTGGGACAAGCTCTGTAAGTACCTCCGCAAACCCACACGCTGAACCTGAGACTTGGCAGGTGTGGAGTGCATCAATACTCAATTTCTTTGCTCGAATAAAGCTAGAAGGGAAGAAAGCCATCCTGGAGACTAAGCTGGGTTGGAAAATGCTGTTTATCCCCTTGAACTCCCTGCAAAGGACACAATAGAACAATGGGCTCGCAGCAATGGAGAGGCGAAGCCCTGAGGTCACCTTCGCTGCCTCCCAGCTGGTGCAGCATTGTTCCCTGATGGGAATTTCTGTGTGCAGCTCAGCTCCACAGCCATGTGTTTCCTACGACTGTTACCCAGCTTCTCCCTCCCCCAGTCCTTCCGCCTCTTTGTTACTCCCACAGAGACTGTGGATTATTAATTAAACCTACACACAAGTTTCTGAGGTAGATAGGTATTAAGAACCTTAATCTTGAAGATAGGGAAACTGATGCAAAAAGAATGAGAGTGACCTTGTGAAAGCCACCGTAAGGGGCAACGTCAATGCCAGCCCTTGAGTGCAGGATCGCCCATGGGCCTCTGTGCTCAGCAGAGAGCAGGGCAGAGACCCAAGAGCAAGGCTGAGCGCAGTGCTGGTAGCAGTACGTTTATCGACATCCTGTATGCCTGAGCTAATGAGATGTGTTAAGAGGCAAAATTTACTCGAACACCACCAATATGGCTATCATCCCTTTGGGATGTGAGCTAGGATCTCCACAAAGCTGAATGCACAGATAAGCTTTATCAATGCTTGCTGGGCACCACTGTGTTATACTCCAACAGATGTAAGACAGGTACCCTCAGGAGATGTGCAGCTTGCTGTGATACATCATGCAAGCTACCCTGCCCAAAACACCTGAGGTCCTGTTGGTTTTGCACAATACCTTCTCTGCAGGTGGCTAAAACCTCTGCCATTATAAATCTCAAAGAAAACTTTTCTTTTTTTTTTCCCCCAAATCGTCTGCAAGAACCGTCCACAGAAAAAAAAGACCCAGAGCAAATAACTACATGAAATAATCTCCAAAATACATTGTGTGGTTAGCAGGGGACTTAGGGGACTCTATCTCCTCCATTGGCACTTGCAGGACAGCTGCATGTTCTTCCTGTTTCACTCCGGACTGTGTCTGTATCTTCATCAACATGCCTTATTTCAGCAAAGAAACCTGACTTTCTGGGTAAGAGTCTGACGGGAGGGAAGTGGCAGCAGGACTGCAGTACCTCCTTGGAAGGCACGTGTGTCCATAAAACTAAGGACCTTCTGCTATTCCTAGGGAGCAGGTACAAGAGTGACACAGAAGTCTCAAGGAGGAACTTGTTATCATTTATTAAATATCTGACACCCCTTTCAAGATATATATATAAATATATATATATATATATATATCTCCACATATATAATACAATATAATGGCTTTTGCAGGATTCAGAGAGTGATGTTGTTCCAGTTGTCTGAGCTGGCAGCTTCCAGTTTGTGGCCATATGGTTGGCTGTGAACTTGACTAATAAAAATGGAGTGAACTTTTTTCTTTTTTCTCTCTCTTTTTTTTTTTTTTTTGTTCTTCCTGACCCTAAGTCAGTGCCATAAATACCTGTATGTAGCAAAGGGTTTATAAATAGCACAGTAGCATCCACTGACAGCAGACTGCTGTTAAGTCTGACCGGCAGGCACTGGATTGCAGTAATGTGGAGCTGGAGCAGTCTGGGAGAGAAATATGTGGCCAATAAAGATTTGTGAAGCTAAAGTCATTCAGAAAGCTCAACACTAGGCAAAACTGGGCAAAAGAAAGAACCCCAAAACCAATCTGCCATGGGACATGGTTCTGAAATGGAAACACCTTAAGCCAATATTGCCCCTCTGAGATAGCACTGAAATTCCATATAAATTTATGGTGTAGCTGACAGTGAGCTTGAGTAACTTGGTGTGTCTGGACGTCTGGTCCAGTCCAATAATAACATGAAAGAGAGTTTTGTACGTATCCTTTGCTGATCCTGAGACTTTGGACTTGGTTCTTGGAATTTTTTTTTGTTCGACAGTTGTCTACAAATTGTCGGATTCTCAAATGAATTTGTTATTCAAAATTGTTCATAAATTTTCTCAGCAATAGCTTTTGGTATGCAAGACCTTCGCAATTTAAGTGCTGCTCATTAGCTATTCAGCTCATGTGGTAATATTCTGGTTCCCTTACTGGATAGTCTCTGTTATTGTCTGTCCGAAGCATTCAGAAGTCATGAGTCAATGCCCAGAACTCCAGGGATTGGCTTTAAAAACATTATCATTTTTAGTAAAAACATATCAGAATTCGTGCCTTTTATTTGCTTTCTTGCTTCTGAGTCTTTAGGGCTTACACATCCAATCTGCTGGATAGCAACCTTCAAAATAAAGCAAGCTGCAGTTCCCACATAAATTCTACACTTTGAGATTTAGAAATGAAAGTTCTTCTAGAGAAGCCTGCTTTTCAATGGATTTTTAGCCTGGTGGATTCTTTGATGTCTAACAGAAGCGTGAGTGCCAGCTGATGCTTCTCCCACTGTTGGGAGTTTCCTAATGTGTCTCTGGTCTCTGTTCCCTGGGGTTTACGGACGGTTGAACTCACCCTGCAAAGCATCCTCCAGCAGAGACAGCGGTAGCATCTCTCCCTGCCCCTGGTTGCCTTTCTCCACACAACTCTTGCGAAAAGTCTCTGAGAGTGGTTTATATACACAGTCATCAGAGTAATGGCAGTCGTGCATAAATTGCACTGGTTCACTTCAAAATAAACTATTTCCAGGAAAAGGTTTTTGAATATTTTTAAGCTGGGTGGAAAGATAGTCTTTATCTCAGTTCCGTTATGATTCAGAGCAGCAGCGTTAGTACAGAGCTCAACGCACACAAGCCAGCCTCCCTCTCCTGTATCATCAGACCCCTCTTTTCTCTTGAAGAACAGAATTAATTGAAAAATTGAAAAGTTTGGAGGGGAAGAGTATCAATTTCCTGTTGGCAATTGAATGGCTCTTACTAGAGTGGCTTCTAAGGGATACTTATGTCCAGACGGGCAGCACACGTAGGGGCTCAGCTACATCAGGAGTACATGGGCTTGTTGGTTACACCATCTATACTCACCTTAGCACTCTGCCAGACAAGCCTGAAGGCATCTCACATGCCATGGGAGAAGGGTCACACACCACAAAAGCACAGAGGTGGATGGAAACAGAAGGATCTTGAGGGCTGCTGTGCTCATCTTTGCCTGGAAAGGAAGATGCACACCACAGATGCTGCTCGCTTTTTGCTTCAGTAGCTTTCAGGAGAGAATTAGTCCTTTTCCCTTCCCTCATTTCTTTTAAACCACTGCACTCCTCCTTAATTACTACCATAGTTTTCAGTCTCTGCCTCACACTGCTGTGCTGAGGTGAGAGCAAATTGGTTCCTCTACTTAGGTGAAACATCACCTAGATGAAGGTAGCAAAGCAGTCACGAGAGGCAGATCCCTGCATCAGGCCCCACTGGAACACAAAATTTGATCTAGTTACACAAAACCCTCCAACTCCTTCATTTTTTTTCACTTCAAAGCCACCTCCTCCAAACAGGACCCTTCATTTTTTCCCCAGACTTTCTCATGGAAAGTCTTGAGTGCATTTTTCAACTAAGATTTCAGAAATGCCTGTGGTTTATTTCTCTTTTCTACTCTTTTCCTTCCCTCTTGTTCCCTACCTTCCCAATCCTTCTCCCTCTGTTTTTTCCTTTTTCCATTGACAGAGGAACAAGAGCGCTGAAACAATAACCACACAATTCACATTCGGTTCTCAAATCTCAGATAATTTTCTTTTTGCTTTGCTTTACAATGTGCTTTCTAATTTTTTAGGCCAGTTTTATCTCAGAAAAGAAAATGGTGCTGAACTTACCTATAGGCAATCACAAGCCTCACCAGACACAGCAGCATGCATCTGAAGGACTGCCTTTTTTTTTTTTTTTCCCTTTTTTTTTTTTTTTTTTCCAATTCTCAAAGCAAATTCCACTTCACTTCATGCATTAAAGCAGACGGGAAATCATTTGAGCCTTCTGTATATGTCAAGCTTCTCCAGTAAGGTAAATGTTTTTCCTACAAATAATGCCTTGCATGTTTGATCAGCGTTGTAGCCACAATATCTATAAGCGCCTCAAATGTTAAACAACGCATGAGCCAGATATATTTACCAGCCAGGAGATTTAAAAGCCATTCCTGACGTCAAGCTGTGAAGATCAAATATTCTAACTTGATGGCTGCCAATATGGTTCCCAACCATTGTCTAGATCCAAACCCCATTGTACTTGTTTTTGTTTTTGTTTTGGCATCTGAAATAAGTCTTTTACTCAGACCACTTATGTTCTTAAATAAATAAGTATCTAGGTCAGCTTGCTGATGGATGTTAATATAGCTGTAATTTAAATCTAATGGTGATATCAGCTTCTAATAAGGTATAAATTAGAGTCTCACAGTACAGCTTGAAGTTAGTGACTTTTCCATAAGGGAAGTATTTTCTGTTCCTAGTGCAATGGTCCAGACTCAGAGATTCAACTTTCTTTTCCTTCATGGTCTCTTTTTCCTTGGGTCTAATTATACTGCAACCTGTACGGATACCTTGAGAGGAAGCATCAACTCACATAATATTCTTCTCTCTTTCTTCCACATTTGATACCTCTTCCCTCAAAGAGACGAGAAGGCAGAAGCTTCTCTAACCACATCACTGCTGATGTCTGCCCTGGGATGGGTGAAGGACATGGTGCACCAAGCTGCTCAGAGCTGCCCCCCGAGCTGAGAGGGACGGTGGCTCTCTGGGGTGGCCGGAGCTCAGGGATTTTGCCAGGCTCCAGCCATGGCAAAACTTAATTGCTCTGATCACTGTGCAAACATGTAGTGAATAACATGGACTTCTGAGCAGCTTTTAAGTAAGTAGGGTTAGATTTGTACTGAGAATTTCTCTACGCAGGCTACAGAGTAACTGTAAGAGTACAGGGCTGGATTCTGGTGCCATTATTTGGATTTAATGATAGTAGTATCAGCAAGTGCTGGATGGTGCTTGTGGAGTAAACCAGAAGTAGTGTGTTAGACTTGCCTCTCCACCTGTTACAGTCAAGAAGTACATAAAAAAATCCGGCTCTGACATCTCTGGGGCAAATACGTTAACCTTTCCATATACTGATAAGCACTTATGGCCTTCATGGAATTACAGCTGGGAATTATTATTGTTCATAATGCGTATGGATTGCTGAGTCGGACCTTGAGATAATCTGAGATGCCATTATGCTGTTAAAAAGGCAATAAACTTCATTTGCATTTACTCAGCTCTGATGGAATTTATGGGTGAGGAAGTCACTTGAGGATTTTCTGTTTCCTTCTTTCTCTTCAGCTTTGTTTAGGAATAAACGTCCGACCCAGATGCAGGAGGGACTGCATGTACGGGGATAGGAAAGCGGGGAGATGGGGATCTGCTAGTAAGATCAGAGATGCACTCAGCATCATTTGTCAGTCACTCAAGGAGCCGATGGGATGTCCCAGGCTATGTCCCCTCCTGACCTCATCATCCTGGACATCATGGTATTGTGCCCAGCAACGTACATCACTGGATAATAATCCCATATGGAATAATTACAGCGTGTTCTAAATTTTATTTTCAAAAAGCAGAACAGAGAGAAAAGATGGAAGAAGAAAACCTGGCACCCACCATGCTGTTCAGGATGAACAGTGAGAGAAAAAAAGTACCTGGCTTGGTCATCCCCTGGACAATCCAGACACCACAGTGCTCTGAAGTGTCTGCCTTTCCCCAGATTTAGTTATTCAGTCTGATGGTGCTCAGCCTTTACACCCCAGTTCAAGTCTGAGCCGGATGCCCATGATTTAGTACTTGCTGTTTGTCCAGGAGCACAAAATGTGTTGTGAGGTACAGAGGCACAGCCTGCAGCTAGCATCCTCTCCTCTAGCCCCTGAAATACAAATTAGCCAGTCTGGTATTTGATCACGGGCTGTTCTTAAGGCAGTTTTTTATTCTGCAGTTTTATTTTCCATGGTTGGTGCCAAGACAGAGTCCTCTCCAGGACCCCCTCCCATCCCATCCCATCTCGTCCAATCCCCAGGTTCTTCATCCTTGCTTTTCCCTTTTTATTTTCCAGATCAAACCTTGGCTCCTTCCACCCCTTCTCTTCCACATTGGCTTTTGTGGCCTGCTTGCGAACTTGCTTGTGTATTTTATGCGTGCCCATGAAATCTCGCCTCGCTGGCACTGCATCGCCCTGGTGTTCTCAGCAGTCACTGCATTTGTGTTTTTTTAATATTAAGCTGTTCTGCCTTACTCCTGGGTATTGGACTGCAATGAAAAAGACTGTAAATTAATGAAATATCTATTGCAGCTGACTTTAAATGATCCTAAAAAAAATTAAAAGTTTAAGTCCTACTAGTTCTGATTAGCTCGATTACCTGCCAGTACGGGCTTCTTCTTTATATTTCCTAATTCTTTGCCCAATCTATTATTAAATGTCTGAAGGAATTGCCTTCCTCTGCTTTCATTGAGGAAATAATTCCAGTGCCTAATAGCTCTCCCTGGCAGGAAAACTCTTCTTAAAATCTTCTTTTTGCACCTCCTCCCTGCACCCGGATAACATGAAACAATCCCTGTCTGTCCTTGAGGAATATACGTCTTCACATATTCATAGGTAATTATTATTTTTCCACTTTCACAAGTATTTGGCCACAAAGTGGCTACACTTAAAAGATCCCTGTCTCAGATACTTTGAGAACATTGTCTCATTATCTGCAGAATTACCGGCAGAGCTAAGACATCTAGTTTCTCATCTTAGCTCCAAAAGCTGGCATCAAACCCAGCTAAGCAGCACTTTGGGCTCTACTCCTGAATTCAGGAGAAGTTTTGGACTGTCAGGTTTTGGGAAATGACACTCAATCACGGCAACATTTACTCTTCCCTCTTGACTGGGTAGGGAGCAATGAGTTACACAGCCTCAGCCACAATCCACCCAGTCAGGACATCCTCGCTTGGAAATAAAACATAATTAGCTGCATTTGCTCTGGGAGACAATCTTCTCTTCTGAAGGGGCTCACCATGAGCTTGTGGTCGGCCCTTGGGGAGTGAGGCTGGATCACTGGGTTTTAGAGGGGTCCTTGGTTTGCCTGGACTGCCCCCCACCAGCAAAACATGCATCACATAAAATATTTTATTGCAGAAATTTGTTGTAACAGTGCAATAACTGCCTCTATGGTTTTATGACATCTCTCAGGCATGACGGATGCGTCCAGTTAATTTGTCATAGAGACACACTTGGCAAAAGGACATAGAAACGTCGGATAGAGGTGAAGCCTGATGGAGAGCGACAGAGAACTCTGCCACTTCACCAGGAGCTGGGGAAAATGGGAATCGCTGGTTCAAGGAATTAAGTTCCTGTGCTGCAAACAGATCTATTACATTATTACAGTAATTTAATATTGGAATGATTTCCAATATATGCCCCCACGCAGCAAGGTCCTCATACCTGAACATATTTCCTGGTTTGCAGGCTCTGACAGAGAACCTGTTGGTGTTGACGTTTAGGCAATTGTTTCAGTCTGAGTTGTAGGGGCTTTGGGCAGGGGCCGAGCCCAGGACCTGCCCCTCCACACCCCAGCCCACCCCCCAGCTGGATGCAGGGGACCTGACGCTGCGCGTGGTGTTGGGGAGTGAGGACGCAACTGATGCTCCTTGAGGGTTATGACGTGACTCACAACTTTAAAACGGCATTTTAAAGAGCTCTAATCTCAGAGAGAAACAAATACGCTTAATTACTACTTACACGGTGCTTTTCACATTGCTTTTTAAATAAGCAGATATTGTTCATCTTCTGGGGCTGTAAGGCTTCTGTCAGCTCCCAGGGCTGCGACGGAAAGGCAGTCGTAGCTCCTTCAGATCAGGTGGGCCGATGGAGACAATCCTATTTAGCACCCTTGATTACAAATATTATTTGTAAAACGGTTCGGGCTCTGCTGCCTCAGTCAGCCTTTCATTTGAGTGGATCAGATACAGAGCTCAGTTATTATTTCATAAAGTGCTCTGTAACTAAAATGATTTAAGATGTTCCTGGGGGCTGGGTGGGATGGCTGAGCACCCAGGCATGCCAGACTTCAGACTGATGGGAATTTAAACGGCTTAGTTTTAAACTCCCAGAAAATAAAATAACGTGGTGAATGCTCCGAATGGAAATTATTCTCTGCCACAATGGCATCAGCAGAAATGCCAAGCTTATCTATTTATAGCGTTATCTGTGTCTAAATACCCATAAATAGCTATGTAAAACACTGCAGTTATATGTGTGTGTGTGTATGTCTTTTCCAGCCACTGAAATGTTAAATCAATTTTATAACAAGTTGCTTTTCCAGCCACTGAGTGGCTGTAAATGTTAAGTGTTTTTACAGGCGATTTTTTCCCCAGCTGCTAAGCAGCTTTAAATGTTATCAAAAAAAGTTGCTTTTCCAGCTGTTCAACCACTTTAAGCATTTTTAATGGATTTTTTTTTAACTTGCTAAAACCTATTTATATTTTACTCACCAAGCAAGTGCAAAATTGTCCTGGCTCTGTCTAGGTCTTGTTTTTATTGTATTTTTTTCTTTTTTGAAACCTGTGAATAAAAATTCTTTCTCTGTCTGAGGAAATTTTTTTCAAGAAGAGAAGGGGCTTTGGTTTAATGAGTCCAAGATGAACATTATGAGTTCATCTTAGCATTTAGATACCTCAAAAGCACCGTCCTTGTGGTATGTTCAATGGAAACACTGTTCTTGTGGTATGTTCAATGGAAATACTGTACTTGTGGTATTTTCAATGGAAAAAAATATTATTGTGGCTTTTCCAATTCAGGAAATGCTGGTCGGTCTTTAAACCAGGGGAAAAAGAGGGAGTGGAGGGTGAGAGAGCTAAATTGAGGTGACAGCGAAATGGAAGAATTATTTTATTGTAACGAGGTGGGGAGAGATATACGAAGAGTTTAGGGCAGGAAAATGGAAAATTCTTGTGGCCCTTGAGGATTCATAACAGTGGGAGAAGCAAAAAGATCTGGGGTAGTGTTAAGGAAAGGTGTAGGACAAAGTTAGGAAGGAATAAAAGAATAGTTTGAAGGAAAAAAAAAATGAAATGTTACAACATAGAGATGTGTTAGAAGAAAGGGCAATAAAGAGGAGAAATCGTGCTAAATGCAACAACTAAGGATGTGCGCTACTTAAAAAGACACAAGTCCCTTTATCTTTGGATCCCAAGGTAAAGTATCCACAGGAACACGCTGCTGCACATTCAGGGAAATTCAAGGATTTAGCCATTGACTTGACCAGAGAGTGAAATTCCCCCAGCCAAGCCCACCCTGCAACTGCATCAGGCTTTCTGTGGCCACACTGGAAGAAGACTTGCAGCGATGTGGTCCTGTTACCCAAGGCTAGGGACCATCCAAGGGAAGGTGACTGCCAGGCGGCCCTTCCCATTGCTGCTGGAGCTGCCAGGGGCTGCCTGACTCTACCACAGTAATTGCCATGATGAGGTGGCTGCTGCAGGACGGTCTGATGAGACTCACTCCAGACTACAGTGTCCAGTTGCTGGCAGAAAAATAAATAGATCATTTACAAGTAGAGCAGGCTAGAAATCATATTTCTGGCTCTAAAAGTGCTAAGGGTCTGCAGCAAAATCTGAATTACAATAATTAAAAAACTAACAGGGAGAAAATTCACATTAATTTTATATCCGTCAGTTCCTTGGGAAAAAGGTAGGATTTTGTTTAATAATATAATAAATAACCAAAAAGTTATTTCCAGTCTGATAGTCTAATCCCAATGATTTTATGTGTAGGAGTCCAGTGTAGTTCACCTACACTTGTGGTGGGATCCAGACGCCCCCTCAATTAACATAACATGTCCAGCAGAAAATACCAAATAGACATATAAACACCATGTTTTGTTCCACCTATTAAAAGTATATATTCTCTATTTCCATGCGTATAGCAGTGACATGATCCCAGCTGATTTGCTTTTCACTTTGGAACCCGAGGTTTCCATCTGCTCTACTACTAGTTTAAGAACTGTGCATCTTCTCAAGTCTTTATAAAAGATTTAATTTTACTGCAGATTTAACATGTGCTTTAACTGTTATTAGATTCATTCGAATTTGCAATAAAGTCACTTTGGCCACGTTCACATCTCTTTGTCTTTGCTTTCTAAGAACTTTTGAGTTATCAAGTTTTACTGGCCAAAAATGTAGCGGAGAGCAAATTTCAGAATCACACAGAGAAGTATTTACAGAAACTGACATTTCGGTTTCTACCAGGAAATATTTGCACCAGATGTGCTTACACATGCCTCCATTCAGGACTGGAAACGCCACCATGTGATCCATCTGACCAGTCAGAGTTAAGTAACTCAGATCAAATTTTGAAGACTCATAACGAGTCCCCAGAGCAAACAGTTCAGAAATGGAGTTTATGTAATAAATTTAGACAGTCTGATAATATCCAAGAACCCAGCAAAATCAATGGGCAGATTTCTCGTCTCTTCAGGAACATCAGGTCAATACCATCAAGAAAGGATTAAAAAAAAGAATTTGCTTTTAGATCATCCATAAAGAGAAGGGAAAAAGATAGCAAGTGGATTAATATCCAAAATACTATAATCTTGCTGGCAAATAGTTACTGTTTTAAATCCTGCTGTGTCTTCTTTACCTCATGTCATTTGCCATAACCATGTAAAACAAGTCAGTAACTTAGATCATCCGATAGTAAGTTATCCACACTGACAATAATTTTATTAGCCTGTTACTTAAACACATGCATATTTAAAACTTAAATTCTCTCCTGAATGTTGGACTATCTGATATGAGGCACTTGAATTATTTTGCCAAGAGTGACACAGTAAATCCGCAGTTGCTGCTGACTGTTCTTTCTCCCATGGATGTCACTGCTGGTGCTGAATCCGAGCACATCCTTTAAGGACAGATGGCAAGTGTTAGGACATAATATCTCTGGGCTCAGCTGTGTCAAATTAATTTCTGTATTCTTTCTGATGGGCTGAAAACATAACACATCTTTCCAATGTTCTTCATGCTCTCTCCCAGGCCGCTCCACGTGGATGAAGAAGGCTCTCTGAGCCCCAGGGTACAATTGGCCCTCTGGACAGTAAAGCAACTCAAATATATAAATTTGCTTTCTGATTTTCTTCATTTTAAATTGCTGTATTTTTTGCTGAGATGAGAGGCTGCTGGCAGCTCCGACTTTCTTGCATGGCACAGGTTTTCTTTTCAGCAGGTTACAGGGTCAGAGTCCACCCCTGCAAGATGAAGATGGTGGGGGAATTTGTCTTTAGACATACACGGCTCATTGATGTCCTCCCTCCCTGGGCATGGGTTGATTCGTGCCCAGTGAAGTCAAAGGAGGTGGTGCTGGATACATTGACCTGGTCTCATCAGTTGACCCCCTTTGCTAGGGCAAGATCATTTAAGATTTATTTTTAGTTCTTTGTCCAATCTAATGGCAAACTTTTCAAACAGTGGATCTTCTCCCACATCCTTTGGAATGATTTTCCACAGTCTAATAAGATTTCAGCACTTGGAAGTTTATCCTGTTATTCAGCCTAAACTTTCCTCTACTTAACATTATGTTTTTAGTCCTTATACCCTTTTCACCATCCTAAACAATTCATCTTCTTCTCAGTGTTTACAATCCACAAGATTTCCTTCTTTCTTCCAAGAAGAAGTTTCCAATCAGTATTTATAAAGTGGAAAAATAAATGACAAACAGAAATTTCAGTAGAAAAGAACCTCCTGCACTACAGGAGTCAGATGTTTGTGCAACAAAGTTTGTACTTCAAAATAGACATTATTTCTGTAGCCTGCCTGGTATCCAACTACACCACCAAAGGTGCTAGACACATCTTCAGTCCAAACAAACTTCAGGAACTTGAGAGCTGCATACCTTCAACTTCCAAAGTAATGCTTTATTTAAAAAAATAATAAAAAAAATAAAGCAAAACAAACCCAGGATTTTTTTTTTCTTATTATTTTGCTATTGTTATTTTTGACTGAGCATGAAATGATTGAGTTTACATGGTCAAGGGCTTGTTTGTGTTGTATGATAGTACTTGGGCATCATGTCCTTATAAACAGTTAACCTCCCAGGATGCAGGATCTTTGTTGTGTCTGATGAAGGCAGACTTTCATTAAGCCTTTTACCACCAGCTCTTGGAACTCTTCCACTTCATGCAAGTAAAAAAGCCACAAATATTCCTCTACTTATATCAGTACCAGAAGCTGGAAGCATGGAATGCTTCAGAATGCTTTGAACCCCATAATTGTCTCTTGTAATAATACATTTTTTACATTCGAACTCGTGAGTTATCAAGGAGAAAGAACGTAGCAACTCGGTTAAAATAAAAAATTAAATTATGGTCATGGAAAAAAAAAAAGGTACTTTCCACTGTTCTCAAAAGAAAGTGTCTTTGGGAAAGAATGAATCAGAATGAATCTCTGTCCTTCTCTGTATGACTTTGTGTTGTATTTCAGGGACTGAGGGATGGATAGTGGGAAGTTTATGGTTAGATAGACCTCAGATAAAGGTCTTACATGTCTTGGAAGTATCTTGTGCTACAGCACCTTCTGTGAAATAGACAAGTAATGTTTTTAAGTGTAGGTTTTATATATGGTATTAGACCATATGAGAGAACAGGTAAATATTACCCTTATGTGTTATGTCCCAACCATGGATCTGCTCTGCACCTTATCTAGATCACCATAACTGATGCAGCTCAGGTCCTTGGCCATATTCCCTGCTGACCCATCTCTTCCTAGCCCTGCCTGACCCCAGCTCTGCTCCACACAGAGCTGAAATCACTTTTTGCTTTGATTTTGCATCTTATTCCCACAGGGTTCTTTCAACTAGATTTGCATCCAGCAGCTCTTTTACAGGAAAATATCCAACGCTATGCAGTTTGGTTGCTTCAATTGTTTGATTGTAAATATGAACACTGTGTTCTGAATAAATGTCTAGTGCTTGGATTTTTTTCTTCTGGGACATCTTCCTACAGATTCTAGATGAGATGTATCAGCATTTCATCAGCATGATCTTCCCAGAATATATTGCAGGATTAATATTGTGGGATCCTCTAATATTTATACAAATGTTCCTCAGGAAAGAGTTTGGTCATGGGAATCCGAATCCTCCCATCACACACTATGGCAAAATGTGTTGCCCTCCTGAGAAAGCCCATGTTGAGGAAGTCAGAGAGAAAAAAGTGGTGTAAGGAGGAAAAAAAAGAAAAGATAAAAAAGACGTCTTTTAGAAACTGGTTCAAGTCATTGGTAGTACCCTCTCATTTGTTTGGACCCCAAATCCACAAAATACATAAGAAAATGAAAAAAAAACCAAACCAAGAAATGAAACCTAGCAATGTTATAGAAGAATCTACAGAACAATAATTTTGTACTAAATTAAAGGAGTATTTACATCTGGAAATATGTACATGGAAACCAAGCCTTTTTATTTTTTCCTAGATTGATTTGATTATGCTTTCTGGGTTAAGACATCAGTGCTCGAAACGAAATGAGAATCTTTGACCCCTGTGGCTAGGAAATTAACTGGAGCAGGAGGTTACCACTGTACAATACAATGTAAGAGGCTGAAAGGACTGGACCTCTTTAGTGCTGCCCAAACATCCATTTCTAAATTCTGTTTTGAAGAGCTTAGAGATCCAGACACTAGTGCAGAGTAACTCGGGCTTTGTTGGGCTTCGTGCCCTCGTGACTTTAACTTATCTTTTGAGAGGGAATTGGGAACTGACACCAGCGAAGCTGCCTATAGCTAAACCTGTTCATGGGTCTTTGCTCAGTTCAGGCCATAATTTCATGGCAAAGTAATCAGGGAGAGCAAGAGGTACTTGGATGCAAGAAGGAACTGAAGAGTAACAAAGAAGGAATGGAAGAAAGATACATTGTGATAAGGAGGCTCCTGTCAGCATTTTAATATTTATTCATAAATTTAGGAATTTGATTAAAGAACTTGGAAATTATTCCTGGTTCAATCGCATTAAAAGTTGATGAGAACTTTGCTGCTTTGTTGTTTCACCCTTGAGCCACCGTCAACATCCCTTTGGGAAAATGCATCCCTTGTGTGCCTATGGGGAAATGCAGGTGCTGCCCTTCTGCTGTCGTTTGGGATATGCCCGGGGGACCCCAGTCACTGTGATCTGGGATGGCTGTTACCCAGGCCTGGATTAGCAGCATCTCCTGTCTCTTCATGGCAGAGGATCAGAGCAGACAGACCTTTTTGATGGAAGAGTGAATTTCCTGATACTTCTCACCACAGATTAAGGGGGAACAAAATTTTTTGTTACCAGGCTGCCTTTGCTATCAAAAGCAGAGTCAGATAAGGTGGGGAAAAAGCCATTTCTGTAACTGTTTTATGTTGAATCTGTCTGGTTTGGCTTTACTGTATCACATGGTAATAACTCACTGCCACACATTATCGACCCTAATCAGCCTCAGAGAGAGCCACACAGCAAATGCTGAGCGCAGGAAGAAAACGTGCCAGACTTGTACGAGGGAAAGAGAGTTTTCTTGCAGAAGCCCAGCAAAAACAAATCCAAACCAACCTCCAAATCTAGGGAGGACATAAAAAAAGCTCTTGGAGATAACTTCATCTCCCCTCAAAATCACAGGAGCCTGCTTTCAGCTGATGGTTGGCCATGCTTGCAGGGTGGGAGCATCCATGGTGGAGCAAGGAGAGCAGGGCACTGCAGGATGCGGCTCCATCGCACCCGCTACCAAGGGAAGCAGTGTATTTCACTCCTCTTTGATACTTTGTCTTCCTCAGTCGCCCACAGTAAAACCATAAAAAAGTGCAGGGAATAAAGAAACACAAAGGCAAGTCACAAGCGTATTTCTCCACAAGGATCTTCTCCCTGTGGGAACCTCCAGCGCTGGTTCCTGCTAATACATGACTTCCGCGACTATAGATAGTGGAAGTTTTCTGTGCTTTACTGCATCAACAATGGGCTGGGGAACTCATACAACCTTTCATTTCCGTCCTTTTATTTGTAAATTACTTTCCTTTAAGAATACTGCTATTTAATAGATGGGTTATGATGTCAAACTCTTTAATAAGAGCTATGCTTTTTCCTCTGCAGTTTTGTTTTTATTCTAAACAACATTTTTTTTTCCTAAACAGATACAATTTTAAGGGAAAAAAAAAAAAAAAAAAAAGCCAAACATGACCAGAAAAGACCTTATTTGTTATGGAAAAATTATAACAAAGATTTTCTGTGGGTTTTTTTTTCCCTTTGCTCTTCCTGTTGTTGGTAATAAAAGAATTTTTATTGTTCTTTGGTGGTAATCCTAGCTTTATGTTGAAAATCAGAGAGGATTTTTCCTTTCTTTTTTCTTCTCTGTTTCTGGTTTGGTTCTCTGGTTTGTAGCCTGAATGGAACTAAACCAAGCATTGAAAAACCTTGCCACACATGGTCAGAAGTGGCACTGCCCCATTCTGAGCTGGCTGGGCAGCCTGCACGCTGATGCTGCTTTGCAAATATTAGTTCACATCCAATGACAAAGAGGGCATGCAGAGCATCTCTGCATATTCCTTGGTAAAGTCTGATCTATACAGCTGTAAGTACAGAATAAAATCACAGATTTTGGAAGGTTTAGGCCAGGTTTGCCCCACGCTAAAGGAGCTCATGAGCAATGAAGTGCACAGAGCTATCTGGGCGATGCCACACGGTATGGACACTAAGGATGGCTACAATTTCTGCACTGACATTTCCCCCCAGATAGAAATAGCTTTTGTGGAAATTTATTTTGGGGGATTAGGCTGTATTTAATTCTATTTTTTTCCTTTTCCTTCCCTTGTGGTGGTGGTGGTGGTGGTGGAAAGTAACAAATGGTTGGAATTTTTGCTTCTGTAAAACTGGAAAATTCAATTTTATTTTTAATATGGAAAATACCAGCAACTGAAACATTATAATGTTGAGACTAATTTAACTGATACACTGCATAAATAAAATCATGTGCTAATCATGATAACCTTTGTTTTCCTTCTCTCATATGAGCTGTTCTGCCAATATTTATGTGAAAAGTCTAAGCTTGGATCCTTGCCTCCTTTATTTTTTTTTTTTTAAAGTCCCATCCTTAATTAATGAAAACATTACACAAAGACAAACCAACAGCAAAACAAAGAGAAGCAAAACAAGAAAAGGCACACTTCTCCCCCTCCTGTTAAGAATTACAATATTCCAGAGGCAGGACAGGAGAGGGAAGGCTTGTGCTCGGCAGCGGTGGTGGGACGTGACTGCACTGTGCCTGTGCTCGCTTCTCGTGTGGGTGCAGGGCTGCTCCGCTCCACACCATGGAGATCTCCAAGAGCACTTCCGTGCAGCACATGCTCCTACACAACGCCCAGACACCTCCCTGCATCGTTAGGAGCTCAGGATACCAACTGAGCAACATGAGGGAGCATGTTGAAAACTTGCACTGAAAAGTGCTTTTCCACTTGCCTTTACCCTTACATGATAATGCTGAGAGGAAACAATTACAAACGTCTCTTTTATTATAACTGAGTCTACAGCCTTTCAACATGATGGTCCTGGCAAGACTTGGAGAGACATCAGACTAATAAAACATCCTTAAATATCAGTTTTGAAAGTTAATTCATTTGGAGCCATACTTTTTGGCCAGAATGGGAACTTTTTTTGCTGCAAGTGTTCGTCGATTTTTCAGACGAGTGGAATAACACAGCAGTCCCAAAAAGTCTTCTGGAAGTTATCAATATCCAATTTGCCACTTGAGCCTTCTCACTCACCCTGCAAATGAGCTATGCAAATATATCCTTTGTGGTAGGAGAGCGGCAGAGCTGAACGCAGTGTCTGAGCTCTCTGGGAAACGGGGCAGAAAGGCTCAGCCTCTGATGTTTCTCTCCTCCTGCCCCCTTCCCAAGGAAAACCAGACCCTGGAAATTACAGAGGCTTTGCTGCCTGTTGCAACCAACAACAGCACTGAAAGTAGTGCAAATAATGTTTCCATTGCTCACTATTTCAGATTGAGAGCATATTTTTCTTGGACCATTCTTAACCTTTGGGATCTTTTCATGTTCTTTAGCCATTGTGTTTGCTTCTTCCTTGTTTTCTTACAGGGAAAGCCGAAATGACTTACAATTAAAATCTTTTTTTAACAGCTTTCTCCTGTTGCTTTGGCAAAACAAATCTTGAACAGTTGGAACGATACAGTGCCATTTACTCCCTTCTCAGATAGTTTCCCCATTCTACCAAGAAATCCTGCTCAATTTGGATCTGATCATTTGATTGTGTAAAGAGGGATACCTCTAGGGCCTTAAACAAAGCTGGAGAGATCTGCACCAGCTGAAATTTTTCGTTAAGTCAAGGGACAAATTTAGTTATGCTGAGCCAGATTCTTTCAGAGCTACTTGTTTGTTTGTTTTAAAATTTGCAGGATCAACTCGTGATTCAGGGTGGTACAACTGAGAACAGAATCTGGTTAACTAATTGAAGGTGCTAATGCAGTCAGGCTAGAACTGGGGATAAACTGGAACCACAAATTGCTAATGTGATCCACACTGTAAAATGTGGGAGGATTCGGGATTTAGGAGCCTGGTTTTACCCATCCTGGTAACAGAACACGACCATAACGTTCCCATGGGAAGGCAGGAGTACTTTGCTGTCATCTCAGCTCACTGTTAGACAGACAGATCACCTGCAAGTGTTGAAAGCTTTCCAGTTCAAAGCTTGGACTTGTAACCCACCTCGACCTACAGCCCAGCCTAAGCAGCGACCCCTTTGCAAAGTCAGGTCTAAGGAGACCACGTCCTCAGCAACGCCATCTGCCGTGACCCACTCTCACCTCAAAACTTCCTTTCTATGGTGTAATATGTTTGATTATTTTCCTCAATGAGTATATTTACTCTGAAGATAGACACATAAATCATACCAGCTGAAACCCAAGCAAGCATATGACAAATACGGTATTTTTAAAGGTTAGTTGTTCTCTTTAACGAAAGAAAAGTAAGAGGATGGGGTTGGACTTTTATGATGTGCAAAAGAGGTTGTAACCACAGGAAAATCTTCCTCCAAAAGCCAAATATTATTCATTTTGGTGGAATGCACTGTTAAAATAGCTCAGCCTTTCAGGAAGAAGCAAGCTTATGTAAACCATCTAGTTTACTTTCTTAAGAATAAACCTTAAAAAAAAATCCTATCTGTATGTACATGTGGTGTCATCCTCATATAGATGGGTATAGACTTATAAATGTCCACATGATCAGCTGTGGTCTCCAACAGACTCATACAGCACATTAAAAGAGGTAAACCCAGAGGGAAGGCAATGCTGTAAGCCATGGCACCGGTGCCATTGATCAGGATCATCAAATCCCAGTGCTGTAACAGAAGGCAATATTCATTCATGCACCTTGCCGATCCACCACTTATTTCATTTAACATTTTAAAAGGGCACAACAAGGGCTGAAACTTCATCACTGATCCTCTGTCAGAGCTTGGAAACACCTGCCATGAGCAGTATTTCCATCAAAAAGGGTGATCAAAATACTGGGATGCCATCAACTTTTGAACAGTATTTCTTTAATCAACACCTAACTCAGAAGTTTCACATTAGAGTTCAACAGATATGACATGGAAGAGCTCAATACTGTGGGTATTTGTATGGAGATTTTCAGCTTTCTAGGGATCCTTGATAGGATTAAAGTTAGGCTTGCATACATTCGCCTCAACAACAGTAATCTCACATTGGTTCCATCTGGCTTTTGTTCCCTGCATATGCAGGATTTTTTCTTATAGCCTGTAGTCCCTATATTCTTTCAGTACCACCACACAGCTGACACTTATACACACCCATGAACCGCTCAGCTCCTGCAGCCTCATCCCCCGTGCACATCAATGCTGCTGTTTAATTCCCTATTTGCCTGTTTGCCTATTTGCCCTTCCCAGCCTCAGGATCTTCCAAACTCAACCCACCATCCATTCCCCCAACCTCTTCTGAATAAGATTGAAGCTGAGTGTTGCTTTACCTGGAACTAATTGCGAATTTCTGTAATGCTATTTAATAACTGCCTTGGCTGTAGTGGGGAGAAGCAAGTGTGAGGGAACCAGTCAGGGGGTAATTGTGTTCAGATGCTCTAGTTATTGTCCATAAAACCTGTAGTATAGGAAACCGCATGTGGCTCTCAGGTCCCTAAAACGTACAGATGATGTTTCAAAACAGACACTATTGAATCTTCGCTTCTTTTCCTTTTTAGTTTCCAACACTGTTAGCATTCATTGGAAAATAGTGGCCTGTCCTTAAAAAGACTGTGGGGATAATTCTCATGGAGGCCAACGCCAGGCACGCGAAGGACAAGATGAGCAGCAAGAGCCAGCACCAAAGTACCAAGGACAAATTATGCCTGAATAACCTGATTCCTTTTTATGATTAAATGACAAGCTCTGCGGAAAAGGCCAGAGAGATACATAATACGATCCTCTTCCTTGTCTTTGTATGGAAATTTGCAGTGCTGTTGAAAACCCATTTTCCTTCTGAAGCAATTTTTTTATGGAAATATATAAACTTAAATTTCTGTTTCTTTCACAGCTTGAATCCTGCAAAATACTTCAGGTATCTGGGCATGCTGCTCCAAGGTGTGTTTGTGGGTGTATCTGTGCTTACTGGTCTTTTTTTCACCCAAACCTTCCTTCTGCCCTTTTCTCTTTTCCAGAATAAGGCTTATTTTCAAGACAGTTTGTATGCAAATGTGTAAGATCCCTCATTCACGTTATTAGTGTGAAGTTTATGAGCTTTCCTGGATAAGGATGCTCTCATGAATGACTTTGCTGCTGTTCTACCCTGCAGTCAGCCAGCTAGGAAACTGCACTTTGAAAAGTCAGCAAGAATAACATGCAGATTAAATATTCATGTTTCTGTTTTTCATCCTTTGATTTTTGTCTCATGTAGCTGTAGGGGAAAAATGAAAGGCAGAAAATATGATCATTTAATTGAAAGTTTAATTTGAGTGAGTTCAAAAACATTTAAAATAGAGGACAAACTACTTAGAGTGATTTCTGTATATTTCATGTTGTTAATTTGCATACTTCAGCTTCTCTTCTCCCACTACGTTCTGTCCCCATCATTAGATTTATACTTTCTTTAGTCTTGCTTAATTTTTGCTGGGAGTAGATGAAATGCTGTGGCTGCTTTTCTTGGCCTAAGGAAAAGTTATATGTGTGCAGTAAAACTACTCCCTGCTATTATCACCCTAGGAGTTATACACATAAAACCTGTTTTTATCCACCAAATAAAAGAGAATCGGAAATGCTTATAAGTTATTATAATTGGTGAAAAATGCTAAATTCAATAGGTGATCTTCTCCACTATTATAAGTGGAACTAGAGTCTTTCTACCTCAGTGGAATGATGTTGACTTATACCACTTAAGGATTTCATCCACAGTAAGAAGAAAAAACCATAAAAGACTCAATTTTTTCCTGTGGGGGGGAAGAAAGGGGGGGGGGGGAAAGCCCTTCCTGACTGTGACATCCACTGAGTTTTAAAGGTGAATGTGTGCAAAGAAGATAGTTTAGGGTTGGAAAAATGACAGAAAGGCAAAACAGGAGAGAAGGTAAATAATCTAACACAGGTGAGAGAGATTAGGTTACTTTTATGATTAACATCAAGATTACATTACGCTGAAGTATACAGTCACACACTGGGTTTTCAAGGAATTTTTCAGCATCAAAAAAACTTGGTTAAACTGGCAATATTTAAGATGCCACATTTAAGATGATTTAAGATGACTAACACTCTCATTGAAATAGTGTGTTTCAAAGGCTCACAGAGGAGTCCCAGTGAAAATGAGACTGGCCATCCTCCCCAGCAGTCAGTGGGAACGGGTCACTCACTTGTGCAGTATAGTGACACTAAGCGACTAGTTTGCTTAACTTAGAGGTATCCACATCACAGGGTATTTAGGTAGTAGAAATGGGATACCCTTTCAGTTTTCTGTGGGATCTATGCAACATTTAATCAATTATCGTGTCTTCATTGTTGTATGCTCGTAAACATACTCATCTTCTTCATCTGAAATTAATGCTGGAAGCAGAAAGACAAGAATCCTCATGATGTCCCAGGTTTCTGTACTGGTTTCTGCAAGGGAGAACCTTTACAAGAGATCAGTTCTGTTTCACATTTTGGCTTGTGCAGCACCCTTTCATCCAGTAGACAGCGGGACGTTAGCAGTTTGATGACGAGGGAAAAAGGGCTTTGATAAACACCAAACCCCGTCATTATCTCATTTTGGTGCACTCCACATTTTTTCCTAAACAAATTCCATGGAAAACTCTTGTAGGAAACCATAACTTGCTACAACTGAGAACCCACAGATTGATTTTTTTTTTCCCCTTTTCTTAATATGCGAATGCAGGGATAAAATTACTTCATTGAGAAATACGTGCCATGAAAAAGAATAGAGGGTAAAAAACATTGAAAGAATTACCCCAAATCTAACAATGTCTAAATCAATTTTTCTGGGGAATAAAAGTTCTGTCTTAAAGCTCTCCTATGCCACAGTGCATAGCAAAAATACTTGAAATGGATGTGCTGAGACCACTATTTATACCAGTGAGCAATTATTCATCATTACTTCTTTCCATTCTTTTATCTGGTCCCAGCGATGATGATGCTTCAAACTGAACATATTTGATAATCATTAAGATATTTATTTACAGAAAACTTGGAAAATATGCCAGTATGATTAGTAAAGGAATCATTAATCTGATCTTTAAAACTCCTAACCAAGACAGTAAACCTGAAGTTTAAATGAAATCAGTGTTATTCATATCAAGTTCAACCTGGGACCTAGAAATGCCTGAAGATCAACTTAAAAGCTTTACATTTACTACAATTCTCGTGTCAGTATATTTTATATATTTTATAGTGTTACCTGAGAGTGACTCAAGCTCACTCACATATCACTCGGTTCTCTTGTTGATGTGTACTGATCCGCTCCTCTGATGAACTGTTCACCTCCAGTGTTGGCCAACCATAATAGCATGGTGTTTGATACTGTGGAAACACACACAAATTACAACCCAACAACCACCACGATGCTGGCTTTACTTCTGTGGAGGGTAACAAATATAGGTCTCTTTTCTTAAGAAAATCAACGCTTTGTCATTTTTTGGACTACTATTGTACAGGATGTCTATCAACTTGGAAACTGCTCTATGGAAATCATTAGAAAATGCCAACTTTCCATGTTATAAGTTCCCTGATAGACATTTCACTGAAATGTGTCTGAAGTTCAGGACAACAAACACAGATAGCAAAAAAAGACACCCACTCCCAAACTAGCCAATTACAGGGCCAACTCCTGGCATTTAAAAATGCCACATTTAGGCTCTTGCGATGGTCTTCCTGATTCCCATCGAGGTGCTGGGCATTGTAGGTAGAAGTGGGCTTAGGCTCCTTTTGGAGCTCTCCCAAAGTTCCCCCTATTGTAGAGGAGCAGCAAAGGTTTCAGAGACATGGGATGCTCATTTAGCATGTCACGGCCCTTTCCACCCTAGTGGCTCCTGTGGCCTTCTGTCAGCTGAAAGCTGTATTAAAAAGCAGTCCCACAGACGTCACAGCAACTGGTTATCATTAAAAGCAGCTAAGCAAGAAAAGCACTTTGCAAACATGCAGGGGAGCAAGAAGACTGTTATGAAGCTGTTTGGAAAGCTTTTCCCTTGTATCAGATAATAGCCTGGTTTATTGAAACATCAATAATCACTTATTGATTGCCCAGCTCCTATGATTTCTTTATATTTACAGTGTATACTCCTTGTTATCCCTTCTTAGGTCAGTACTACTCAGACTGGCATTGCTGGCATTTGCTGAGCCTGGAGTTCTGCACCAAGGTATCCATCCACAAGATGACAAGAGCACTAATACTCCTTTGCAGCTCCTCTTTTTACCTCCCCATTTAAAAACACTCACACAGGGTTTTAGATATTACTTCAGCCCTACCACAAGATGGCAAATCCTTGGAAACAGAAGTGCATACCAGCTGTATGCAGAAAGTCAATAGTCAATGGTGCACCTGGATATACAGTATAGTTTCCTGTGGGCCCACTAACATATGGTGTTGTGAGTTGCAAATGACTTCCTCTCCTCGCTTCTTATATGAATTCTTGATATGGTGTCAGAAATAGAACAGCTTTAACTGATTTAATTCTTTGTTGTGCCTAAAGAGTTACTTCGGGAATGGCAATGAGCAAAAATCCCACTCCCTAAAGCAATGTAAATCCATGTCTATAAGCAGACTCTAGCATTTTTGGAGTCCACACACAAACTCCTTGCTGAAGTTCATACCAGAAACCAGGGCTGATACGGTTGTTACAAAAGCTCTGGTGCTTCAACAGCCGCAGCAGCTGCAGGCTCCTTGGCCAGTGCTGTTCCTCGTGAATTCTGAACTGTGCACAAGCTGCAATTTGCCATGCAGAGGACAAGGAAGGACCGAGCAGGGACTGTCTCACTTGTCATCAAACATTGAATTCACATGGCGTCATTACTGTTCCAGTCATGAATCTTTTTGGCAAGCATTCTCCTTCAGCTTTGCCATGTTCATGTAACAGGCAGGCAAACCAAAACGTGTTTCATTTGCTATTTAATATTCACTTAAAGAAAAAGGACTTTGCTGTAGAACTGATTTTGTCTAAACTGCTTTTGGTGAGCAATCATGTTTTTAACTTTTTTCTTGTTGATGTAAAAACAAGTGTCTGTCTCGCTGAAAAATTGGGAATTTTTACTGGAGACTTTGGGCAAAAAACAAAAATATTTTGGCCTCAAACCAAAAACTTTAAGCTTAAAATGGCAAACCTCTCATTTTCAGCCGAACAATGAAAACGTTGGTTTTGGCTGGACATTTTTGGTTTTTCAACAGAAGTGATTTTTTTTCTCAGTCAAAAATTTTCCATGAGGTGAGGAATAAACATTACGGGTAAAAGCCTGGTGCAACTGGAAGAAGGAGTAAAGAGAGAGATAAGGAATAAAAACAGTTTATCACAACCATCATGAAGCTACTGTTACCAAGGTCTGCTACAAGCCACTGTACCAATCCGGTAAAAAAACCCTGAAACCTATAGCCTGGTATATTTATAGCATGATTCATGGTCACTGAATGTTCTATAAACAAATTTATGGAACTGTTTTTCTCTTGCTCGTTTCCTTTTTTAGAATATTATCACCAGGAGAAGCACTTGCAGACTATTTCTACCTGGACAGAGTTTTCATCGCTGTCCTGATGATCTCAGTTGCTATAGGGGCAATAAAAAGTCCCAGGCACTTGTGAGTGACCTTATTAATTCATAAAAATCAGGAGTGCTATGCAGGCACCCAGCAGGCAGAGATGCCTTGCTACTTTGTTCCCAACACCTGCACACAGTCTGTGTCTGTAGGGACAAGGGGTGTTGTTTAGAGATGGCCATTTCAGACCAAGATGTGAGCTATCCAAGCACCAAATAAGACACGCACAGATTGCCCCACGTAACTCTTAATCACCACATGGGCTTGGTCGGTCAGTTACTCTTGCAGTGTTAATTGCATCCTCCTCCATTGCGGTGACATGGCATGTATCAATAGGGAATGGATTGAGCAATCACTGCAAAAGGGGCAAGATGGGAAAAGCTGGGATGTGGGAGAATATGGATCCTCCAGGTTAGCAGAGGGAGAAATGAAAAGAAGTTCTGCAGCCAAGAGCTGGCCTGTAGTGAAGTTCTTACTGATGGTGCACACCTGGTTTTTTTAGGGTTTAATTTTCTGCCTAATATTTGGCTCTGAAATGCATGTTTCAGCATAGCATGAGTGCTGGGCTAAAGAGTAAATTGGGCAGTGTCAAGAGAAGAGTGTTTGTAGAGGAATGAAGGCAGTGGGTTGATTTGCATTGATAATACACAGCTGTGGCCTTGCTACGAAGGCAGTGGGTTGATTGACATGGATGATGTGGAGCTGTAGCTTGTTCCTGCTAAGTGGTTAAATAGCCCTGAGGACTGGGGGAGCAGGAGCAGTGTGGTCTGGTGTTCTGTTGCCTCTGGAGGAAGGAGGGAAACAACCCAGACAGTAGGTTGTTGTAGCCTACTTGTTTGTGCTGCAACAATTGGTGCCCTGTGTGAGGCTGAGTTGGACTCTGACTACAACTGGTGCCCAATGTAGCTGAGGCAAGTGGGAGAACCTGTGACTCATAGCAGACTGTGAGAGGTGAGCTATTGACAACTAATTGATATGGGTGTATTGCAATATTTGTTGTCCATCTTAACTCAAATGGCAACTTTTGGTGCCCAGTGTAGATGGGGACTAATTCATATGGGTGCAGAAGAAGAAAAATTGGTAACAGTGCTTATAGCTATATTTGAAAAAAGAAGCATAAAGTATAACAAGAAGGCAATAAGAACTTTGCTAGGATGGTGTGAAGTAAATGATGTGCTAGTTAGACTGAAAAATGTCTCTGGCATTCAGACATGGCAAAATGCTGGAAAACTACTTTTTGAGGCTGCCTTGAGGGGGGATAAAAGTGTTCCCTTGAGTTACGGTGCATGTCCTGGTGTTCTCCTTTTCTTTTTCCATGTCTTCAGGAAATATTGTGTCACTCATGATAGTGCTGCTGTCTGCATTGTACATGTAAGTCTGCTACATGGGAGAGCAAAGGTGAAGTAAACTGCCAAGAACTGATGCTCTCACCTCTTAGTTTTCGTGCAGAATCCATGGTCAGAGACAATTTTTTAATCACTGTTATAATGTTTCCCAACCAATTCATAAAGCGGCTTTCAGGACATGACGCAAAACAGCAGTTTAAAGCCATAGATCCTTCTAGTTAATCTAAAAGATTAAGCACCTCAGCCACTGGAGAGTGCTCCTTGGAAGTACAGTATTATGGCCCTGGATAAATCTGGTTTTATAATCCTGCTTAGTCTACACTGATCTGGATAAATAGAGACCCATCGTTTGAGAATGAAGCTCAGAAAAGCATGATTTAGGCAAAGGGAAGGAAAATAGAAACACATATTTTCAACGGGGACAGGAAGGTGGCATAGGATGTTAAATCATGTTAGGGACAAAATATAATCCCCAGTTGCCCTTTACAATGGAGCTTCACAGAGTTGCCTTGCTATTAAAGTCCCTCCCAGCTGATCAGCCTGGGGGGGAAGGCTGTGTAGGGTGAGGATGATGAGCAGGGAAAGCTCAGGCAGCTGTGCTGGAAGCAGTGGCACCTCCAGCCAGCTCAGGTGCAGCTGCCATCCCCAGGGACACTGGGTGAGTGTCACTCGGAGACACAGCATGGGTCTTGAATATGCACAAATGCTGCTGAGCTCAAGGAGCCCTAGGGCAGCCAAGGCATGGGAAAAGGCATTTTCTGAAGGGAAAAATAAATGGTACTTATCTACCCTCCTCACCTTGGGGAAATTCGAACCAAGAACAGAAGTAAACATGTACACAAATCTGTTGATTACCGGGAAGCTTAGTTTACCTATCAGCACTGAA
Organism: Falco biarmicus; assembly: GCF_023638135.1. Taxonomy (NCBI): domain Eukaryota; kingdom Metazoa; phylum Chordata; class Aves; order Falconiformes; family Falconidae; genus Falco; species Falco biarmicus. The sequence continues at coordinate 2,717,744 of NC_079288.1, read as the reverse complement.
ACATGGGTACAATTTATTTCTAGCAGAAATTTCTCGTGAGAACTCGGCTACTAAATCCAAGGCACCCCCCTCGCTGCTCTGATAACAGCCTTTAGCAACCCACAGCAGTGACTTTTTTTTTTTTTCCTGTGGTAGCAGTATTTGTCCTCCCTTGCCTGGCTAACTTGTCCTTCACTGCAGGCTGCACTGTGGCGAGGGAGCACACCTTGTAGGCACAACGACAGTGTGTTGTTGGGGAGGTGGCACTGCCTAATGGATGGAGCACTGGATGTGAAGGCAAGGAGACCTTGATTATTTTTTTCTTCCACTGTGTGAGCAGATGTAATGGCTCATGGATGTAGTTAAGGCAGTTTTTTCTCTTTTTTCGTCATCATTTCTGACACATGGAAGTTTGAAGTGTTGTCTATATTCTGCACTAAGAAACACTATTCTGCCAGTGCCTCACTTCAGTAAAGTTTTTAGATTCAGCTGCAGCCAGCTCAAGTTTAAAGTGCATGAGATCATTCATTACATCACCAGCTTATCTACAGGGTTACTAAAGCACTGATCAGATGTCTGAAGATCTGGAATTATTTGTCACAACTAAGGATCTTAGAAAATACTTTTTTAGCACTTGTACAGGGAACACTGCCCGTACAAATATTTCTGAACAATATTTGAAATTAGTGCTGAATATATCTTTAAATCTACTATTTTCTGTTATTTCTGAAGGAAAAATAATCTTTGTGTATCTGAAGATGTGCAGCTACAACATAAGTTACTAACCTAATACACAAATTACTGGGCAAAATTCCCTTGTCTATGGTTTGCAGATCATCAGATCAGCGGGTCACAATGGCTTTATATTCTGAAGAAGCTGTGAACAAACAAGCTGGGCACTGGATCTGCATATGCAAACAAACATTTTGCAGTTATCCCACAATGCAAAATGAATTTGAATCACAGATCTTTCTAATATATAGCCTTTGTCTATTTTGAATTGATGCAAAACTTGGCTGTGAAGACAGAGACTGGAAGTGCTGAATGTACAAAAGTTAGCTCCTACTCACCCTAAGTGATAATATTAGAATAGGTCTCCCACAAACTTTATGGCAGCAAATTTCAGAAAGAAAAGGAAGCTTTCAGAAAACAAAGAAACTCGTGAAACTCATTTCTGAGACATGGATTACTACTGCTATTAATATTATCTAGTGCCTATAAGCTGCTGTGATGAATAAGGACTCTTCTTACGCCTTGTACAAATGAAAGGATAAGAGATCATTGTCATCACAAATTTAGTGGATTAAAGAAAGTTATATGTGCATAATGAGTCTCTTCAAATAGAATTTTGGCACAATTTTTTAAAGCTAGCTAGAAACCACTGTATCACACATGAGTTGAGCTGACCACTGATTAATTTATATTGGAAAAAATCTCCCGTACATGACTCTTTTAACATGCTGGTAGGGTTCACGTTGAGGAACGGGAATTGTTCTATAGGAGCAGAACTCCCTGGTGTTACAGTGGGAACTTCATGGTGGTCCATCAGAAGGCAAGAGAAGAGCAAAGACTTCCAGATTTATAGGATGTTCGCTGTAAAGGAGCGTGCTTAAAAGATAATAGCACTGAAAAAGTTTCCAGCTTCCCTAGGAGCACTTTCTATAATGAGCATGTGTCAATTACAAGTATAAGATCATTTGGTTGTTTTGAAAAATGAGATTTAAATAAACAAAGCACTGTTTTTACCAGTAGAGAATTTGGCTCCCTCTCCCAAAGGAAGAGGCCATTTTTCCATTTATGTTTAGCAGAAAACAAAACCCCCAAAGCCTTAAAGGCTGGTAGGTACTAAACCAAATGAAAGCATAAGAACTGACTCCAAGCCAAAGTGAACATCCTGAGGTCTATTTTCCTGGATGGCCTTTGCACGCCATTCTGACTATGCATCTGATGCCAATGATTTAACATAGGCCTGTGCTGCCCTTTGTTTTACTACTCCAAGTAAGATGCTGCCTAGCATGCAAAGGACATATCTGCATGGTAACACACTTCTGGAAATTAGCAGTCTCTTGGTGCTTCTGGCTGACAACCCAGATTGTTGTATATATAGTGATTACCTGTGTGTCTTTTTGGCTCACAAAAACTACCATGGGACCATGACAAGGAAGGAAAACTCAAATTCCAAACATGCAGTTCAGAACATGTCATTAACCAAAAAACTTAGCTGTCACAGGAAACCTGGAGCCAATTTCTGTACTGATACCATCAGAGCTATGGTTGCAGAAAACTTTGGGATGTAGTTTTCCTTTTATTCCCCTCATAAAAAGTTTGTACCAACTATATAACAAAAAATGTCAAATCAGCACTGAAGCTCCCTCTTCTTTCTGCCCTGACACTCTTCCCTTTCCATTGCCTTAGAGGAAAACTATGTCACCATTTGTGTTAAAGGCGTGTGATCCAACTTAAGCAAAGGTTACACAAGCTAGTACAATTACTAGAGTCTCCATATTTTCCCAATAATGATTCTCACTCTAATTCAGAAGATATGCCCTGCCTGGGAAACAATGCGAGGTTGAATGAGGACAGAGCAAAGAATGACATGTCATAAAAGTCTGATGTTCCTGAGTGCCAGCAGAACCATTCCCTTCTGATGGGTGCTCTTGGGTAGCTAATTTGAGGCATTTGGAGCATTTGGTAGACAGCTGTTCTGCTCAGAGTGCAATGGCAAGCATTTTCAAGCTGAAACCACAAGAATGAACCGATGATGCCATTTGGAAGCCATGTTCAGAAAACTTACCTCCTCTGACTACGTTGCTGGTTTTTAGGAACAGAACGCAGCTTTTTACCCCCTCCCTTCCCTGCTGCTTTCCCTTTTGTACTTCTCTAAGCAACTGAACCTTGCCAGAGCTGCACGTACCGCAGGCGGTGCAGGCTGCCTCTGAAGGAAGATGGGAAGCAGGGCAGCTTCAGCCATCTTGGGTGGTGCCAGTGCTGGGACAGATGGAGTAAGAAGAGATCTCATTTTGCGACCACCTCCTCCTTCTGCGCTAGAGAACCTGCACCTAGGAGCAGTTAAAAGGGATCTTTTATTTCTTCCCTGAGGCACATGCACTTTGTCAGCACTTTGTACCGCCAGGCACTGACTTTCAGTGATGATTGTCCTACAGAAGGGGATAAGAGTCAGAGGTCTTTCTAAGGTCAATTGCTCTTGTTAACTGTTAACCTGTTTACTGTTAACTGTTTACCAATCTTCTCCTGACAGTGGATGCAAATCTACCTGAACTGCCACAAAGATATTCATTAAACCAATGAAGATTAAGGCTAGTGTAAAAGGTGGAAGGAGAGTGTTTCATTCAAAGGGTAACACATGAGACAGGAACACAACTATGAGGCTCCTTGGGATCAGCCTTTGAACTAATCTGATTGCAAATTTTTCATCAATGGTCTTGGGCATGTTCAAAAGTTGGGGTTGAAACATAGGTGCTGGAGGAGGGAAATACCAAAAGGAAAGAACCAGCAGTCCCAAGGGGCTGAGTAATGATAGTGAGATGGAAATTTAGCATCACATAGTGTCAAAGCATAAATGGCAATAGCAAGAATTTTTGCTACATATTCAGAATATAACACATAGGAAAAAAGGGGAAAGAGATGTCGTTATGAATAGAGGAAAAAGATTAATTCAGCCCTAGAATATATCAGAGGTGATATTCACGGAAGGAAGGTGTTACTGTTCTACTACTGTAGATTTTTTAACAGAAAGACGATGACTTTTTTTAAAAACTATAATAATTGCTTTCATATTCCGCATATTTCTTTTTATCTGTTGGAATGTAGCATCAAACATGAAATTGGCACTAAAAAGGGGATACATTGTTAGTTCTTTAACTATTGAAACATTTGAAATGCTTCTTTAGAAAGCATAAGAATGCACAACTGACTTCCAAAGAAGGATTCTTTTTTCTGGTATTTCTAGAATAATTTATGATTGAGTTTTACAGCATTAGTTTGATGAAACTCATTTTTCATCTTTACTTTCTTGATTTTTGTCTCTAAATACTTGTGCTGCTTTTCAGCGGTTATTATCAGTAAATAGAAGCATATTGAGTTCTTCCAAAAATTAGTAGTTTTTGAAGACAAAAGAGGGGGAACAATTCACTAGAATGATCTGATTCCGTCCCAGACTTACCAATCGTCTAGTCTGCTTACTGTTTTAAAAACTGTACCTTGTGTACTCCACGACAGCTGGTACCAGTGCAGCTCTTTAGAACTCCTCCTACAAATTTTTCACTCCCTTATTAAAAATAAAAGGAAAACAAACAGACATAGTATGTCTTTCAATTACAGTCTTTGAATACTGTGCTTGATTTGCTAAGTCACTTTGAATGGGAATGCTCACAGACAGGACAGCATGGCCACATAGACCACATGTTACAGGACCACTAGCCTTCTTCCTCCATCCCCCACAAACTATGCATGCACTCAGTGCCTGTCATTCTGTTTAATTGTCTCTGAAAGCATGCATATGCAAATTCATTATGATTATTATGTTTTTTATGCTGTCGCTGTTTCCATCCATTCCTGCACTTGAGACCAAATCCAAATTAGAGTGATGTTTAGCATGTGCATACTGTGCGTAGCCCACTTGCTTGCCTATTTTTCACTTCCTTTTCCCATCATTTTTAATGGGCCTTTAAGGACATATCTGTATTCCCGCAGTGTTATTTATGGTTCTGACATCATCCCTCAAGGTGAATAGTACTTTGCTGTAGAGTATTTACTCTTTTATAGTAAATCTGCCTGCTGCTTTCTATAAAAACAGGAAAACAGCTGCAATTTTTATAGGTGAGAATGAAGGTTTCTCTCTCTTTTTAACATACATTTCGTCATGGGGAAGTTAAAAGCAATCTTGGGAGAAGAAACACAAAGCATGAGTGTGGTCTTTAATGGCTGAATTTTATCTGTATTCCTTCAGCTGACGTTAAACAAAATGCATAAAGCCACACCAGATGTTTTTATTATCATTCATTACTTACATGAATGCAATATGGAAAAGCACAGTACAGAATACAGAAGAAAAAAGTGGCCTTGGCTCACGGGACCAGGTCTTCCTTTACAAATATCTTGTGAAGTAGTTAACTGTATGCACAATGTCTTTGGGTTAATCAGTGTTGAGTGAAAAAAAAAAATCTATAAAGAAATACAGTCAAATTAAGAAATAGGCAAATGGCTGCTGTTATCTGAAGTCCAGGAAGACCTGTTCCCATTTTATTGATAGTAAATTGTCTAATGGGCTTTAAATCACATTCATCTTGGCCAAAACATAGGGACGGATATTTCAAGTGCAAACCAGGAACCTAACAGGTTCTCACTTTGAAAGGATACATTCAGCTTCCTTCGAGATACCTTGAATATATAATGTTGATAGGAGAAAAAGCATGAGAGACCTTAGCTTCTGCTTTAATACTCGGGTAATTTGGGAAAGAGTGTCTTACTAATGACATATTTAGATAAGCATCTGCAGATAACATGTTGCAAGTTTGAGAGCTCTAACATGCACGAGAGAGGCTGAAGCAATCCAGGCCTGGGGGTCTGGGGAGATGAACTGGAAATACAAGAGCAACGAGTGAAAAAAATCATTAAAAGATATCAACAATCACAGATACTGAGAGTACGTTTACTATAGAGGCTGAGGAGGGTCAGGAGGTTTAATAACTTTCTACTTGTGCCTCAAGAGCCCTTTTGGTAGAGAGAGCTTGCAAATACCATGTAAAGTGTATTTCTAATTAGATTTCTAATTAGAAGCAACATAAAGTGTGATTATTTTCAGTTTGTTTTGGGGTGGGATTTTTGCCTCTTTTGTAACTGCAGTTTTAAAAGAAGTTGCTTATATTATTTGCACTTGCATCTGATCTGAACAAAGTGGTATCATTTAGTACACAGCGCATCCTTTCACTCCAACTGCCTCCAGGGCTTTATGCACTTAACGACACTTTCTGAACAGCTAGAAAGATCTTCTGAATGGCTGAGTAGGTCAGATGAAAAATTCTGAATATTATCATCCCTGGGATATGCCTTTGTATTGGCATTTTAAGGTGAGGGATTCTTATGAATTGAACCCTTTTGCTCATTGATGGGAGAACTCCATGTGCCAATCCATTCAGGTAAGTTTGTATATACCAATATATACATATATATATATATCGATTTGGAGCAACAGGGAGTAAATCCAGGGCCAAACCAACAATCAACACTGTTTTGATGCAAAATATCTGCTCGCTTAAAGCTTAAGTGTTCCTAAATGAAGCATTGAAACCAAATTATCTTTGCCTATAGGTTGCAACCTGTACAGGTGCTTCTGCCTCCTTGAAATTGATGTGAAACTTTGCGATTCTTGTCCTAAATGCCACTTACGGTGTTTGCCACGTGACACACAGCTCTACACCTTAGCTTGTAGGACTCAAACTTTTAAGCCCCTGAGTCTTTCTGACTCGATTTCTCCTCTTAACATAGATAATACAGAATATTACAGTTGCACCAGAACAGTGCTGAACTTTAAGCTTCGACAGCAACTAGAGGCTTTATTTTGCTAATTGACTGGACAAACATTATTTCTGGGTCTTCAAGTAGCTTTTCCTATGAGCATCCTTCACCAGGCTAATGGGGATGTGTGAGTGCAAATCTGTTTAAATAAAGACAACTCATGGAAAACTTTCCTAAGGACATGCTGCCTCTCTTGATCAGCGGCTTGCTGATGTGTGCAGACTGGATACTGCCGCCACAGCTTCCTAAGAACTTTAGAATTTGCTCTTTCCTTTTTTCCACTGTCAACTGGCCAAATATTTCAAACATTTTCCTTTAACAAATGTGTCCTTGTGGGGGAAAGTCCATTAGTAACAGAGTAGTTGCATCTTGTCAGGACCAGACTTTAATGGCTGTTTGAATTTTAACTATTATTTGCTAACTATTCCTGTTCAAGCCAACTAAGACCATAATAAAAGCCATTAAATACCAAGTAACTGGCCTCAGTGTAGCTGCAGGGTATAACACTGAATATGATCTGAATTTACCCACTGCAAAGCAAAGACTTTGACCCTCACAGACTTTTTGGAGAAGGAAACTCCCCCCCCCCCCCCCGCAAAAGAATTGCCTAGAAGAATATAAGTACTCTTCTTTGCGCCGGGGAAGGCCAAGCATAGTCTAAAGGTAACATGACACACTGTAATCTGTTTTCCTATTTACAGGATGAATGAAGACACTGTAAAATATCTGGCATTGATTTGCCAAAATATATGGGACAATGCAACCCAGTGTTTGAATCTGTGGAAAAGTACCCTGTGCAGGACAGAAAATAGGAAGCATTGCCCCACTGAAAGCAGGGGAACTGCCAGTGCTCCTGGATGAACAGGGCTGGTGAGTCAGACTGCACTCTGCATTCTTTCATCCTTTTCCTCCAACTGCTGCTTTCTGAGCACCAGAGAACCCTTATGGCGCATAAAACATCACTCTGGTAATCACTGCCCGGTGAAATAGTAGAGAATGGACAGAGGAACAGATAGAAGTGATAGGAATAGTAGTAGTTACCCACGGCCAGATGAAGCCCTGACTGTAATGTCAAAGAAAACACCAGCAAAAGGCCTCTAGAACGTCTTCCATGGGTCAAAGGGGTGAGGAGAGTACAGACCCTCTTCAACCATGGCCTTGCCCTGCTGTGACCAGAGACAGGAGGATGGCATAGGAGGGGGGACATGTCCATCTCCTGAGCCAGCATCTCAGTGAAGGCATTGCATCACAAATCCAGGGAAAATATAGCACAACCCCTCAAAAGATTTATCCAATACATTCTTAATGGGTTTTCTGCAAAGACCTGGGGACAAAAATTAATACTGGCAGCATTTTCCTTACACAACAAATCTGATTAAGCCATTTAATGTAGCTAGAACTAATAAATCAAAATCTGTAAAAGCTAAAGAGAGAAGTTAAAGGCATGAGTCTTAATCTGAAGAATTTGCATCTTTAAATATAGATGTGAGGTAACAAACACAAGTAAAATAGTGCAAGAAAGGAGAAATGTAGGACAAAGGTGAAAATAATTAAAATTTCCTGGTTATTTACTTATGCCCCAATTGAAGTCTATTGAAGAAAACAGAAAGCCTCAGTGGGCTTTGGAATAGGCTGTTAAGACATTTGCACATCTTAAATGATTGCTGGATGTAACCAGTGCACTGAGGCTGGAGTACAGAATGGAGAATTAAAAATAAGCAACACATTAGCTCAAATGGGAACATAACAGAGATCTCACAAAGCAATTTTCCATGCAAAGCCCTTAACTCACAAAAACAACAACAAAAAAAGACCAGTCCAAAACAAAACCCATCCCTCACAAGTGATGTTCAAAACAATGCTTGGCAAGAAAGATGAGCTTTACACCATGTTCCAAATGCGAGCAAGCTCCACAGCTGGAGACACTAATCTGAAAATGTTCACTTCATGAACTGCTCACTGCAGGGGTCGGGAAGAAATGTATTTCCCTGAAGAACAATAACGTATTGGCAAGGTGTAGCGCAGAAATGTTTCACCTTTTTGAACTAGCAAGTGTTGCTGGTGGCTGGATAGCAGACTTGACAGACCATGAGGTATCATCTGTTGAGGCAGTATCAATGCAATATTGAAGGTGGCCCAGGAAAAAAGTTATTTAGCTGAAAGAGTTTTATACATAATCCTGCAGAAATAGCTTACTTGGGGCTTCACTGACAAGTAACCCAAAGCCAAGATGCCGACTTGCGATGTTTTACTCACTATCCTAAGTAAATCACAGCGCATTGTTTGCCTTTAAGGTGCTTAATTAAAAGCTAGCAGTGCATGGAGGAGCAAAGTAGAGTTCCCTTCTATGGATTAGCTTGCTTGTGCAGAATTGGCTCCCCCTTTCACTGAAAAGCATAATGATGTGTAATTTCACATGGCTGAAAAGCCCACACCAGCATAGGTTAAGACAAACTGCTTGCAGAGTGCTTGAATCATCTCTGTGTTTAAGTGTTTGTGTTAGTTGTCACTCAGGCCCAGGAAAGCATTTAGAAAGCAGCTAATCACAGCTGTCCAGCAGTGGTTTTCACAGAATGATATTACAGTGCCTGAGTTACAAGGCTAATTTGCTTCTAAATACGTTTTCTCTTTATTAGAATCAGCTCAAGGGTTTGCATGGTTTCAGTGATGTTTAATGGGGATTAGTTTGAAGTGAAAATGTGTTTTCCATTTGTCTGAGAAAGACACAACAGGGAGCAGAGCCCTGGAGATTATTGAGAGCTTTGGGTGGTTCTGGGAGGCTAAAGGCCGAGTGACTTCAGATTTCAGTGGAGTGTAATAATCCCCTAGAAATGCACAGCCTGGTGTAGTCTTGTGCAATTATGGGGTGGAAATCGGAGTGCATTTCTGACCTGTGGATTATTCACTGTGTATCATTAACGCAGGTGTGACATGATCGTTAAGCAGTCAGGCAGTACCAGCTGCACCTGGAGCTACCTATAGAACCATCTCCACCCCCATTTTTTTCCCCGCTCTGTCAGGATGTGGTACCTCTTACTCAATTTAACAACAGTTTAACTATAAAGTAGCAAATAATGGAGCTGGTAAAGCTTATTCCCTGATTTATGGCAATGAGTTAGTCATCTTGCCCACTTCAGGATATTTAGACACTTAATTAGTGGCACCAAGAATTGCTATTTCAGGGCTCAAAGAGGCTACGCTGTGCATTGTTTTTCTGTTCACTGGTGTCTGTGACATATGGTAGACTTAAATCTTTGTAATTATTAAATGAGTTGCTAACATAGGAACATAGTGGCTTGTTTCATATTACTTATTTTATTTATTCACTTATACTTACTTGGTTGCTAAAACAAATATTTTTCTTTGCTGCAGAGCATTGCTCTCTGGGTATTGCTGGAGGTACACGAAGGATGTTTAGCAGCCTAGTGTTTCTGCCTGCATCCATCTTGAATACCAGCTCCAGACGTCAACACCCTGAGTGACATCTCAAACATTTCTAATGTCACAGAGACATTACCGCAAGACAGATCTGAACTTTTCTGGAGAACCTTCACACTGTGATTGTGTAACACCTCATTGTCCTGAGAGAAAGGTTTTGCACGTACTGGGGATGCAGCATCCCTACAGATTCTTAATCATCACCTGGATTTTTGCATTTGGAAAGCCAGATTACCCACAGTGCAAGGTATATAATAATATTGTTTCTATTGTTTCTTTCCTTCATCCCAACTATTTGCTAGCTGCATATCTTGGGACAGACTTGAATGCTGTTAGTGACCTTGTGAAAACACTGTCTTCATTATTAAAACCAGGTCATAAATACCCCAGGGCACAATGAAATGCCTCACCTGCAATTCTTCAAATAGTTTCCACTGCTATTAATTCTTTTAGGTGTATGAGGTCTCACACATGTCTATTCACTAAATAGTTATCATCTGGAGGTAGCTGAATGTAACGTTTTGGCATCAAATAGCCTGTATATAGAACACCTAGAAGTATTATTTGTGGATTTATCAATGTACCAAATTCTTGATTTCTTGGGATAGCTCATCTGGAGGGAGGAAACCCAGCTTCAGACAGGAAACTGAACTTTTCCAAAGTTCATTGGTGTTGGAGGTCAAGATTTAGTTCAGCTCATTACAGAGACAGATGTTAAATTCAGATTAAGATTTACATTTTAGGAAAGTTTAAGAGGTTTTGGGATCTGTGGTTTTGGCCTAACCCACTCTTTAATCAAAAACGACATCCCTGGGCAACAGGCTTCAGCTTTCTCATACCTCTCAGAAATATGTGTTCAAGACATACAGAAGCTATTCCAATCTCAGTGAGGAAACTCAGGTAATGCTTATTCCCGTAATACAGTTGAATAATCTCCTCCAGTTCACAAGAAAACTGTTTTTCCCACCCACATTTCATTTTTTGCCTCTGACCTTACAGCCTTGTGGGTGTGTTCTGTTTTGTTAAGAGAAACAGTTTAATTATGATTGTCAAGTCAAACGCATTTGGTTCCAAAGAAAAAATTAACTGAGGACTTTTCTAGTTTGTCAGTCATGACTTCCACTAAAGTGTGGTTACTATAAATGATACATTACAGATATGCTTTTAGACAATATTTTGGTTTGGGTTGGTTTTAATTGCTTTTATTAGAAACACCATGACCAAAGTGAAGTTAAATTTAGCAAATGGCTTCTTCAAGTCTCTGCAAGAAATTCTTGCATGCTCATTCAGTGACACAGGTCTTAGGTTTTGTATCCTCCACTTGAAGGTCTGAAAAAGTCTCAATATACCCTTTATGTGAAACATATGGGTATCAAGCTTGGCCCACACAAATACTTTGTCAGGTATTCCTGACAAACACAACTCTACGTGCTCTCATCTATGACATTTGCTGGCCTGGGAGAGAGAGGTACCTGAACGCCTTGCACAGAGCCAGGAATTCACTGCAGAGACAGGCACCAAGAGGCAGACTGCTGCAGAAAGCCAGCTTGTGAAGAGGTGGTAGCACTGCCTCAGCGCTGTGCTCCGCTCCAGCTGCCTCCCGGGCAGAGGAAAGTTGCTGGCCTGTGTTATATACTTGTTTTTTTTTAAAAAATAAAACCTTTAGATAACAGTCAGTTCACAAGATCGTATTACATTCACAGCTAAAATTTTGACTATCATGATGTATTATGTAAACTGAATTTATGAATACTATAAAAGCGAATTTAGTTACTAAATGTTACCTCTTCAAAGCAGGTAAATATAATTTGCATTTTTATTTGTAGGTGAACAGCACAGTTGGATGCAGTCATGTGAAACCTGGAACTGACCCCAAGCTTCAGGCCTGCTTTTTGAGTCTAACATTACTCTGTATGGAGAAGGAATTTACTAATATATAGCATTTTCCATCCACTATATATGCCAAAGAATCAGAAAAGCAAGTTAAAAGAATACAGGTGAAAGGAAAAGGAAATATCTCGACAACAATTTGTAAAGTGATAGGGTATTTAGTTCTTGGTAATAGTATACAAAAATAATATCATCAGATTGGACAGCATTCAGGAGCGATCAGCAATGATGATTTTGAGCTGTGGACACGGATTCATGAAAGTAAAATAGCATTATTAGTTTGCATGCCTTGTTTTACCAAATGCAACACCAGCATTGGAAAGGGACAGGTCAGTCGGGTATATATAACACAGCTATAACTAACAGGATGAAGTCAAGGAGACCAATGCCCTAGACAGCAGGGAAAACTTTCTGAAACTGCCATTTCTTAGGCTGCAACAGTCTGCAAAGAGAAATGATAAAGGCCACATCTCTCAGAATATTTGAAACAAGCTTAACCAAAGCACCAGTGACTGTAGCACAGAGTAGGGTCCTGGCTTGGCAGGGGAGCTGACAGGATTAGTGAAGAGGTCTTTCCTAGGCCTGCCGAGGGGCTGTTGTAGGGGTTCAGAGCTATTTTTGTCTTTTACGACAACTGTTTGATGAACAACTCTATTATTTCCCAGTTGTCAATGAATAAGAGGAAAGAGTTTCCTGCAGAGTAATATCTTTCTTCCAAGGTGAAGAATCAATTGGAGACAAATACCAATGTCACATTCCAGGGCTTCACTCCTTATTGTGCTTGGCATGTCGCTTCCTCCGTCCTAGACTGCAATTGGTCCATACCAGGACAGAACCAGCCTGTTCTGTCTAATACAATTTTATTGTGTTGCTTTTCAAAATAACAATTCCTACACTGGCACTTGGAAAGCCAGGAAGGCACACAGGCAAGAAAAAACATGCCTACAACTCATTAAGGCTACTAGAATAGTTGCATAAAAGCATCTGACAATGCAGCACAGTTTGTCATCGCAGTTTCATTCCACTAATTGTTCTTCTTTTTTTTTAATGAAGAACTATCACCCCAAAATAGACTGTTTCCGTAAGAAAACACAAAGATTAAATTGGAAATAAAAATCATTAAGTCTCATTAACTGTACAGTCACACCAACTTTTTTTTTTTCCGATGACCTTCTCAAATTCTTTTTTTCTCTCAGTTGTGCTTTCTTAAATCCTGCTGGAAAGGATGGAAGAGGATGAAGGGAAGTGGTCAAACCACCATGTTCTCTGGCGCTGTAATAGTGACAAGCTGACTGTATTCTGAGTTGTCGGTAATTCCTACGCCAGTTCAGCCCCTGCAAAAACCACCCCGTCACTGATGGTGTGCTGCTCGCTCTGTGCCTTTTCACTCCCCGGCTTCCAAAAAAACCCTAAAGAAAATCTGTCAGAACCTGGGCAGGGTTTTACTTTGCCGTAGGATGCCAGAGTTTCCCCCATCTCTGGTTATGGAAGTAAAGTGGTTTCTGCAGAGACTCGGAGGCCTCATGCCAGGTGACTTAACTCTCAGCGCAGGGTGGCAGCCCCTGCCTGGGCACCTGACAGCACCAATCTGCCACCTTCCTTAATTCTTTTACTTCTCCAGCAAGTAGGCCCTGCCATGGGGAAAGTTAAACTCTGGATAATTCAAAGCCTCCTGCTTTTGGCCCCTGCCTGAACTCTGCACCGCCCCGAACAGGGCTGGAGGCGACCGTGCGGCCCTATATATGGAGGCGATGGCGCCCAGATGGCTCCCAGCTGCTCCCTCAGGCCTGGCTTTGAAGCCCCGTCAAGCTGCCTGAGGGCTGCTCTGCCTCTCACACACCCTGCGCCTTCCATGTTTCTGTGAACTCTTCCCTGCTTTTCCCCTCAGTGCTTCCAGAGCCCCCAGCGCCTGCCCATGGCACCCCCAGAGCCCCCTGCCCACTGCAGGGAGCCTACAGCCCAGACCCGCAGCCCCTCGGTGGCTCAGGAGCCCCCCATGGGGTGGCAGGGATGAGGGGGGATAAGGAGCCTCTTTGGTGAGAGAGGTGGGTGTTAGGCGCACCAGTGGGCTGTGTATGGTCAAGGTAGAGGGTAATGGGATGTAAAATACAAAATAGCCGAATGCCTCCCATGGCCCCAGCGGGGATCGGTGCAGATGAGGCTTTCCTGAGGGACACTGCAGCAGCCTCCACGGAAAAGCATCCACTGGGAAAGCCTGTGCCCACGGGCAAGCTGTTCCAGGGCTGACTTAGCCTTAAGGGGTCAGGGTCCCTTTCAGAAAGCATTCAGCAAGAACAGTTGCATTTCTCCTGGCATTTTATTGATTGTATTTTTTTATTTTCCTGTCACAGCAGGTTCCAGTGCTGCCTTTCAAGGGCAGCCAGATTTCCAGTTCAGATACCTACCAGCTGAGGGGAGATGAATACTGGCCCAGAGACACAGAAGGGTGTGTGTGAGCTCCCATGAAACTGGGTCCTGCAGGACAGTGATGCTGTGCATCAGGAGGGTCTGCCATTTTACCCTAGAAATGCTGTAAAGCAAAGGAAGTAAGTGATTATCTTTTCCAGGCTTATTATTTCACTTAAAAATAATAAAAACCTGCTATATCTGCTTTTTGATCTCCCTCTTTCTCTGACAGCCTTGAAAGCCCAAGGAGAATGCTGTGTTTGAATGGGAGAAAATGTTTCTAAGATGGTTGCAAATGAACTCTTTAATACGGGGGGGGGGGGGGGGGGGGGGGGGGGCGGGATGCGATGCACCTCCATTTAATTTCCTCTGTTTGCAGCAAGGTAACTCCATCCTTCTCTTGTTACATCCTGCAACAATAGAAGTTGCAGTCTATAATTTCTTCTTCTGTCCTTCTCCTAGAAAAGCAGGAAGGAACCTAACATGTCCTTGGCTCTTGCACAGGTTGATGAGGCAGAGCCACCCACACAAAGTTAAGAGCAGTTCCAGCCTGTGTAAGTCCCTTTAGCAACCACCACCCCAGAACAGCTTGAAAAAAAGGTGGGTCATTGCCAGGCACAGCCCATTACACACACTTAAAGGTTGGTGCATAGTCAGTGCACATTGATCCTTCAGGCACAAGCTCCTATTTAGGCCACGCATCTCCACAGCATCTGTACTTGCAGGCGGTGACAAACAAGCACCATCAGGCTGGTGATATTGACTGCCTTTGTGCTGTCCCATTCTGTGCACACTTTGTTTGCCTGTCTTGTTCTGCTAATGCTGAAAAGAATTCAATTTTAAAAGGGAAAAAATGGAAAAGAAAAGCATAGTGCCATTGAGTCCTAAGAGTGCCATTGAGTCCCTAACTCATTCCCCAGCTGTTTGCTCCGGGGCACTGGGGACTTATAAATAGCTGGAAGCAAGAGTGCGGAACAGTGGTATATACATTTTGTAAATGGAGCTCTGAGCAATGTCCTTGTTTCAGGATCAGTGAAGTCAATAATGGCTTAGAATCTACCTCCATGTGCAGGTTATTATAACATGGAATAATAATAAAAGTGTTCCTGGATTTTCACAAGTTCAAGACATAAAGAGAAGGGAAATTATATATCTACTCTGCCTTCCAGTCACTTTTTGTAGCTTTTATTGCAACTTTTCTCAGAGAAGAGAAGGAAGGAGCAATACTGGCAATCACTGGGTAAAGAAAAAAGGGAGAGGGGGGAAAAGAGAGACACAAAAGACTTGAGTCTAACTTCAGTTCTGTTGGCATCTTTCAGGTTTAAGAGTGCTGCAGTCAGTACTAATAACAATTTAAGCAAGTGGGCATCTGTTCCAGTGGCTTCCAATTATAGACAGCTTTGCAAACAAAGGGATTCGTGACAAAACCACTGTTGATTATCATGCACTATTAGCCAGTGCAAGCAGTGTTTCTTCATTATTACCAAGCAAAATGACTGTTAGTCATTCTATCAGAAAATTGGCAGCATGCATAGTAGTTGTTAGTAAATGTTAGATATATTATAGTTTAGAAAGAAAAAAGATATGATGGGGCCTTATGTAGTATGGAACTGGGCACAAGGATTTATGGATATAACTCCTGCAATTCCATTGAGGACTATCACAATAGCAGTCTCCTGAAACCAAGATTTGTGTGTGAGTAAAAAAATAAGTTAAGTGAAATTTCCCTGTTGGATTGTATTTTGTTTGATTGTTTTGTTGTTGTTGAGTGAAGTAGAATCATACTGATTGAAGTAATCTGTTGTCTCTGCACCCCAGTTTGCTAGCCATAACCATCTTACGGTTAAGGCTAATTATTCTAACTACAGGGTGGGATACATGGAGTTGTGGGACTGTAAGATATTTTTTGTTAATTGGGAGCTACATCCCTCCTAGAGAACAAGTATTTTTTGAGCCCACCTTCAGGTAGATGGCAAATATTTCCATCAGATGCATGACAGATGCCCTATCATTGCTGTAGCTAACCCCATCACTGGCACTGTTGGGTGTCTTTTACCAGGAGCAGCTGCAAGATGGTCATGAAACTATTTGAACACTCGGAGTAATTTCTACAGCAGGTGATTGCCTTCACTCCTATTGTCTTCTAAGGAACTTCTGACTGGTAACTTGAGGATGCAGAGGATGCCAGTGGCAACTGACGTGAGGAAGGCAGTAAGAAAAAGAAGGACCATCTGAACAGATCAAGGCTAAAGAGAAATGCAGCTTGCCACAATCGTCAGGCTGGGCAAATGGTGATTGGTTCAAAGCAAGAAGAGCTGAGGCAAAAAAGCCAGTATATATGCAGCTGCTTCAGTTCCAAGTGGTGTGCTTCGCACATGCTACTGAAACTCCAGCTTGTGTGACAGGAACATTCATCTGCAGGCAAAGGGGACGTTGTATTATCTACTCCAGGATGATCTTGTTTTCATTTTTATCTTGCGTGTGTTGTCATCTCCTGCTTTGTAGTGCTACAGACTTGTCTTTGCTACAAGTATGAGGCTGCACTAAGCAGTGTGTGGTAATTAAGGCCTTTGAGAGTCATGCATATTTTAATTATTACTTGTTTTATTGTCAAAAGCTTGCCCACATGAGATGCAGTCTTGCATTCCATGTGGAACTGAAATAAGGGTCAACACATTCCTTTAGAACCCCAAATATTAAACAGACATTAATTTGTTTTGAGCTTTGCACATTTTAGATGAGCATAAATCAAGATGTATAACGGTGAAAAAATTTCCTCCATATGTTGGAAAGTTGAACCGAGGCACTAACTCTAAGTGACAAGAAGTGGTGGCTGCAACAGAAAATGATTAAATGATTTGTTTAGCATTTATGTAATGTATGAATGCACCTTGTCTGTGTTAAAGCAAAGTAATGATTGGTTTTCCACCAGCAAGGGCTGTGCATTTTAGTTGTATTCCCTTTTGGGATTCTGAAGTTCTCAGGTTCTGGCTTACACAACAGCAAAGTCTAAACGCAGACCGGTTTTTCATCCATGAAATGGAAGTTAAATAATGCTTGACTGAAGTAGACAAAACAAGAAGATACGTAGACTAACTGGAAACATCAAGATTTGAAAATTACCTGATAGGAAAAGGGAAGGGAGGGGGATCAAAGACGTCCCAGGGAATGAAAAATTCCTCCACAGCACTTCCTGTTCTCTCTGTTATGCTAACCAAGGTAGGATTAGGTTTCAGCTGCCAAAAGAAATAACATTTGTAGATTTTTTTTGGTCTGGGGAAGTGGGATAGAAAGATTTAAGACAGCTTTTTCCAAACTATTTGCTTTTTGTCAAGCAGTCAAGTCTAGTTATTGTTATTAATTTGTATTACAGAGCTACCAAAGTGAGCCTGGATTTCCATTGTATTAGGTGCTGTACAAATATCCAGTCAGAGACTGGTCTTACCTTGAAGAGCCCGCAGTCCAAAGAGACCAGACAAAGGACATTTTGCCCTAGGTTGTATAGCTGCTTAGCAGTTAAGCTAGGAATTATACTCATCTCTCCTGAGTCGTGGCCTGGTACCTCAGCTACTGGAGTACAGTTCTGGAGAACAGAGCCATCATTAAAAGAAATGAGCTTGCCTTCTTGTATCCAAATACAATATAGGGGAGATTGATTCAGCAAAACCAAGATTAATGAGAGTTAGCATAACCTTCTCCTGTTGATGGCTGGCTGCATGAGCTGGAGAAGTTGAGAATGCACCAACTCATTCCTCTGCATGGTCCTTAAGGTTTGCTGTTGGTTTTGTTTTCTGTTATAAGTTCATTTCATATTTAAGGTTCAGAAATGGACAGGGTTTCTGAGCAGGGATTGCATACTGGTCTGACCTTGCACAGTATAGAACCATACCTAGAAATTCAGGTGGCCTCAATTAATCTGTAAGTGTACAAATTAATCTTCAAATGCCTTAATGAACAGCCTGAACATAATGTTGTGGAAAGTGAAAAGCAGGAGGTAGTACACTTTCTGAAGGGTCCCAAAGCAGCAGAACTTCTGACTCAGGGCAAAGGCTGCACTCCAGCTTCACCTTTTCCCAGGTATCTGCCTAGCAGGTACTGACATGTAATGCTGCCTGCTCTGTGACTCCGATAGAAAAGGAGATTGCGCTTCTTGTGTGCACTGGAAGTCTTTACCTTAGCCTCATGCTAATACAGAAACAAAAGATTTTCTGTAGAAAAAAAATCTGAATAAATAAAATAGAATGTAAGTATAACTTGATCCTGTTTATTCTGAAGTTGTATATCAGCAGGTAATTCCAAATCTGATCCCGTGTGTAAATATTTGAAGTACCATTTGAATTGTGAAGGTCTTTTCTTACATGGGTGAATTTCCTGCTTCTTGTTTTTTTGAATCCTAACCTGGATGTGCACAGGTGACTTCAGCTTTCTGCTGCAGGTGCCTGCGCGGCAGACCGGGAAGCGGCTGGGCTAGCAGCAGATTGGCCCTCGCCTGCTTCTCAAGATGCCAGCGCTTAGCAAAGCAGACCCTCTGAGTTTGCTCACAAGAACAAACTGGAGTAAATATTTAACTTGAGTCTTTGGAGTCTACGGCTTGTACCTTTTTTTATTATTAACCCAGCCCCTGTTTTCCTTTACAGTTGCCCAGCTGCTAGCACACAAGAAACAAAGGACCCTTGAAATAACTTCCTCATGGAGGCATAAGTGAAGGTAAAGTACCTTTTGTATTGTTTCCATACCTATACATGGGAAAGTGGTTGCACATTTCTGTGTTTAGCATTTCGATTAGGACAGAACACCCTTACAATAGCAAGTATTGTTTAATTGTGTTTTTTAAACTACATTGCTAGGCGCATCCCGCTAATTTCATCCTAATTTGGCACAAGCCGAAAAAGCATCTATATATATACAGTATGCACAGTGAATTTGTTCAGACATTCACATACCCACCAATACACACAAACTGCTTTCCATCACTTTTTTCTTCACACCAATGGACTTCTCTTCGTAACTATTGGTTTTCTCCTAACTTTTTTCTGTACTTCTCAAGTCTGAGAAGGTCTGCCTCTTATTCTCCCTGTGAAGAGGCATGACTGCACTATGAAGTTCTGAATTTACATCACTTCTTTCACTAAGCTCACACAAACCAGCTGTACCATTTGTTTTGCATTCATCCTTCACCCTTGATTTTTTTCTCTGCTCTTGGGTAAGCTGGGAATTCTAGAAGAAATCTTCTTGGTGAGGTAGGCACACATCAACACAGTAGAGAAATGACTAGGACACTTGTCTCACAATTGTTCTGCCTACTATGTCAATATGGTGTGAGTAATTGCTTTAAAATAATGTTAAATACCTATGTATGCTATGTGGTGACTCAAAATTGGTTTGCAGAGTGAAGGATTCACTTGTTCAAATATTTATTTGCTATGACATAAATTTACATGGAAAACGCTATAACAAAACTTTAGCCAAAGTAATGCATCAAAGGAAATTTGAGTGAAGATACGGAGTGGAAGTTAAAACAAGTTCTTAAAGACATTAAAAAACTGGATGTTCATTGTGGTTTATAATTACATATTAGAAAAACATTACACATTTTCAGAAACAATAACATTTTAATAGAAATGAGGTTTGCGAACTTAAGTAAAAGAGGAACAAATTTTTTCCTGTTTCCAGCTGCTCAGAATACCATTTTATTCCATGAGTAAATCCTGTAAGTCAGCTGTGATCTCTCTCTAGGCAGACAATGCCTCAGCCCCAACACATTCTTTATGAAGACCAGGTGCAATCTCCTCTCTGCACTTCTGCGTGTGTGCTACCTTGTTAGGATGAGCATGTCCAAAACTATTGAGTGCTGCTGGAGAGGAGATTTCCGAATGCACTGCACCTACACTGTTTGCATTTTTATTTTTATGCGAGCAGCATTTGCCCATGGTATGTGCTGCCTTCAGAGTAAAACAGTTCTTTACATTATTTTTGAGCTGTATTGGCAATCAGAGTATTTGGCCTGTAAATACTTAGGGATCTGTGGGCAAAGGTTTGTAGGTGCATTATGAAATGTGGAAGTGGCATGATCACTAAGTGCTGTGAAGACACATCATCTTCATAGTTCCTGAAAACAAACTATAAATAGGTGTTTGGGAGTGGTTCACAGATCTCTGATTCTTGAAAGCCTATTAGATTAGGAAAAAGACTGTGTTATTCAGTGTTTTGATCAGATCCAGCTTTTTATTTAGCCCTAAAGGTCATTGGCACCGTAAGCAAGGGATAATACAGGGACGATAATGTGGCTAAAGGATATTTCCAAAACATCTATCACATATAGCTAGATTCTGTCATTATACTCCCACTGAAGAATACTGAAATGAATGGGAGTATTGGAGTAACAAATTAGTATGTATTGGAAGGATGTCAGAATCCAGGCCCAACTGAAAATCTGAATCATAAGAAAGAAGAAGTAAATGAGGAGCTGTATGAATTTCAGGAGACTGGCACCTTGGTTATGAAGTAAGTGAGAAGTCAATTGTGAAGCTTTGAACCTGTTTCTACGATGGCCAAATTCAGAATTTGCAATTTATTCAATGATCAATAGATAAACAAGAAAAGAAAACACACCAAAACACAAATTTGTCCTCTAATAGAATAGGAGAATTGGCAAGTTGAGAAAGAACCTTGTGTCTGTTCAAAGGTGACCTAGGTCAGTGGAGGATGCATTTGCCTTGTTTTTTGTCAAGAATGTAATGTTTGTTAAGGGTCCATGGATATCTCCATTTCCTGAACCCTTTTTTTTTTTTTCCAACCTGGCAATTCTACAAAGCATATGTCAGACTGTAAACATATTTGCTGAGCTTGTTCTGGGTGCTACGAAATGCAAATAAAGACGCTGGCATCAAAAGGAGATGGAGTGCTTTGAAGATGAAGGGCTTGACAAAGAGCCAAGGAGCCAATGGACCAGTGAGAACTGGAATTCTCATAGGACTTAAAGGACACTATGCCTGTTGGTGAAAGCAAAAACACATCAGAAAAGAACCAGGAGACATCTCCATTTGATTTCCCCTGGATAATTGGTTAGGCCAATAGGGCTGCCTCAACTCAGCTTCAGAACTGGAGTAGTTAAGGAAAAAGTGGATAAGGAACGTACTTGAGAGTTGTTCCAGAGAAGGTGGGAAATGAGAACTTGCTACATTCTATATTGCCTGTATTAAAATCCCTCAAGCTCCAACAGTAAGAATCCTACCTCAACAGGACTTTGAGCTCTGTAGGGGTTTTGGTTCACTGGTTGGTTAGTTTTTAGGTTGGGGGTGGTTTTTTTTCAGTTGGGTTTTTTTTGTTTGTTTGGGTTTTTTTTGCTTGGTTGGTTGATTTGCTGGGTTTTATTTTAGTGCTAGGACCCAATTCCAAAAACATTCTGTTGATACTAAAGGATAGGATATGTGGGATACCACCTTATCAGACTTCAGCGGCACATGAACAGAAAGCATAAAAGCAACATTTTCCAGCACCACTGCCCCATCCAGGCTCAGTGGCATTATTTGGACTATAGATAAATTAGACTTTCTTGGAGAAAAAAGTCTGAAGCAAACAGCTTTTTGTGCCTCACTCCATCTCTTAACACGCTTCTCGTCTGTGTAACTCCACAGCAAAAGACTGAATTGGCTAGCAGCAATGTGCAGTGTCAAGTGTTAAAACAGAGTGGTAATCATAGAAATAACAATAACACTACCCCATTATATGATCAAGCCTTCTTTTTCAGAGTCTGATGATGTTAAAATAAATGGAATTATGTTGCTTTTCATTTTTGTAAGTCACTAAATTCCAAAAGAGGATTTACCCCATTTCTACAATGTGCTTAAGGACTTAGAGCGCACGATCAAATGCAGATTTATTAGGGGCATGAGGGGTTGGCATACGGCATTCTCTGTTAAAGCTGCTCAGTGCCTTTTCACTCTGGTCAAGGAGGATTTTTTTCATCTTTATCATTATTCATGAGACAATATGTGGCCTTGCATTTTCCAGAGCTTTTTTTTTTTTAATTTTTTTTTTTTTTATTGCACAGAAAAAGTGAAGAGCACTCTTTACTATAAACAGCAAGGAAAACTGATGTAATGGGTAGGACTTAAAAAAACGTGAATTGGAGAAAATATTACACAAACGTCTCTAGTGGGTTTTCCCTGTTTTTTATTGACATAATCAGTGAGAATACTTCCACTGACTTCAGTGAATGTTAGATCAAATCACAGTGTCTCTCTGACTCCCCCCCTCTGCTGGCAATTCAGTTCTTGCTGTGCTGCCAGAGCTGCACGGGATCACTGAGCTTTGCAAAACAATCTTTCAAGAAGTCATACAGTAGCATTCCTCATTTGAGTCGAAGGATGAAGCACTTAAGAAAACTCCGGGGCAGTGGAAAGCAGAACAAGTAATAGATGCTAGGGAAGGACAGGTAGACTTGGCAATCTAAACTGTACCTGTTTACAATTTTTAGTGGCTGGAACCAAGCACATGGACTGTGATTGACACCTGGTTAATAAGATAGTGTTTCTGGTTCAAACGTAAGGACCGAGCATTCAGGAAAGGCATCTTGGACTTTTACCAGACTTCACTTGATAACCCAAATCAATTTCCACCACTAAGCCAACAAAGTGTTACATTATTCTTATATTTTGAAACACAAAATAAAAAACATACAATCCAGTGACTGCAGATAAAATTATTTCACACGCTTTTGAAAGCCACTGCAATTTACAGAATACACAACACTGGTGCAGTCCATGCTCTGCAGTATCTCACATTATAGATCTTAAAAATTGTTCTTTGCAATGTGCAGGAAGATGTGATGGCTCTATCTGAAATATTTAGCTTGTATGCATACATGATGTGAGAGTGGTTTGTCTGACAAGAATATTTTCCTACTCCTGTTTCGCAGCCCTTCTTGATGCAGATTTTTTTTAATCTGCTCTGCACAATTCTTTACTTTGTTCAGCACAAAGGCATGAAAGTTGCCAAATGCAAATGGTGAACTCTATTGGAGGAAGACAAGTCCAGTCCTTTAAGTAAACTTTACCACCAGTGTTTAGAAATTTCCTCTCTCAATAGAAGCAGAAGCATTTCTTTTCAATGTTTCTTCTGGCCAGCTATGAATGTTTTAAATGTATAACACAGAAAACTGGGATACTATGGAGGTCCTGACCTTGAACAGAAACTTAAAATTCTCTGTCTTTGATGGAAAAAGTCTCACCTGAAAATAAATTACCGAATATTTTTTGCTGTCATGGGAAGCTACTGAATTCCCAGGTATCTGCTCAATTCTAAAGACAGCTGTTTCCTCCCCCAGACCCAACTTAAAGCAGCACAGAAGCATGCAGTGAGCTGAGTTTATTGAGTTGGTAGGCAGATTATTCTGCAATAGTGGAGTATGAAACAGTCTCAGCTGAAAATGAAATTACTAAAGTTCAAGAGAATGGCAGGGATGTCTGTCTTAGGCAAATGAAGTTCTAGGTTTTATTAACCCAGATATGGTTTTATCTAAATTGCCAAATCAGTGCCGCAGATTGCCTGGTTGCTTAGTTTTCTTCTGGCATAATTCTGTGTACAGAAACAGTGTTTGAGAAGAGGAGAAAGCACAATCAGTGTTTAACTAAAAAAAGGTTTTGGATAATATTTCCTGTTAACTTGAAGAAAAGCACCTTTCCTCCGTGTTCTTTTAGTGCCGATGAAAGGTCTTAGACAACATTCAGAAAAAGCATTTGCTGGTTTGGGACTGTTGTATTTTCAAAAATAACCTTGCCTTGTTCCCAGCTTACATTTGGAAAATCCTCCTAGGTTAATTTGTTCTCCACTACTCAACCACATGAAACCTAAAGCGAAAGAAAGGCGGTTTCTTCTTTTCGTTCCTCTGCACCGCGGCAGAACGAGATAATCCCGCTGTGCCAGCGGCCGAGCCGGCAGGTCCGTGCCCGGGACCCAGCGGCCGGGGGTGGCGGCCGGGCCGGGCCGGGCCGAGCCTCATGGCGGCAGCGGGGAGCGGGGAGCTGGAGGCGGCGGGGCCGGCGGCGCGCACCCCCCGTGCGGCCGTGGTGCTGAAGGGATAGCGCCCGCCCCCGGCCCGCCCCGCCCGGCCCCCGCCGCCCCCGGCCCGCACCACCGCGCCGGCCGCTCCCGCTCCCCCCGCACCGCGCCGGGCCCTCCCGCTCCCCCCGCACCGCTCCGGCCGCTCCCGCTCCCCCCGCACCGCTCCGGGCCCTCCCGCTCCCACCGCACCGCTCCGGCCGCTCCCGCTCCCCCCGCAGCGCGCCGGGCCCTCCCGCTCCCCCCGCACCGCTCCGGGCCCTCCCGCTCCCCCCGCACCGCTCCGGCCGCTCCCGCTCCCCCCGCACCGCTCCGGCCGCTCCCGCTCCCCCCGCACCGCTCCGGGCCCTCCCGCTCCCCCCGCACCGCGCCGGGCCCTCCCGCTCCCCCCGCACCGCTCCGGGCCCTCCCGCTCCCCCCCGCACAAAAAGCGCAGCGCTGGCAAAGGGCTTCTGCAGCGCTTTCTGGGAGAAAAGGTGTCAAAACAACTGTGTTCCTGTCCCAAAACTGGCTTTACTGCAGGACCACGGAATTGTTTGGGTTGGAAAACACCTTTAAGATCATCGAGTCCAACCATTAAGCTAACACTGCCAAGGCCACAGCTAAACCATGTTCCCTAAGTGCCACATCTGCGCATCTTTTATACACCTCCAGGGATGAGGACTCAACCGCTTCCCTGGGCAGTGGGTTCCAATGACTGACAATCCTTTGGTGAAGAATTTTTTCCAATCAATCTGAACCGCTCCTGGTGCAACTTGAGGCCATTTCCTCTTGTCCTATCGCTTGTTACTTGGGTAAAGAGACCAACACCCGCCTCACTATCACCTCCTTTCAGGTAGTTGTAAAATATGATAAGGTGTTCCCTCAGCCTCCTTTCCTGCAGGCTAAACAAGCCCAGCTCCCTCAGCCTCTCTCATAAGACTTGCTCTCTCTCTCAACTCTTCAGCAGCTTCGTTGCTTTTCTATGGACGTGCTGCAGCATGTTAATGTCTACGGACAATGCCCACTGCGCCCCATGGAACTGCATTTCTCCTCCCCAGTAACACTTGCTGAAATTTGCAATACTACAGTAGTGCTTCACGCCCCCAGTAATGGTTTGCTGTGCTGCCTTACCAACACAGAGCAAAGAATTGGTCTGCAGCCTGAATTGCCTACAGCTTAATTAGCTATGACACACATTACTCCTTGTGCTAAACTGCTGCGGGGGGGGGGGGGGGGGGGGGGGGGGGCGGCTGTTGTACGTTGTTAAACAGCTGCTGGATTCTGCCTGAGAGGGAAATCTATTTATGGGTTGTATTTTGGGTTGTAAAGTTTGCAACCATGCTTAGGAAACAGCAGAGCTATAGAACCGTGCTGAATTATTAAGAATGTTCAGTCACATAGAACAATAACCATAAAACAAGGGGTCAGACACTGGCTGGCCCCATGTGGGTGGTATACAGGGACAGAAAACATAGGTCGTCCTGGGTGCAAGGCTACTGCTGAGTAGCAATACCTAAGCAGTCAGAGACCATTAACGATTACCCTCTGGCCCGTGGAACTGGCTGGATCCAGACAGCTCAAAAGTAATTTAACCCCACTGGAGAGACTGTACTTATGCAGTGGGAAATTCTGGGAGAGATTTCCTGACTCACTAAGGAATCTGTAACTTGGAAGTACAAATATTAGTGAAAATTAAGACTTTTTCTTCTTCAAGTACTTTGGGAAAAAAAATCCCTTCCTGATTCTCATTAACATCTTAAGACCGAGGGGTTAGCTATGCAGTTGGCAAGGGCTGGGCTATTTCTATTTATCAAGTATCCCATTTGAATTCCCCTGCCAAGAACTGAATATTTAGGATTTCCATGGCAACATATTTCTGAACCCGTATTACAGTCAGACTGACGCGTGTCAACTGATACAGGGATGCTGGAGGTAGTGGCTGAATTTATTCAAGCAATCACATTCTCTTTTCCAAGGCTAATGCACATGAATACTGAGTTAGCAAACTGAATTGACAGGGATTCCATCTCAATGAACATGTATAATGTTCTAGCCCAGGAGAGTAGCATTTAATTGATGAATGGGATTATATTTACATAGCAATTATAACAAAGTCAAGGTTGGCTTTATGTGAAAGACTATTTGCTGTAATATCTTGCTGCTTGGTTGTCTAGGAGAGTTGTTCCTTTATGGGCAAGAAAAAAAAAATCAGAACAGATGCACTCAGCTTTTACATGTGCTTCTTTTCATGATCTGCAAATACTCACTTCATGAAGCCAACTCAGTAGTCACATTGTGGTTGCCTTAGATACATACATTAATTTACTCCATTATAACTTAGATGCTGATTGTTTAACTTCACAAATATTAATAGTTATTCACTGCTATCCTCAAATGGCTGTTCAGTGGCTGATGTAAAATGAATAAGGGCTCATTCTAAATCCCATATAAGTCAATGGGCATCTTCCTTCTCATTTTATTCAGATCTGGAATTAGCTATCCCCGCTGCAGTGCCCCCAGGTATTAATTTTTTGTCCTCAAGACACCTTTGCAAGGTAAGGTCATGCTACTGACTCAGTTTCACAAATGGAAAGCTGGGTCCAGAAAGGTTACCTCAGAATCATTCAGCGTATACATAGAAGTTCTGATCCTCATCATTCCTTCTATGTGGATTTCTTTCCATTCATTATGGGTTGTGGAGAAAGGAAAGGTGGGCATCTGAGTTTTGTTCCAGCATGGAGTTGGATTCGGGGGGAGGGAAGCAGCTGGACCTCGAAGCTAGGAGGAAATTTCACATCTTGTAGTTCCATGGGGTCAGAGAGACCAGCAGCTATATTCAGATGTCTTCTTATGGGGCTTAGAATGGACTTAAATTCTACTGATGGTTCTGCAAGCGAGAGGGGTGGTGAGGAGTTTAAACCATCTATTATATATGGCATGGCAAGGACAAATATGCATGGCACCTATGTTGAGTGATCTGGGTACTTGTAGATACTGAGAAGGAAGGGCTGTACTAAGAAGCCTAACACAAATACCATACTCGTCTTTCTCTGTTGACTCGTACGGGAAGCCAGGTTCTGGCATCCTTGAATCCCCAAATGGTTAGAAGCAAATTTCCTTCTCTTGAACTCTGACAACAGACGGTGTGTTTCAGGTCTATCTTTATTACTATGCTAGGAGGATCTCCCCAAGTGGCTTACCTAGCGATATACTGTGGTAGAGACCGGGAAATAAACTTAGGTGTCTTGTCTTTTACTAGAAGAATGGTTTTCTTTTAATCTAAGCTTTCACTGCTCTCAGTCTTATTGCCATGGAAATTGTCTCCATAGCTGGTATTAGAATTGCCTTGTTGACATCATTAGTAAAGCATGTAATAGATAGCTGAACCACTCCAATATTTGTCTTCAGGTCAACAGCTTTTGAGACTCCAGAGGCAAATTAGAAAAAAGCATAGACTCTTTATTAGTAGAACTTAATTTAACTGTATTTAAACTTCATTAAGGAGTAAAAAACAAATGACCTTTCTTAATGCACTCTCTCTTTATAAAGTATGAAATAAGGATATTAGATTAGTTTGATCCTGGTTCTCATTATGCTCACACAGTAGATGAGAATGCAAAATTCCCTCATTCAGTTAGGTACTCTTGGATGTCAAATCAAAGACCAGGTGCTCCACAAGCCCATTTCCTTTTTTCAGTGTTTTATGTTTCCTAGGCCTGTAATTCCCCCCAGGAAACGAGAAGAAATCTTAATTTCTTACCCCCTCCCCCCCATTAAAGTAACAGCTCTGGTCATTTAAACAATCAAGCACATGTTCTTACACTGTCTGCACCTTATGCTATCCATAAATGGTGGTGTGGTAAGAAAAACCATGGAGGAAGGGAAAGGAAATGACATTAACCTTTTCCATCTGATAAATAAGGGCTCTATTCAGCTGCAATAATCCACATCCTTCCCTAGAGATCCAGTTAATGTAATACCTAAGGGCTCAGATCATTTAAAATTATTTCCACACTGGCCAGCTGATTTCTTGGTGAATTATTCAGTCCCCAGACTGAAATATTCTCCCTGTGCAATAGCACATATAGGAGGGCTGGAGCCCTTCTGTAGCTCCCAACAGCCTGCATGACCTTCCAGATGTGCCAGAGGGCCTGTGACATCCATGTGGCTTATCCGCACCCTGTAAATTAGCAGGAACTTTTGTGCTGATTTTCATGGCACCACCAATCTGTAAGCACTGAAGCTAGGATACCTTGTCCCACTTGCTGCTCTTCTCTGCAGGGGGCTTCTCACCTCCCTATCAAACTTTAAGCACCTGCAGTTTATAGGTAGTAAAAAGAGAGTTTGAACTTTGAATGGGTGGAAATTTAGAGCAACAGACTCAGCCAGTTCAACAACAGGCTCAGGCAGCCTGGATTATGCATGTTGTTGCTGGGCTTTGAGGTAATGGATGTGGATCAGTGACCACTGCAAGGTTGCTGGAGTGATCCACACTCCCAGGGGCTAAAAGCTGGGAACTGAAATGCAGAGGATTTTTTCCCTTTCCCCCTTTGCAATACTTAGGTGGGTCCAGTGTGATTGGTATCAGCTCAGCTATACCTGCCCAAGAAACCTGCAAAGACAAAGGACTGTTTGTATGCTTTGAGGCAGATGTTTCAAAGCAGGACAGGGGAGCAGAGCATACAGAATCCAATTGCAAATCAATGGGAAATGCTAGTCTAACATTAGTAGCAATACACAAAAATCCCAGATTTGTATTAGTTTTATTGAGCCACAGCCTATTGAAAACCATTGGGATCTTCTTATTGGTATCAAGACATTTTGGATTAAGTTCTTACTTAAGACATGTTCCTTCCTCTTTTTTTCTTTTTTTTTTTTTCTTTTTTTTCTTTTTAAGGGATAATTGGATATAATAAACCGAAGTTGTATGCAATTTTGCAACCTTTCTGATGCTGTAATAAGCTGTGCTCTGAGGGTTCGTTATTAGACTGCCTTAAAACTTGCTAGTTAAACAGGAAAAACAGGAAATCTAACCTCACTGTAGTACTTAATTGAAGCGCATTTATTGACTGATTTTAAGCTCTTAGAGCAACTCTGTTTGCTAAGAACTATGAACCAGCTCTTGGATTGTATGCACCCTTAGCTGCTGGGGTGGACACAGACTAGCCATACAAACGTGTGTCATGCTCCAGGTTTGCATCACAAAGTTGGTCTGGGACTGAGCAGGAAGCTATAGCTGGCAATTGGCATATTCTCTCTTGTTGCAATGCTGCTCAGCTTCTCTCCTCCTCTAGAAGCCCACAGGCTGGCCAGCCCACATGGGGTCAATATGCCAGAGGTAAAGCAGGAAGGTTGTACTGGGCATGTTTTAGTTCCCGGCTCTTTGGTGTTGGGGCAGGTGATGGGTCAGCAGAGAGAATCCCTTTGGATCTACCCCTCCTCCTTAAGGATTCTGCAGGTTGCAAAGCTTTAGAAGGATCTGGATCTCCAGCCTCATAATGCTGAGGAGGAAGGACTGAGAAGACTGTTAATCAGTGCCAAAGCAAGCTACAGCTGGATCTCTCTACTAGTAAATCTACCTTTAGTACTGCAATGCTGAGACTGGCATGGACTTAATGCTAATACGCTCCTATCCCCATCCCATCTGTATTAGAAATTAAGGCAGAAACATGAAGAGCGTTACCATGCTGTAACCTTAAGAACAGTTTCTCACTTCATAGAGGCACTCAGCAGGCACTGGTGCATTCAGCCATGATTCATTATCGCTGAACTCTGGTGCTGGCCTTGGCCAGTTTTGTCTGGATTCAGTTAACTTGTTCCACTGGCAGGAAAGATTTCTGAGCATTTGTGTTATCTCTCTGGAAATCTTAAGTAGGGAGCTGAACACGATTAAGAACAGTTGCCTGATAGAAGAGACAGAAAGGAAATGCATTCTGCAGGAGACAGGGAGGAATGGGAGTCAGTCCTGTAAAAGATGGACATGGCCCTCCCCTGGTATAAAAGAAAAAAAGCTGAGCTAGCAAGAGGTGAAACTGAACATTATTGTATATGGTGTCATACTGACTTTGTGTGATAGCCATTGAATTCACCTCTAATCTGCTTCACCATAACGTTAAATCAAACTGGCTAGTGTTGGGGGTTTTTCCCTGAAGTTTTGGGACACTTAATGGCTTTGTGGAGCTGTTGCTTATCAGCACACTGAATACTGTCATGCCAGCCTGGTGAGCAGGTGAATGAAGTCTCTGAAACTTCATTGTTATAAACCAGCTGCAAATCTGACCCAGAGGAGATAGGGATTCTATTCAAGGAGTCTGTGATGCAAATTTATGCAGATGACTCTCATTAGTTTACTGTATCTTTAAAGGCTTGGAACAGCAGGGTAAGGAAAAGACAGCTACTCTGTGGAGTAGAATTTTGAGTAGGCCATAGGAATTGCAGAGCAGACCATAGAAATTGCAGATTTGTGCCCAGACTGCCACCTTCGGAAAAACATTAGTGCACAAAGGACTTGCCTCTCATTTTTTTTGGTAGATTGCAGGGAAGTGGGAGTGTAGAAGCTATTTTGTCACCAGCCACCAACCTCTTGGCTCCTCTTTCTTGGCATTTATTAACAAATATTTCTGCCCATGACCCCCAGAGGCAAAGCTCCATGGCTAGGTGGGCAGAGGCACAAGCAGCAGCAGTGCACAGAAGTAGGAGTAAGCAGAGTTCGTTGAACACAGCCCTAGTCTGAAGACCCTATTGACAGGCTCAGGGTAAGACCACGATCTGCGTCTTCTGTGTAACACTCTCTAATGGGCTGAGTTAAAAATCTTTCTAGTAGCAGGAGTTCCCAGGGATGTATTCTGTCTAGGTGAGCCAGAACTCCTGGGAAGGCCTGTGGAAGCACACAATTAACAGTATTGCTCTGTACTTGTACACCTCCTTCTACACTGGCCCCATTTTTGTGGCTAGTGTGGCCTGTTAAAGATCTCTCCTAGCTCTCTGGGATTGCTATCACATTCCAGGTGAGAGTGATGAAAGGCGAGGTGGTCTCTATCCAACCATGACAGAGGATGGAGTAGAACAGGTGTTTAAAATAACCTGCTCTCTGCTGTGAGTGCAGGTAGGTTAGCAGTAGCAGTGGGGGGAAAGGAAATAAGGACTTCAGACATCTACTCATGGCTTATTAGACATAGTGGTGGTGGGGTATGTGGGTGAAATCCAAGGCACAAAGATATTTGTGTTTTATGCAAAAAGCCCTTTCCACTTTTACAGAAATTCTCTTGTCAAGGCTGCCTTAAATGAACTATAATTATCTCTTGGATCAGTTATCAGAGAAATGGGAAAGGTTTGGGGTCAAATTAGTTCCTAGTGTAAATCCTCTGGTTGTGTCATACTTATTGCAAAGTAGACCTTGAGCCTTTCTGAGGGGAAAAATCAGAAAACTGCTGTGTTCCCAATTGTACTGTATTTCTTGTCAGTTGTAATGTTGTGAAAGGATGGGATTTTCTGTGAACTTTTCCCAAACAGTCTTGCTTTTTTTTTTTTCCTCTCTTTAAGAGGGGGAGGAGTTGTGCCTAAAAAAACAAACCCAACCTGTCGTTCTCAGCTCTGCCAACCTGTCAGTCCAGCCATGCAAGAGAGAGGGAGAGAGACAGAGAAAAAAGAAAGGAGGGAGTGAAGCAGAGATTCTTTCAGATCTCAGCAGACATTAAGGTAAAGCCCATTTCTCATTTCCTTAATTGTGCTTGTGTCTGTGTGTATACATGTAAACAGAAACTCTGTTACCTTAGAGAGTTTTAATCTAACTAAACAACCTGTATGGGAATAAACTGTTCATCTTGTTCAGCTGGAAGTGTGTTTTGCATGTAACCTGGCAGCTCATTAGTTGTTGTTTGGAAACACAGCTTCTCTCTCTGAAGTTCAGAAGGAGAGTTTGTGTTCATTTGAATATTAAAAAGAGGCAGAGCTTTAGCGCTTGTATGAATACATGTTTGCGAATGGTATTAAGCTGTGTAATTTCAGGGCTGAAGCCAGCCTCTAATTACTGAAGATCAGGATAAGAACTTTAGCGGAGGGAAATTCTTCCAAAGCTGCCTGTTACAGGGCTTTTACACCTTCTCCTGGAGCATTTGGTGTTAGCCACTGGTGGAGACAGGATTCGAGGCTAGACAGACTGTGGGTCTGATCCAGTTTGGCTGTTTCTCCATTCCTCCGTTCCTGTCTGTCCCTTTCTGGTGAGGTTTATCCAACTTTTCATTACCAGAGGAGGAACAAAGCTAAGGTGCAGCAAAACTGCCTGCATAAATTCTTGAGTTAGGAGGGCAGAGCAGCAGAGGCACTTTCAGCTCATACCAGAGGAAATTGAAGGTTACAGACTGTGAGAAATGTTGGCTGAAATGAGTGTGAGTCAGAAGAATCATTCTGCCCCAGAGCTTGCCTTATGAGTCTGGTCTGGGCAACAATTTGTTGGAACAATTGTAGTAGAACGGGCCTAGTAATGAAGGCCTGAAATAGAAGAATAGTCACAGTTCTTTTAGACCTGAGCATCTGTGCATGAGTGCCTATGTGGATGTGTACTTGTGCACAAATGTGTATGTGTAAGGAGTCTGCTGAGAGGTTCTGACCCCTAGTATGCCATGAAGATCCACAAACAAAGGTACGAAAGGAAGAATTATGCTCATCCACCTTAGAAATGCCCCTATTTCTGTATTTCTAAATCCTGAACAAAGATTTTAAACTATACTGAAGACTCTGTAATATCTTTCTAAGTAGGCTGAGGCTCTGGGAGAGTCATACAGAAGGCAAACTGGTGGCCAGGATTTCCTTTCCTTGCTGTATATTTAGGGTTTTGACTCCTACTGCCAAGTTGTGCCTGCTGAAGATAACCTGTCTAGTAATGCCAACCCAACAGTCAGAACAAGTTGAAGGATGGCAGAGAAAGACAATAAAATCATCATGTTGCTCACTGCATGGGTTGTAATGCCCTTGCCAGGGATTTGGTTATGAAATACTGGCTCCTGCATCTTCCTTGCTGTTAAACTTCCTCAAATACTTGCATCTGTGCCGCAGTTTTGGATTGAAGCTCTCCTCCCATGGTGGTGGCTGCAACAGAGCTGTGAGCCTGGGAAGAAGACCGAGATGATCCAGACTAGAGCGGGGTGGTCGGTGAGGTGGTCTGTCCATATGACTGTTCCTATGAAAAAGTTTGCAATATCTTGCGTTTCATCACTTTCTTCTGGTAGCATGGTCTCCTGGGAACTCTGAGCTGTTGCTTCTTATTACCCCTGACTCATTCCCTGTGGGGATGGTGATACAGAGTGAGACCACAGGCATTTAATACACAAAATAAATTCTTTTCTACATAGCGTTTTTTGTAGTATTATTATATGCTTTCCTGCCACAGCTAGAATGGAGAGGGAAGTGCTCTTTCAAGTGACCGTAGGAGACTGAGAAGAGGAAGTGAATGCTTCAGTTCTGGTGGGGATAAACATTTCTACTGCTAGTTACAGTAACAGAAATTAGTCACTGAGACAAGGAAAGGAGGAAAATCCTTTAGATTTCGTGATCTGCAAAGACTTCACTAATCAGCCTCAGCACTTCTGCAATTTCTTTTTGCTTTCTCTCCTCTTGTCTTTGCCTTTCCTTCTGTTTACATGATTTAAAGTCATGCAATAAAGCCTTGGGGCATCTACATGACACATTCTACAATGCTGATGGGCATTTTTGCAATGAGGGCAGACATTCTGATGCACTCACTTCATTATACTGCTTTTGAAAGGGTCTGAATGTACTCATGTAACAAGATTGGTGCTACTAAGTCAGCCAAGCTCCCTGCAGATCAGACAATTGATCTATGTACTGCCAAATGCAAGATTATAGTGTATGTTGATAAATGGTTTAGCACAGCTTAGCAAATGTCAGTTGATCAATCAGAGTTAACCGGCTGCAAACTCGCTAATTCAGGCAATGTCCAGGCAATCCATATTCTAGATGGGCTTCATTAGTGTAGCTGTAATGACTCAGCACTGCAACAGATGGGAAGAAATGTCAGAAACACAAGTTAAGTTCT
The DNA here is from genome assembly GCF_023638135.1 of Falco biarmicus. Taxonomy (NCBI): domain Eukaryota; kingdom Metazoa; phylum Chordata; class Aves; order Falconiformes; family Falconidae; genus Falco; species Falco biarmicus. Next base: position 2,683,396 of record NC_079288.1, on the reverse strand, counting down.
TAACAATATTTCAAGATATGTCATTCTGGAGGCAGAAAGAGCAAGGACTGATGTATTGATCATTTGCTCAGCAAACTGTTTCTAAAGAAACAAACTTTTGCAAATGAAGTGTTATCAGAAAAAAAAGTTGAAATCTGAAAAATCCTTCTGCCAGAAGAGGTTCTGAATAGTTCTTGGAAAGATCAGTTGGAAAACGTTTCATATTTGAGAAAGTTTCTGCCTTTCAAGAGAGCACTGCTAATTCACCTTGCTCAATGTTCCCTGATGTGATTAAGATTCTCTAGATTGACTGCTGCCTTGCCCTTCTTTATTTTATTAGTTACTGTTCTTGCCCAATATTTTCACCATGTACTTTTGGTGAGAATGTTGGTAACAGAACAGCCAGTAACGTATTGAGCAATTAAAATGCTATATGAGATATACAAATAAACCAAACAAATAGAAACAACCTCAGATTTCTTCTCTGTTTGCTTTTTAAATTGGGATAGGAGCTTGATTTGATTCTTCATCTTTTCATCCTATATTGCAAAAGCACACTAGTCGTCCATCCTGTCTGGCAGGACCCAATGCTGCAACCTCAGAAGCCATTGTGCTGCTTTTCACAATGAATTGTTCATTTTTGTGTAGTTTGCAGTCATGTAGTAGCACTGGATCCTCTTTTTAAAGCAGTTAAATTTGTGTCTTAAGAGTGCAGACGGGGAGAATATGCTTCAGCTACTCAAATGTTATTTGTGGTGACATGCCTGATTGGAGAATTGGAAGACTGGAGAGTGTTTCAGCCCTTAATTTCCTGTGAAAAGATTCAGCTGAGGAAGCATTGAATTTTTGGTTTTTCTTTGCTGTCAACATGGTAGAGGGTAGTAGGTCAATAGTAGGCTGAGTAGATCTAAGAATTTACATTTGATAAAGAGCAATAGTCTTTATCAAACAATACAGGCAATGTCAGTGAACAACCACTTTTTCAGAAAACTTTCCCTGCACCCCAATGGAAAACCAAGACAGGGATTCACTAGATGTGGAATGAAGACTCATCTGGATAAAAGAGTAAAACCAGCTGGATTTTTGATGTGTATAAGAACCAAAGCCATGTCCATTCCTGAGACAACTTCAGACCTTCAGACACAAAGGATCTCCAGTTTTTTTAAAATGTTCTCTGTTTTCAAATTAGCACCTGATGTTGTATACATCACTGCCAGGGCACTGATTCTGTGCTGCAGTACCTTGTTTCTTTGCAAGCCTGCATCCTGGCAGTGAGCAGAGCTGAGCTAACTCTAGTGACCTGATCTCTGACATAGACAGTTTTGCTCTCCAAGAAATGCCGGACCTTAGCATCTATGGGAGAACATGCACACTTTCTAACTGGCATTCTCTCACTCAAAGATAGCTCAATTTAAGACAAATCTGAACAACTGAGATGATATTCACTTAATACACATAAAAGTAGATGCCATAAAACACAGCCTACTTTCCACCAGAAATCCCAATGGGGAAATCCAAATATTTCTATTTCCACTCACAAGCTTTAACTAGCTGTTTGACTATTAATGAAAATCCTTTTAGTTTTCCACAACTGAGTGAGAACTCTTTCCAGGAGTGGCCTGTGGTGAGATTTCTAGTGTGCTCCTGCTTTGGGTAGACTAAGAATATTAATCTTTTCATGGTATTTTGTCACCACAGCTAGCTATTCCCCGAAGAAATAAGGCAACTGGTACCTCATGCAAAAAAACACCAAAAACCCTACAAGTAACCCTTGGACAGCTTCTATAAGTTTCTGTTGTTCAGGTCTCAGAAAGATTTGATTTAGACTTTTTCAATGGGAATAAGTAATTAGTGCTCTGCTTTATCTACATGAGTCTGTTCAAATCGAGTTAAATGATTGGTGTGGCAGAGTTTTGGATTGAGGTGCAGTTGCCCCGGTAACAATCGAGAGTGAAATCAGAACCTTTTGAACAGCCAGTGGAATGTGGTTCTACTTGGATGACAATAGGTCAAAGCATTTTAATGGGTAAAAATGTAATCCAGTACAATAGGATTTATTGCCACTATGTCATCAGATTGACACTATTCCTGCAAATTCTTTAGCTTGTGACAGGCTTCAACTGAAATCTGTTTAGTGGAAAAACTTGTAAAATGCCATTAATCATTTTGTTTTCCAAATCAACCAAAGAGTCTGTATGTCTCAGGGGGTTAGAAGGAATATCTTCCAAGTGAGTGAAATTCAACCTCTCTGCACAAAGCCCTAATGAATGGCTGTTCTGGACACAATAAATGGTTCTAAGAACTCAAGGCACATTTCTGCAGGGTGCTGAGTACTCTGGTCCAAGTCTATTGGAGAACTTCCGCACTTGCTTAATTTTACACTAACAAAATAGTTTCCAGTGATTTCTAGGATGGTTATTCATGCTCTTAAACCTGATTGTATTTGCTGACAGACAAGACCTTGCAGGATTAAGTCCTAAACCAACACTAGAAGAAAAGATTCCCTGTTCAGTATGGCAAGGGCATGGGGCAATATTTCATCCCTTCTGCTGACATTTTTCCAACTTCTGCAATAACGATCCTTTTATTCGGAAAGATCCCAGAGTGCTGTCTAAACTAATAAAATGCAGCCACAGCTAGGAGCAACAATGCATAAGATCAGGACAGGAGAATACGTTGCCTGCAGCTTTAAGGAAATGTTAGGTTAGGGTGCCAAATTCTGCCCCTCTACCCTGAAGCCAAGAGCACGAAGGGCTTGGCTCGACACCCTTTGGGATGTCAGCAAGGGACCTCTGTCACACAGAGATGTCTAGAGCCATCTATTTTGGAGACAGTATAGCAGAAATGAGCCTTAACATTCATCGTAGGTGGGCACCCCATTGAACCTTCTACCAGTTCTTTCAAATAGATGGATGTCATTCTCATTCGGTTTTATTTAATATGAAAAGCAGATTCTCCTCAATCATATGTCTGGTGCATATCCTTTCATTGTTGATAGGAGGGTTTTGCAACAATAAAACTTCAAGCTAGTAAGTATTCCTTCTTTGGAATTATTATGTAGTTACAAAGAACAATTGAGCCAGACAATGACACAACCTGTTTCTTGTCTTCCTCAATGGGAAATGGGCTTTGAGTTTTGTGAGGATGTTCATAAACAGCCAAGGGTGTGTAAGGCGAAGAATGACCTCAAAGCTGAGTTTTACACAGGAGAACAAAGAGATCTTAAATCCTGATTTGAAAAACACCCGAAGACCAAATCAATGGCATAATATCATAATTATCAACACGCGTCATAATGTTGCTGGAACCCACTCGCCACTTCTGCCTTTAAACACAAGTAAACACAAGCTCCTCTCCTAATTGCTGTGCAGCTGTCAAGCTTTGTAAATGATGTTTGTGCTGGCAGTAGCTGGGAGATAACTTCATCTATCTAGCATTCGTACGGACTGGAGATTCATCCTTGCTTCTTTCCATGGGATGCTTTGTGACATTATTGTTTTCAGATTGCTTTCCCTTTGTTACAGTACTTCTGGCTTCCTTCCAGAACCTTTTAGGTTACTTTTTAGTCTCCTTAATCTGTACTTTCTCTCCTGAGCATAATCAGCATTGCAGTTGCTCCCAGATTAAGACACCCAAGTGGTGTGGCTTGCTTTTTCTGTGGGAAACACCACTTTATGTTTTTCACAGACTTCATTCCCTGAAGATCTTTTCATTACGAAGTGAATACAGCTTAACACTATACAAAATGTTCCTAAGGAAGAATGCCACCAGTCCAAACTCATGTGATTCGGAGCTTGTCAGGCCTTGATAGTGATTTGAGGTTTAATTAATCACCTACAGCTTTGCATGACTTTTGAATGACTCTGGCTTTGTGGCAGGAGAAAGTGATGCTTTCACTCGGTTTTACTCACTGAAAACAGGACTAAAAATGACCCAGGGAAAACACAGGCTGCATATGTCACTTTTGAATTCAATTTTGTGGATCGATCATTTATCTAACTCCCAACTAATTTGGAGTGGATCAGGGCACAGTGAAAGTTAAATTTCAAACCAGAGGGTGAAATTCTATTTAGGCATGCTGCTGTCTCTGGTGACAGCACCTCTGCAAAGTTAATATGTAATAAACGAGAGACACATTTGTTTCACAGGTCCATAGCACCTGTGAGGAAAAACAGAAAAGTTATTTCTCAAAACAATCTTTGGGAATTGCTCTGGCAATAAAATCCACTCTACTTTAGTTTAGGTATCTTTTTTCATGAGTGTTGACATTTGTAATGTAACAGGTTTTTATTTGATGTATTTTTGTTAACATCGTCTTGATAAGATCTGCTCACTTGTTCACAGTGTTTGCCTTTGAGAAGTAAAACAGGAAAAACACGGCTGACTGAACAGGTTCATGACAAACATCTTGAAATGAGCTGAACTTCCCATAAGTAGCTCACTCAGAAAGTGAAAATCTGCCAGGCAAAGGGCAGCCACAGAGGCACAGATCATGGGCAGTAAGGGAGGCATAGTCAGCCTCTGTGCAAATCACTGGGAGACAAAAATCCTATGACACCCCCCCCCTCCAAATTCACTGTTTTTAATTAAAGGCAACTTCTTTGTATTTTTTTAAGAAGCACTGCCATTTTTGGAAACAGTTTGATATTTTCAACAAAAAATAATCTATTAACTTCCCCTGAGACAGCTGAGGAATTTGCTGATTGCATAAAGTCATTATGATGGGACTGAGAAACTGGTCTGTAGCATTCCTCAAGTGGTTCATTGTAAAACCTTCCACAAGTACTGTACCTCTCTGGCTCCAGTCTCAGGAAGATTTGAAGCAGGCTTACGTTCATTCTTACTGTGCTCTTATAATTAAACATATGCATGAATATCTTTCTTAGATTTAAACCCAGTGCCTTAGCTTTTAGGTTGTCTGCATCCTGCATGCCTGGCCTGAGGTTCCTCTCAAGTCCTTCACAAGCTGAAGAAACTGCCTACGATTGACATGTCCATTCCTTGGGAAGTCCATGGAAGAAGTCATTGGGATTTACTGACAAAACAGTTTGGCAAGTGCAGGTTTTACATATAGTGGTTGAAACATGGGTACAAAAATAAAGAAAAAAATATTTAGGAAATTACATTAAAAAATATTAGCAGTAGTCAACAGAAATCAAGTGAAGAATAAAACGAGGTATCTTTTTAGACTGCGTGAGGTGGGTTGTGAAAGCCATTTTCAGTGCCTGTTACAATGAACATCACATGCACAGTGTGGAAAGCGATAGCGCAGCAAGAATAAAAGTTATCTTCACTCAACAACCATTGAGAATTCAGAAGTCATGTCTGAAAGAAGCATCCTGTTCCCAAATTTCCGATAGACCTCAGTGGAGTTAAGTAACAATATGGGAAGCCAACATTCTGCCAAAATCTGAACAACAAAAAAAGAAGGTTTAAAAAAGCCCTTGTTCCTTAGAAAGTATTGCTGTAATTCCAGCAAGCCAAGCCAGTTCTGAAGAGCATGGATGGATGCTGCCTGTGGTGATACTAAGAATCCCAGCAGCTAGAGCTGATCCAAAACAAGAAATCAAAGACAACCCCTTTGCTGACTTCAGTAGGACTTGGATCAGGTCTGATCTCTGAAACCATTTAATATATTTCACAGGCTTTTAAAAAGTAGTGACATATATAGCCTGACAAATGTGGAAGCATATTTTGGTTTGGATGAAGAACCTGAAACGCGGGAGGCTGTGCAGGACTATGGGCCTTGGCTGAGCAGCCCTAGTCAAAGGAGCTCCATGATATCTTCTGCCAGGCTAGGGAGAAAAACACATTTAGGCGTATCAGAGGTGGACTTCTGCTGTATCTATATTCACAAGTGAGAGTCATACAAAGCTGCTTAGAAAAGCAAATAGTGATTCTTGACCCTAGCAGTGATTGATAAATTAACTTCTTGAAGCAGAGTATTTGCCTGGTTCATCTGCCTGCATGTGTTGATGTCAGCCACAGATTTTTCTGGTGCTTTTCCTAAATAAAAAAGCACTGATACATTGTTTGACTTGATCCTTAGCTAATACTTATCTCAACCTCTTTGATTTGGGAATCAATCTAGAAAGCTGAGACAGAAGGGGTTTTTTTTTTTATGGTATTTCCTAAAAATAAAGTAGGTCATAGTGGATGTGATTCATTTTATTTACATGTTTTATTTAGATTTTTTTTTCTTCTCACTTCCATTTCCTCAAAGGAGTAATGCAGAATTGTATTTTCACTGTTAAACCCTACTTTAGTTTTGAAAATGTAAAGGCTTTGGTGGTTTAATTGGCATTTGGGGTATTTTAGTAGGTGGGATGATACAGCTTCGGAGGATTATAGTGGAATTCCTGCCGAGGTCAGCAGCCCAAAGCTGAGATCAGTAGAAACTTGCAAGTGCTCCTCCTGTCTGTCCTGGATAGCCCTTAGAAGTTAGTAACTGGTGTCAAGCTACATCTTAGAGGTGGGGGAAAAAATATCAGAGATCCTCAGGCTTCCTACTCATTTTTTACTTCTCTCATCTGTTGAACAGAGCTCACTCATGCTGTTAACTTGGGATTGTGCTTTATTTTATTCTATTCCTTGTATGAAACACAATAGCAAGGCATCTGATCCAAACTCCATTGACACCAACACAAGGCTTCGCATTGTCAAAGCTGCAGCCATTGGAATTGGTAGGATCAAAACTTGCACGGGCAACGTAAGGGGTTCTCTGATCTTCACATAACCCTTTGGTTAAATACACATAACCTTTTCTTCTCTCAGTTGTTTTTGCTATGCCTGCAGACACAGAGAACTGCAGGACCAGGGAGCAGCGAGGTACATAGGACTGCGGGAGCTAACGGTAGTGCCACAAGAAGTGCAGCCCTGTATCTGTACCTTTCTTATTCTACAGAAGAATATATATATACTCTAATTAAGAATATATATATACTCGAATAAAGAACACAACCAGAAAGACAGTGACTTCGTGTTCTTATGTCACACTGCCCTTCCCTGGCTATTTGCCTTCCCTGGATATTTGGTTTACAATGTACTCCAAAAAACAGGAAAAAAAGGAGTATGCTTTCTGCCTCAGGAAGCAGGGTTGCACAGCGTGACGTAAAGGAAACGGTCCCTGAGACTGGAAGAACCCTTTCAGAATCTCAGCTCTTGCCCGCCCCCCAAATCCTACTTCGTTAATAACCTGTTGTGTTTTAAAAGATATAACAGCACTGAACTGCAGCAAATAACAGAGCTGAGGGTGTTGGCTCCGTTAAATGAAAGTGGTCAGCATTATCTAATCTGATTCTGTCATTGTTCATGACCTGCCACTTACCTATTGTTGAATACATTATTATATTACATCATGTCTATTAAGAGCTGCAACAAACTGTTCTACTGTTCCGTGCCAGCAATATGTGGTGGAAAAGTTCCTCGAAGAATTTTTCTGTGCCTCTGTAGGCTGAGTGTAATCCATAAGGCTTGATGCGTGGAGAAATCCCACCACACACCTCTGCAGAACTATTGAAATGAACCTTCACTGTGCGTCGGCGCAGACATGAGTGTGTCAGGGGAGGACGGAGGAGGAAATTATAATTCACGCTAACACTTGTATTCGATTGCCTCACAGCTAACTTGTATTAAAGCCCAGGGGATTCTGCCTGCTGCAGTAAGGAATAGGTTGGCTACTGGTTTCCGGAGAAAGACAACTGGATATAAAATACATCTTTTCAGCTACTCCATGTCTGCATGTCTGGTAGATTTTCCAGGATGTGTACCAGCTCTACCAGTTTTAAGAAGTAAGGCTACAGGGGCCTGACCAGAAATAGAGGTGCTCTGGTCCTATCAGCTCAATACCAAAACGCAAATGGCTCATAGCTGCTGGGAGGAGAACCAGGAGGAGGAATTTTCAGGCAGGAGGAGATGCCCCCTGGCAGGTGTGGGCTGTGCTAGGTGCACAGCAGGGTCACCCTGGAGGGTTGGGTGCTCAGGTGCTCCCATTCACTTGGTTGCACTGTTGTGCTTGTGGTCTTGGCTCATCAGGGCAGCCCTGGGCCTGTGGGTGCACTGGGGCTGCACCCAGCCTGGGTGCCATGTCTACCCACCCACAGCTGCACTAGCGGGGGGGATGTGGTGTTGTGCTGGCGAGTACATGCTGTGTCTGGTCGCCTTAGCACAGGAGCTGCTGAGAGCTGAGGGTTAAAAGGAGGAAGAGAGTCCTGAGAGTCAACAGTTTTAGGTTTCCCCCTGCCAAATCGTCTGAGACAAAGAATGGCAGTGAGGCCCGAAATCAAGACTTTCAAGTTGCCAGCACTTTCCATTTCTCATGGTATTTCAGTGTTTCCACTGGCTTGTTCCTGGCTAAAACCATGCAGTGCATACAGTGCAAATAAATTAAAATAGACATTTTCAGCTTTCTACAGATTTTGGGAATTGCTCTGAGTGGTAAGCAGGGGGCTGGTTCATTTTTAACCTGTCCTGTGGCTCTGAAACAGGCAACCAGCCCTCAACAAGGAGCAACTTTCAAAGCCTGTCCTCTCAAACTTAAGGGGCCAAAATTCTTTCCTTTTTTCTTTTTTTTTCTTTTTTTTCTTTTTTTTTTTTGGTTTTGTTTTAAAGAGATCTGGTTTCACTTAGATGAATTAAATGTCAATATATCTGTTACTGTGAGTTGTTCCAGTGTAGATTACAGCACTATTGCATGACTGGAAAACCTGCGCAGAGGTCGTCTGGTCTGTGCTGTTTACGTCTATCTTTTAAGATGTTTAATAAACAAGCACGTCTATATTGATACTTTTAAAACTGTTTAATTAACAAGCACTTATATATTGATACTTTTAAAAATGTTTACTAAACAAGCACTTACATATTGATACTTTTTAACATGTTTAATAAACAAGCACTTACATATTGATACTTTAGGTCTTGTTTGTGTACAGAGGTATTGAATAAGAAGTCTAAGAAATACACTTTTTCTCCAGCTCTGAGCTTCACCTGTTAGAAGTTTCCTTTTATTTCTGTAGCTGCAATCTTCTCTTCTGCTGTTGAAAGACCCCTATACACAAGATTACAGCGAGGAGAGGTCTTCCGTGCCAGGTGACGCTTGCAGAGCTGTGTGTTGCAGCCTGACAGCCATGCTGCTGGGTGAACCGCAGCCCTACCAGCCTCCACTGCACTCCGTCATCTAAACTAAAGTGATGGGAACAACAAAACTTTTTTTTTTTAAAGGGCGGGTTGAACCATTTAAAAGCTTCGCTCCGGAGGCTTCAAAGGCGTTATTATGGATGTAGGAAAGTTCTGTGATTGAAGCTCCCGCTGGGCTGTGCTTCACTCTGGTAAAGTCAGCACAAAAGCATGTACTGATCTGAAAGCGCTCTAGGTCATGCTTTGTCGTGGGAACCCCTCTCCTGCATCCTTGCTCCCTAGAGATCCAACTCTGCGTTCAGTTGAGGGGATGTTCCAGCCCCCCTCACCTTGTAAAGGTGCCCTTTAGTCATTTGCGGGGATCTGATCTGAGACGAGGAACATCAAATATAAAAAGAAAGCCCGCTTGTAACATAAAGCCGTGCTCATCAGTATCTTGCACCTGACCCGTTAGATACGAGGACTATCAGACACTTTCTGAAACTGTGAACATCATTGTGCTTTTTTGTTCTGCCAGAGGAGACAAGTGAAAGCTTTCACAATGTAAAGATAAGTCTGTCTTGTGGGTTAGGGTGATCAGCCTTCCAAGCCAAGCAGGCAGTAGTTTCAGCACAGTTGCGGGTGTCCTGGAGTGTACCTGTTGGAGGCTGCGAGCAAACACCTCCGTGGCCAGCCGTGGGGTGCGCGTGGTACAAGACATACAAACGGTGAATTGGGATGTGTGCCAGCCCTGCTCTGGGGATTACCTACCAGAAGCAGGAAAACTGGCTGTATTAGGAGCAGTTAGGTGCCTTTGCAAAGAAGAATCCTAATGCTGCCCTATAATAGATTCATTTAGATTTTGTGGGTGGTGGCTTTTTTTTTTGTTTTGTTTTGTTTGGTTTTTTTTAAAGAAGCGAATACTTGAGTCAATTCCAAAGCAGCTCAAAAGGTTTCTACTTGTCACATTTCTGGTCTCTGAGCTGCAAGCCTTCCAGGGTTACACAACTATGACTAAAACTGGAAACCTTTCAGACCATTTCCAAGATGCAGCAGGAAACTGAGGTGATTGCTAAACCGATGCTAGAGAGAGATCCACTTCCATGTGTGTGGGGTTAGAGTACGCAATTGCATTCGGAGGTTTCGAGTTGTTTTCTTTTTGATTTAATCTCAGAACAGAATTATTCTGCAACCCAGATCTTCACATTGTTTTGCTTAATGTTTTACAAACAGGCTGTTGACTGAAGTTGTCACTGAAAAAAAATTCACCCCTACTTGTTTACATAATGGGAAAATATAGTCATAAAAGGGGCGTAGCAACGACTTGTTAGGTATTAAGTTAAGGTGCAATATAGGGATTATCCTCATAAAACACTGAGCTCTAAACTTAAAATGTCAAAATTAAATTGACAACTACATTTAGTGGAAGTTTTTAAAAGGCTAAACTTGATGCTTAAGGCTTTTAAGTTACTGTTATTCTGAATGAGCTGATGAAAATCCAGAGTTCAAATTCCTTTGGTACAGCGGTTCTTTTTGAGAGGAACTAGATGAAAATTATGAATATGATAAGAAGGCTTGCTTCTGCCAGTGTTTGCTTTGTGTTAGCTCTTCACTGGGCATAAATAGGTGCTGAGGTTTTTGCTGTTTCTGCCGCTGCACTGCTTTATGACCTTTGAAATACAGGAATTTACCTGCCTTTCTCCTATATCTAATTGGGGTGAAATTTTCAAAGATACCAGTTTGGGGGGGTCAATATGCAGGCCCCATAAACACAGGTCTCTAGAGCAGTTCTGTGCCTCCCTGAGCATGTTCCAGTATCCAACACAGTAAGAACCTAACCCTGGCTTAAATAATTAAGAATATATGTTGATTTTCTGAACTGAGCCTGATACATATATGCTTTAGGAGTATTTCTGAACCCTTTCTAGCATTTATCTTAATGATTTTTTTGCGATTTCTCTGTTTCTTTCTTCTGACTATCCTGCACAGCTTCACTGCTCCATTTTTGTCTCTGAGAAGTTTTTTATTTGGGAGCAAAATAAGTTTCTAAAAATGGTTAGCAAAGGTACTGAAAATTTAGCACACTTTCTTTTCTGAACAACGGAACAGTATGCAAAAGAGGTTCATGATGTGTATAAACATGCCCAGAAATACAGGGGGGAAAAAACCCCAGCCACGGAAAATAGAAGAAAGACAAAAACGGGCGAGGGTTTGTGTGTTAGTGTTAGAGGAAGGTGAAAACGCTTCCTGACAACATCTGAGAATCATTTGCAGCAACCGATCCATGAGCTTTAGTGAGTAGAGAATGTTTTTAAATCCTCCCCCACCCCCTTTGCTAATCTTTACCAGGTAGTAAGACCTTTAATGTAATTCGTATGGCTTTCTTAGGGATGTGTAAAATACTTCCATTTTGAAAAATCAGATTTTTGAAATGTCGCTAAGATTTAAGTTTGTAAGTCTGGTTGTGAGTCTGTGGTCTTCTCTCCTTTAAAATTTGGTAATAATAATAGTCTTCAGACTGTTTTGCAATAGTCAGCATGTCTCAGTAAAGTAAGTGATGAACATCTGGCTTCACAGCCTCACTGCCTCTCGTTTGGAATAGGAAAATCACGTGCCTCTTTCAAAGTGTCCCCATGAATGAAGTACAGATCGTAATACAGGCTTACTAATTCAGAACCATTGAAGGGTATTTTTTTAGACTTAAATGATAAACATCGGACAATGTAAAAGAAGTTATTAATTACGATGCATGATTATTATCGCACTTGAGAGACTTTAAGAGGTAGCCTGGAAAAGTTTAGACTTGGCTTACCTTTAAGACCCCCAAACCACTGGGTGACATTTTTAGATGGTTTTGAGTGGCTGAGAAGGCTATTTCCTAAGACTTACAGGCACATTTGGGATTTTAGGTCATCTGGGGCACGTCTCCACTGTGCAAGGCCAAACATCTCTGAGCAATCCAATTTTCAACATGACGGAGAAAGATTAACGCAGATTCTGAGAGCAATATATGTCCGTTAATGTTGCTCTGCACTGATCCTTTTTTACTCCATCCAGCTTCAATTCTAGATTGTTTGGTTCTGGTTTAGGAAGCTCTACATCACCTTCCCTTTCTTATTACAGACATATTTTTGAATGTTCTGAAAATCCAGTCTAGTGGATGTTTTGTTTATACCAGTCAAAAAACCATCCCAGGCATCCATGAGCATATATGTATTACTACAACCTACATGATAGTAGTAGGAGAGACCCTAAGCAGAGTCAGAGCTCCTAATGCAAGAATTGCCTCCTGTGTGTGACAGACTACCATAAACTCAGAGTGGAGTTAGCCACATCGCTACATGTCTGACAGCCGACAGTCCATGAGTCTTGCCAGCACCAACAAAATCTAAAGATATTGCCAGCAAAACACTGTTTTTGAAACATGATGATTTGCTGATGGCAACAGCAGTGAGTGGAATCAGCTCAGCAGTCTGATTCATGAACTGTTCAGCCCTTTTAGGGTCCCAGGACGTTTGTGAGTATTTTCAAGGAAATCTAGTTTGATTCAGTCAATAAGAAAAACAGCACAAGCCTAAGTATGTTTTTTATTTAAGATTATATTGGCTCCTGATTACAATTTGCTGCATTTTCACACCTCACAATATGAGGTTCTTAAAAAAATAACCGTTTCCAGTTTTTGTTTGTTGTTAAATATGACTTATAAAATGTTAGGTCAAGAGTCTTCAATAGACTAGGCTACGCTGTTTGTTTTAAAGCTATGAGTAAAGCGAGTCATATGAATGTTTCCAAAGACTGTATTCCAAGAAGTATTTTTGGAAACATTAATGTTGTGTTTTTTAATGAAGGCCACATTCTGAGGCTACGACACCATATGTCACATTCATTTCTGTACTGGAAAAAAAAAAAAAAAAAAAAAAGACAAGAAAAAAGAAATGGAAACTATGTTTGGCTTTTAAGTGTTTTTGGATTAGTGTCTATGCATGCTTGTCATTGTTCCTTGGATGAGAGAAGAGTTCTCGGTCTGTTAATCTAGTCCATCCAATATATATTACACTCTATGGGCCTGCCTTGAAGTGTGTGCAGTCATTTATACTCAGGCAAACTGAATGAAGAGCTGAGGAAAAAGTTTACCACTAGGAAACTTTTTTTTAATTTCATTTTCCATTAATATGTTGGCTTCATTGTAAACCTACCTCTGAACTTTTGTCAGCTGAAACCAGCTTAAAAATGGGAAAAAGGACTTGTCATTTTTCCATTGAAAACTTAACATTTTTTGGAGTAATGACAGGTTTTCCTCAAAAATATTGGCTTTTGTTTCCTTCAGAAATATCAGGTAGAAGCATGATATATGGCAAAAATTGTGAGTTGCTCTAGCTGCGTACCCTATAGCTTCTGACCTGTCAGCGTTTTGTGTGTTAGCAGTTGGGATATGGCAGCATGAGCTGGAGACCTGCAGGAAAAGGCATTTCCTGTATCCTACAAGTGATTCATCAGCATCCTGTAACTGATTACTTCAGCTAAGTCTTTCCTTTTTTATTGGATTCCAGTTGATGAGTTCTCAGTTTCTAACATAAGTTCTTGTTATTAGTCACTAAACGTATAGCCTAGCACTTCGTACTGCTGGAGTTCATATGGTTGCAATCTGCAAAGACATCAGGTTTTTTTCTCTGATCTGACAGAGGAATCTCCTAATTCACATCACTTCCTAAATTTGTGTCATCCACAAATTTTATTAACGTACTGCATGTTTGTTTCAAACTCATTAATAAAGATTTAAATACTTTTTGGCAGCCGGATTTTTTTGTTTTGTTTTGTTTTAAGGAATGATTTGAGAGGCTTCCCAGGACCTCAGAGAGGTTTCTTTTTCAATTGAAATGTAAATACTTTTCTACAAATTGAACAAATATGTCTCTGTAGCACTAGCCTAGTAAAGTTCAGTTCCATGACCAGGCATTTCTGGGCAATACTGAAACACAAACAGTGATGAATGATTGTGTGTTTGATACGTTTTCTGATTAAAACATGTTAGCACTTAATTCGCCTGTCCATGCTACAGAATCTTATGTACAAATGACAGTGTTTTCCTATGCATTTCTTCTAATGGAGGAAAACAAACAACCATGCAACAAATATTTACTACCTCAAATATTTGCCTAACTTTAAGGGGGTTCATGGCATTCCTGTGACAGTTCATGACAGCCCATCCTGATTTGAGTGTCACTTCACCAGAACATTAGAAGAGATATTCACAGTGGGGTCACCACAGACTGGTTTGATTTCTGGTTTTATCTGCATACCAGATTTTAGGATTGATATGGACATTTCTAACTAGTTGAATTTCTGGCTGCCTCATATTTCCAGGCCTAAGTTTTTTCGCTATGTTTTTAAATGAATGTCAGAGTCTGTAGTCTTCAGAAAATTGCTCATGATGGCCAGAGAGTGAATATATTTAGATTTGGTGTTACACAGTTCTGGCATAGGACATTAAAACAAAAATAAACTTTTTCTTCTATTTCATAGGTTTCCAATGAACAAAGAAAACAAATAGCCCCTGGGACCACAAGTGTGTTCTGTAAACTGGTGCCACGAGGCAACTATGAGAAAGATGACTGAACAGAGCGGGTGCTATAAGCCCGTTAACATACAGGGAAATAAGATCAGTTACCAACGCACTTGTCAAGAAAGCCCTGAAATGGGGATGAAAAGATTGCAGAAGCGATTTCTCCACAAGGATGGCAGCTGCAATGTGTACTTCAAACACATCTTTGGGGAATGGGAGAGCTATGTAGTGGACATATTTACCACACTGGTGGACATCAAGTGGCGCCATATGTTTGTGATATTCTCATTGTCATATGTTCTTTCATGGTTGTTCTTTGGACTAGTCTTCTGGTTGATAGCAATCCAACACGGAGATTTATTCAATGATGAAGAAATAACCCCCTGTGTTGCAAACGTCCATAGCTTCACAGGAGCATTCCTGTTCTCCCTTGAAACCCAAACGACCATCGGTTACGGTTACCGCTGTGTTACAGAAGAGTGCTCCGTTGCAATCCTCATGGTTATCCTACAGTCAGTGTTAAGCTGCATTATTGATACCTTCATCATCGGAGCAGCCTTGGCAAAAATGGCCACGGCTCGAAAGAGGGCACAAACCATTCGGTTCAGCTACTATGCTGTAGTGGGGTTAAGGGATGACAAATTTTGCCTCATGTGGCGCATTGGTGATTTCCGACCAAATCACATGGTTGAGGGCTCTGTACGAGCTCAGCTTCTGCGCTACAAGGAAGACAAGGAGGGCAGAATGACGATGGAGTACAAGGACTTGAAGCTGCTAAATGACCAGATCATACTTGTTACACCGGTGACAGTCGTACATGAAATTGATAGTGAGAGCCCCTTGTATGGTCTAGATCGGAAAGCTCTGGCCAAGGACAACTTTGAAATCCTGGTCACATTTGTCTACACGGGTGATTCAACAGGAACATCACATCAGTCAAGAAGTTCATATGTCCCCAGAGAGATTCTGTGGGGCCATAGGTTTAACGATGTCTTACATGTAAAGAAAAAATACTATAAGGTAGATTGCTTACAGTTTGAAGAAACCACAGAAGTTTATGCTCCTCACTGCAGTGCCATGCAACTGGATCGGAAGGAGCAAGAATGGAACCGAAGCGAGAAGACACGGGAAAAAGAAGCAGAGACATCAGCACTGGAGATCAAGCCTTTTAGTACTAACCAAAAGTCATTTAGTGCAGTTGCCCTCATCACCAGTTGTGAAGATCCAGAAGACCCAGTGACAACTATCAGCCAGCCTTCTGGAGCAGTTTCTTATCAGAAAGCAGCTGTGACCTTAAGTAGGCTGTCAATGGAGTCCCAAATCTAGCTTTTTACTGCCATGAAAATCACTTCCAACAAATTGTCCCATCATAGCTTTTAGAATATAAACAATGAACTCATATGCACAAGTATTTATATTATAAACCTCGCTGACAGCGTGCCCACATTGTAATACATTGCTGAGCTGCTAGAAGAAGTTTCACACTGGTTAGCGTGGGTATCAGTAACAGATTAGCATTGGCACAAGAAAACAGCTCACATTTGGGTTGACTAGACAGCTACTGTACTTGAGCAAACTTCTTGTAAACTTTATTACCCTGCAGGGACCAATGTTGGACATACCCAGAGATAGATAATGATCTAGGCAGGGAACAAAACCAATGTAGTGTGCCCTCTAGGTCAGATTTTTCAAAGCTGCCTAATTTATTTGGAAAGCCAGTTCCCAGTCTCCCCAGGAGGCTCCGAAACTCCCCTGCGATCGCAGCGAACAGTGACTCTCATCATGCCCAAACCCTGATCCCCGGGTTACACTGGGGAATCCACGGGGATGTTCTTCGTAGGAAGGAGAGAACTGGCAAGAATAAGTGAACACACAATTGCTTTGGACACCTGCTTACACCCTGCCTAGTGCTGTGGGATCCACAGTGGGATCCTGGGGAACTTTTCTCATTTCCGAGCCATGAGCCACGTGCTGTCAGCTGGCTTGGGGTTGTGGGCAGGTTTTTGACGTGGCTCCGCGGCTGGGAGGGCTGGCCAAACTGGCTCCTTCGCACTGTGCAGAAATCAAAACGAGACCTCATGTTTGAAATTGAAATCAGCAAAATCAGACTGAGCCTCAGAGATCATGCTTTTAGAGCGAGCTGTGCAATATTTTAAATCAAAACACCTTTCATTTCAGAATGTCACCTTTGTTTTCCTTTTTAGTGTATTATGCTTCTTTAAAAAGACAAAGATCAATCTGGAGACCAAACAGTGTGATTTTGTTGAAACAAAATACATCTGAAATGACTGGGTAAAAATTATCCTTTGCAGAGAAATTCAACATACTCAGCTGTCAGATCAGCTTGGAAAAAGGGGAATGTTAATGTTTTGAAGTTCTCTGTGACATGGACATTCTGTGCTCTGCACATCTCTGCAGTTATTCAATAAGCAGTATCTCATGATGCTTTTTCCCCCGATGATTATGGTTAATTTGCATTGTATCTAATTACCATGCTAACGTAAAAATAATTATCTCTGAATTTGTGGTTACTTAAAATGGGATTTATCTCACCTGACCTCAGCCATCAAGAGATCGTTTGTCTACTTGTCGAGGCTCTCTGCGGTTACTGGAACTCTTCTTCTGTCTTCACAGGGGAGTTCATCCCATCTTACTCTGGCTTTTTAGGGAGCTGAAGGCAATAGGATGTGTTTATCCTGGAAATGTTCATCCCTTTCCATTTATTGTTGAAGGAGATGAGATGACTGTTGTGGAAATGCTGGCTAACTTTAGGCTGCTAAAATTAGGTCTGACGAGTCATCCACATCAGTCTGACTAATTGAACGTTTTTATGAGCTCATCACATTTAAGGAAGAAAAATAGCATGCTGAATCTTTTCCCTGAAATTTGCTGCATATAGTAGTATTGCTGTGTTATTTTAATGTATCTTGCATTTCTCTTTTTCTAGCACTTGTCTTTGGATATTTGTGATCCCTTCAGGTAAAACCAAGCATATTAGCAAGCCTGGGGGGGAGATGGTTGTTCCAAAGCTCATTAATTGCCTATTTTATATGCTGAATCATCAGCAGCATCACTGCAGTAGAAAACATTGTATTGTATCCTGGATTTGAGCACTGGCAGGCACTGGGGAAACAATCTAAAAACATGGAAAGGAGTGTAAGAAAATGTGTAAGGGTCTCAGTACTTACGTGGTGTCGGAAAAAACACCATCCGGATTGTATAAAATAGAATACAACCTTCAAGACATGTGAAGTAATCCTTCCGCACCCCTCTTTGAAAGCTCTTGGCTGGATTACCTTGTTCTATGTTGGGCACTGCACTTTGGGAAAGCCATGGAACAATTTGAAGGGAATCCAGAGATCTAGAAAACACGTCAGTGAGGAAGTAGGGAAATAAGGTGTTTCAGTCCAAAAAAGCGTTAGGAAGCAAAGAAACCGTTCTCAAACACAAAAATTGAAGCTCGGGAGAGAGGGACAATCTGTTGCCTGCAGCTGGTGGGTAGGACAGGAAAACATGGGCTTAAACTGAAGGCAAAGAGTTTGAAGTTAATTAGGAAACACTGCCATTAAGGCAGCAAAGCACTGACAGGTCTGTGGGGTGTGTAATCTCTGTGGTGATGGCTCTGGGGAGCCTGCTGGAGAAAACGACTCGCAGGAGTGATACAGAATGGTCAGATGTTGAGCTTTCCAACCCTGTTTTTCTGTGATCCTGTGATTTTTAGAAAAAGGGAATGTCTAACCTGAAATCTCCTTACCTGGTCACTTTACAAGTACTTACACACATTCGCTTAATCACGTAGGTAAAGCTACTCGGAGAGATGAGCTCCTACTGAGATACATAATCAGAATCCCCAAAAGAACTTCAAAGGGTGCATATTTCAGGTGCTGTTTGTAAAAGCAGTTTCCCCTGTTGAGCTGTGAATCTCAGCTGCCTTCCCCTCTCCCAGTTATGTACTGTGTGAGCCTCTTGCGGTGAAAAAAATTCTTTCCTCAGAATGACTTTCCTGTAAGTGAAAGTACCAGGAGTCTGATTTAGCATTTTGTCACATGCTTCTTGGTACAGATACATATAAATATGTGAGCATGTAGAGTAATGTATGCATTGGCATATAAGTCAACCACTAACTGACGAGGGTCAGGAAGAAACTTCTCTCCTGGGCATGTTAATTCGTAACAGGCTACTATACAGTTTCTTCTACTTTTATCTACAGCATCTGATACCAGCCAGTGCTGGAGACAGGATACTGGTTGAACCCCTGGTCTCAACCCATCTGGCTTTTTCTGGTTTTCTCTGTTTGATATTTTTATTTCATTTATCACAGTACAAAAACTAGGTTTAATAATGTATAGTAACGCATGCATTGCATTTTTATGAATACAGACACAGAAATAAAGAACATGCCTCTACCATACACCTTGTGAGAGCACATTTCACTTTTCTTCCCTTCAGCCACAGTTTTAAGCTTCCGTACCTTATGCGTTAAGAAGTCATGGAAAGATTTATAAGAGGCAGAGTCATCTTTTGACTTTAAAAGGTGCCAAATTACAAGAAAACTCACAAAGTTATGTATACACTCTGTGAAAGCTTCTTAGCATGGACTTGGTTTGTTTGGAGGAACGTGCCAAACACAGACATGCACACACATGTGTCTGTGTTCCAGTCACACCCAGAGCTTGCACACTTCACCTGCAACCTCCTCACCCACTGAAGGATCTTGGATAGCACCAGGCGGATAAGGCAGGAATGGGCAAAGGTGTGGAAGGGATACACAGCCACACAAAACGTGCACACTCCTTCCTTAACTATCATTTAGGTGGTGCCTGACTGCGCTCCTGGGAGAGCTAGTTCTTGCATCCTCCTTGCCTAGGAGGGGACCTAGGAAAGACTTGAAGCACAGTGGTGTGCAGCAGCTTTGGGTAAGTAGGAGAGAGAATATTCCTTACCCATCTGCTTTTTCTAGATGAGGATGTTTTCCTTTTGGGGTTTTTTGTGTGTAGGTGGGTTTTTTTAATGTTATTCATCCCCATTACAGAGCTGACCCATGCAAAAGCAAGCAAGCCTCTCAGAAACCCAACAAAAGTAGTAACGTGTATCCTCACAGCAGAAGCACAGACCTTGCCCCTGACTCAACCCTAATGAAATGGTGGTGTAGAGGATTGAAGGTGGGTTAATTAACATTGACAATATACAGCTGTGGGCTGGCTTCAGGGGTGGGGGCGTTGGCTGATGTAGATAAGGTGCGGCTGTGGCTGGTTCTGTTAAGCGGTTGGGCAGCCAAGGAAAAGAGAGGAGGAAGAAGCAGAGAGAAGAGAGGAGGGTCAGTCGGTCAGTCGGTCGGTCAGTCAGTCGGTCGGTCAGTCAGTCGGTCAGTCAGTCAGTCGGTCAGTCAGTCAGTCAGTGTGCCCTGGATGAGGAGAAACTAGGAGAAGGCAGCAGAGGCACTGGCATGAAAAGTATGTTGGTAGGTGATGGTAAAAGACCTTGTTGTAGCGGGCTAGTTTGGAGAGTGCTATGACACCATAGAAAGTGCCCACCAGCCCAAAAGTAAGTGTCTGGCTGCGTTCTGGGCTGCTCAGTGAGTTGGGAAGCACAAGTACCCTCCTGCTCTTCCAGAGCATCGCATATGCTCCTTGGGTCTTCAGAAAGTCAGGACCTTGGGCTGAAGCTCAGCAGCTTCTTCCCAGCCACCAAGAGGCAGCGACCGGCATCTCCTTCTGCCTCAGCTGGAAGTCACTCATCCGGTTCCTGTCTTTTCCACAAAATTTACCAGATGAAGCAAAATTTTAACAACAAAGAGAAAACACAACCACTTTGCATTGGACTCCTTAATCCTGATTATAGCTTATTATTGATTATTACTGATAATTATAGATTATTATTGGTTATTTTCTCTTGGAAAGCAGCACTATTGTTCTGGGTCAAGATTAGTTTATGTCAAAAGGAATATAATAAGATTATTATATAATTTATTTTTCCAGCTTTGCCTACCACTGTTCATTAAGGCAGCTGGCACTTCCTCCCCCATTATCATGTATCATTTAGTGCATATTTTCTGTGAAGTCGATTTTCAGATGTGGGACATGACAGATTTTGTTTGTCCCTTGTTTCTTCCACACTGTGCAGGAGGTCTGACTCGAGCTGCCTTCCTGACCTGCAGCGTTACGGTTACGCAGGGACATTCCCCTCAGGAAATAACAGGTACTTTTCAGGGTAGCAGAAGTGTTTGTGTGGGAAGAAAGAAAATAATATTGCCTGTAAGCTTTTTTTAGCTCTTAAATCTTTGCTGGTTTTGAGCTGGGAACCTGTAAACAGAAGGAGTTGGTGTCTCTGCGGTGGGCCCAAGGGGCCCATGTGGGGAAGCATCTGACAATAAATTCACTTCCAAGCAGACAAGGGGAAGCACGACAGAAATGAAATGAGAATGAAACCAGGAGCAGCTACAGTCTTAGTCTGGGCTGAAAAATGTGAATCGGTGTTTTCATGGGGCTTAAAATCACAGCACAGGAGCTAATTCTGGGATTTGAAGCTTTTCTTGGGGTCAGTCCCTGCGGCTGAGGAAATGCTGGGGGAATCAGATAAAACATCCAGCAAAAACAGTGTGGAGTTGGATAATTCCGGTCCGGGATCATGTTGCCCCCTGAAAGTGAGGATTTTTTGAAGCTGCCACCTGTCAGTTGGCGTTTGCTCCATGCTCACAACACAAACTACCCAGGGCTATCGGAACCGCCCCAGAATTCCCGGCTCAGGTGCATCCCCCAGACCCTGCGGGTCCCTGAGCCCAGCACGCACCCAGGCAGGGATGCTCCCAGCCACCTCCAAACAGCAGCCAAGCTTCGCATTTTCCAGGCCCTACCCACCACCCCAGCGGCCTGCAGCCCCCAGCCCCGCACCCAGACCATCAGCCCCCGCAGCCCCTGGCCCCGCACAGACCATCGGCCCCGCAGCCCCTGGCTCTGCAGCCCCCGATGCCGCAGCCCCCGGCTCGCACAGACCATCAGCCCCGCAGCCCCTGGCTCTGCAGCCCCCGGTCCCGCAGCCCCCGGCCCCGCACAGACCATCAGCCCCGCAGCCCCTGGCTCTGCAGCCCCCGGCCCCGCACAGACCATCAGCCCCGCACCCCCGGCCCGCACAGACCATCAGCCCCGCAGCCCCTGGCTCTGCAGCCCCCGGTCCCGCAGCCCCCGGCCCGCACAGACCATCAGCCCCGCAGCCCCTGGCTCTGCAGCCCCCGGCCCCGCAGCCCCCGGCCCCGCACAGACCATCAGCCCCGCAGCCCCCGGCCCCGCACAGACCATCAGCCCCGCAGCCCCTGGTCCCGCAGCCCGCGGCCGCGCCGGGCACTTGGGCGCCACCTGGCGGCAGCCCGAGGGGAGGCCGCGCCCCCGCCCCGCCGGGTCCCTCCCGCCCGCCGCGGGCTCAGCTTTGCGCGGTTGCGCAGCCGTGGGGATGGGGGGTCCCGGCGCGCTGGCCCCAGCCAGGGGCTCCTGCCCTTCTCCAGCGGCACGAGAACCTGGTAGCGAAGCCCCGGTGCCGCCTGCCCAGCCCCGGCAAAGCTGGTAGCAGTGGTCAGGCCCATTGCTGCCTTCCCAGGCTCCAACTCAGAAAGAAACAACCCGACTCAGAAAGAAAACGATTTCGGTGTAAAACCTGATTTGACACGTGCTCCATCCAGCTGATTTATTCTATATCATTGCTTTTTATATATAGAAGCAAAAGCTGAGAGGTTGCTGGGTTTGCCAGCTTAGGTATATATAGCCAGCCAGAACTGGCCGCGCTCCACCAGGAACTTTTCAAATAGGGCAATGATCTATTTGTGGCCAAAGATCCTTACTTCAGGAGGTATCAGTGACAAGAAGCAAAAAGCTGCTTGTTTGTTTGGGCCAGGGGACATGTGTGCATGTAGAAAGGCAACACTAACGTTTATTATGTAAAACTACACACAGAAGAGCTCCAAAATAGAAATGCCTTAATAATTATCTCATATTCAGTGCCATGTCCACTTCTGAATGCACATTTTCCATTGAACAGCTTCGTGCGTTCTCTCACGCATGGGAGTAGCTCCAATTAAACATCTGCTGAACCATCTATATCATCATCCTCCTTCACATCCTCTCTTCAGGCTCCCCTTCGCCGACGCGGCTGTAGGAAGCTCCACAACTGTCAGGCAGCTGGTCCGCTGTGACTACTGGGCATGGTGCTTGTTCCTCGTGTTTCCCCATCTTTGATCACAGGGTGTCTCTCAGACTTGCCTGACAGGGAAGGGACTATTTTTGGTCTGATGTTCATTTGGCACGATTCCTGCTTGGTCCAGGTGCCAAAATGAGCTGATGGCCTTTATGTGACCGTGGTACAAAAGAGCAGTGGAGAGGAGACCATCGCAAAGCTTCCCCAGTACCACTGCTCCGTATGGTGGCTCAGTGAAATGTCTGTGTCAGGCATCTCCAGCACAAATCTTGACAGAGAAATGCTTCGTGGTGACAGCCATGCCCTAAACGGGGCATGAAAGGTAGGAATTGGGCGTAAATGGGTAGGTCTCTTTTCCGATCTCCAAGTGGAAATCAAAAAAGACCCTGGTGAGTGTACCCAAGGGGTAACCTTCCTTGCCCACCCAGGTCAAGGGCCTTACTCATGTTAAGTACATCTGACCCCACCAATTTCAATGGAACACTTTCCAGAGTGACCTGTGATAGGATGTGAGTCGAGAAACAAAATCTGGTAAGTACTTTATTGCAGTTCTTGGAATTACTCACCGTATATACTGATTAACACCTCCTCTCTTCAGTGATCACTTTTTCCATAGGCAAAAAATCCACCTTTCTTTTGCCACTTGTTTCACTTGAGAGGGTACAGCAGAGTGCCATTCCTGAGTTGGCAACCCCTCCCATTTCATCCCTTTTTATTTGAGAAGTACCAGGTAAAGCTATTAAATACAATCACACAAAACATCAGCCCTGCACACCTTTACACACCACCAGCCCTTTCCCAATGCCCTCCAGCAAACCTACAGCTGATAGTCCAGCAGTCCCACAACCACAGCCCTCCTTTGGTATGGTGTGTACCGAAGATGTGGTGGGGTGACCTGGAAAACCTTATACTGGTGTTAACAATACTCAGGAAGCTGGGTGTAAAGCTCCAGCAGGGAAAATCGCAGTATGTGAGCACATAGCTGCACATGTGGATGTGGGACCCAGACAGCTCCCATCCCTTTCCTTACATTAGCCGTAAGAAAAGGGGATGGTGCCTGCCAATTCCATCTCAAGTTTCATCCCTCTGAAATATGTGCACTTTCACCAGCTGTATATTTGGCCCAGGGTAATTACTGTAGTGCTAATTTTACCTGAGATGATGAAAGCACTGGAACAGCCTAACCATCTAAAGGGAGGTGATACTTACAGCTGATTCAATCTTCTGGGTCCTTTTCTGAGCAAGGAAGTCATGGCTTTGACTTGTAGATTTGCTCCTTAGGGAGGCTTCTTCTTACAAGAGTTAGCTGAAACACAACTGAGGCTAGAAAAGAGCGAGGTCAAGGATACTTGTGTGCTGGAAAATAAAAGCACTGAGTACTGAAGTGTTGCCTTGTAGTAAATTACCTTATGCAGATTAAATTACTCAAATAGATCTGCTTCTTTTCTTTTCTCTCCTGTGAGAGAAGCCACTTCCAGACACCAAAAGCACAAAGATGCTTGAAAGTCTTCATTTCTTTCTGGACCTTCCAAAAAGATTCAAAGTCAATTGACATTTCTAATGAAGATTCAGAACAGACACTTATTCCATCCAAACCAGTTCAGCTTGAAAAAATTACAGTGAAGTACGGTCAGAGGAAAAGCAATTTGCCAGAGCCTGAAGAGTGTGAATAATGCAAAGCAAACAGCTCTCTGCAGCATTCACTTGTGCTTTCAAGTACGCTCACCTGAATTGTGTACCCATCCTGGCTTCACCTGGAGGTTCTGGAGACCAGCATCACAGAAGGTGATCAAGGAAAGATGAGCTGGCTGGTGATGTCTAACTTCTGTAAACTTGGATGATTTTTTCGTGTTTCTTTTTCTTTTTTTTTTTTAACAAAAGACCCAGAAATGACTGGCATTGCTGGCACTCGGTCCTGAGCACTGGAGTCACCCATCGGGAAAGGTGAACAAAGCCAGTCCGTTGTGCTCTGCTCTGGTCTGTTCTGCAAAGGGGTTTTTTTGATGTCACCTTTGCTGTCAGAGAGCACCAGCACCTTCCAGTGCTGTAACAAGTGACATGACAAGCTGCTGTTCATTTTCTTCATCTCTTTGTCTCTCTGGCTCACTCTTTACTCTTTGCCACTGGCTGCCTCTACATGTGATCCCTGGCCTTTGTCAAATCAAGATAGTCAGATCCTGGTGGTGAATGTGCCCTCTGCCCGAGCCCCTTGCTGATGGCCTCAGCACGCGTTCGGCTCCCAGGTTAGGTGTGTGCTTAGATCAAAGTGAAACATGTATCCAGGCACTGCTCTGAATACAGGTTTGCTGGTCTGAGGTCTTCAGGGAGGGTGGGCTGCTGCCTGTAATCAGCCCGTCTTCTTCATGAGCGATGGACCAGCGGCATGTTTCTGCAGATCGCTTCACACCAACAACAAACTGCAGAAAACCCTATGGCTGCAGGCTGGGAAGCGGCTGGCAGGGAGCCCTGCACCCCCACCCCCACCCCCCACCCCCAGGCAACCTGCTCTCTGCAGCACCCGCTGGCGTGCCTGAAGAGCAAGCACAGCCCTGGGACACCGCCGGGGGCCTGGGACCTGTGATGCCACCAGCAGACCATGCTGTCACCGGGTCTCACCGGCACTGTGGCCTGCAGCAGCTTTGACTTTTTATGAGTTTCCATACTGATTTTTTAATAGTTGATGGGAAATGGCACAATCCTTTCCCCTCCAGTCTCTGTCACAAGGTTGCTTAATAGAGTTTGGGCATTAGCTCAAATAATACCAGAGGATCAAAGCCAACTTTTGAAGTATTAGAGAGATTACAAAGAAAAGCGCGGCTCATGCCTTCTGAGGTGCAACACTTCCTAGTGCAGAATAAGGGAGAGCCTCCTTCTGTGGCCATCCTTTCCCTCTGTCTGTGCATCTTGATCAGGCCAAAACAGAGCACAGGACATGCAGTTTGGCCCAAATTTTAATGCAGGATGCCCAAGGGATGGTGGGGAATCTTTCTTCCCTTGTGCATCTGCATAAATGAAAGGCAGAATTTAGCCTGGAAGCAAGAAATGGCATCAGAAAAGCAAATAAGCAGAATGAGATCATGATAGCAGAAGAAAGGAAGCTGTGGCATTTGCTTGCCGAAGATTATTTCCTCTCTGACGACAGATTTTTCAAATGACAGAGGTGTTTTAGTGGGTGGGCCTTGGAGGGCTGGTCCAAATAATCAGTCAAAAACAATATCAGGAAGTTTAACCAACAATTTGAGCTTGGGTTGGTTTTACTCATCTGTTCAATTTTAGTTTTGAGGGAAATTTAGGAAGGTGCCAGCTAATTTAATTTGTCTACCTCCTTCCCAGCCACACAGGCATTACGAGCAGGGCTGGCCTGCCACTTTGTGCCAGCGATCTGCTCCTCTGATTGCTCAGGCGACGTGTCTGCTGGCCAGGCTGTGTTCGCCCAGCTTGGCTGCCTGGCCGGGAGGTGCAGGCATGGGCAAGAAGGGATGCTGTGCTGGCTGTGCAAAGTTTCGGGGCTCTCCCAGCCAAGGTGGGATTGCTCAGCACCAGCACCTACCGCTCAAGGACCCTCTTCGGTGCACCTGCAGACCCTGGTACAGGAAATGCTGCATTCAGTCGTGTTGATGGTGCTTTGTCACACGTACATACACACAGTCACCCGGTCCCCTCTCAGGGAGAGGTCTGCACCACTGCCATCAAGATGGAAGTTCACGTTTGATGTAAATAGGCACAGGGCTGGCTCCTCAGGAAACCTACCCTTGGTTTCTACCATGTTTTCATTCCACAGTGGCAAATGATCTAACTGTCTGTTTTTAGCAAAGTTTATTTGCTTTCCAGGAGAGAAAATAAACTCTGATATTGTCGTTTACCTTGTGGCCATGGACTCCAGACAACTTCTTATGTTCTGGTACAAACTGATAGAAAACACTGAGGACGTTTGCATCTAAGCTAATATACTAAAATAAAAAGTGTAAGAAAGCAAGGAGAGCAGTAGTTTGTGTGGTGTTAACACAAATCAGATATTTCTGAGTTTATAAATGCATTTTTCACTGGAGTGGATACAGTGATAGGTAAAAAAGTACAGAGATAATAAATGACTGTCAGCAGAAATGCGATATGCATATTGCAGTGCAGGAAGACCATGTAGGGTTTTAACAGAGGTCCTCTGAGTCACTTCTGGGTATAGTGTTCTGCTGTTGGAAGCAGGATTCGTCCTGTACCCACATATTTCACATCATCTTTCTCTCAGGAGCTACCAAACGTCACCCGAGAAAGTCAAACTGCTCAACTTGAATCACATTGGTGAACCAAGTTGTGTGGTACAGATAGGTCAGTAGGAGAGTTGCAGAAAAGGCATGTACTTTAATTTTGCTTAGAAAAGGCAAAAGGTTTCTAGCTCTTTCTAGTGCAACTGACTTTTTATTCTTTCTTGCCACTCCTTTTCCCATTGGAAATTTTCCACATTTCCGCCTATGGTGGCACACGCACGGTGACAGAGGCCGAAGCAGGTCTCTGCTTCATCCCTCCTCTTACAGCCACGGTGAAATGAAGCACTAGTCTGCCATTCCCCCTTCACCCTGCACAGAACACCAGAAGGTAGGTTAATTTTCTTACTTTTTTTTCCCCCTAACCAGGATGCTGGTGCCAGGAAGGTTGGCAGTAAGATGCTGCAGGGGCAGAGCAGCAGAGACCACAAACCCCTCGTTACCCCTGCAGCCCTCCCCACTCTCACACCTTGTTAACAACCATTTGTAAGGTTCAGCTCATCAAAGTCTGAAACCCCCACAAGGCATGGAGGTGGCGGACCCAGCCACTGCCTCTGAGCACAGTGGGCTCTGCAGATGGAGGTTTGGAAGTTGGCTGAGCACCACGTGAGCTTCTGAGCAAGTGGGTAACTGGGGTAGCAACAGCCCACAGAAGGGCACTAATTGCAAAAAAACCCTACAAATATCTACGCCCTTGAGAGCCCTCCTGTTTACATACAACATTTACATAACCAAAACTTTGCAAGTCAGAGAAAAACAAAGATGTTCTTACCCTGTTCTGTTCAGCTGAGCGTAAGCCTATCCTGATCTTAGAAAATCTGGCAGGCCAGTAACACTAGTAACTGAAGCTGTAAGGAAGAGAATGCAAATGTAGTCACACAGTTTTGTATGTGTAAGTTGCTGGCTCTTAACCCTTTTCCTTCCAGGAATTGTCAAGTTCCCTATGTCAGCTCCATAGGCATGTTCTCACCACCTTGGCAAGTTTTATTAACCATTAACTCCCTTTCCCTTGGGATATCCAAAGAACGGGAACTATGGCAGATCACTAGATAACTTTGAGATTAATAGGAAAATATTAGCCTTCTTAATATGCGATTGCTTGGTCGGTTTTATCACTTACGCGAATGTCCTTCTCATTGATCCGAACATACGTTCCCCACTGCTGCCTTTGAGGACAAATTGCCACAGCTGAGTGATGGCTGGGCAGGGACAAATGCAGAATATGGCCATGTCACAAACCCCACCTGATGTCCCGCAAGGTCATTGCATTTCTGAAAGATTATCCACAAACCTATATTGTGAAAACAGATCACTAAACGGCAACACAACTGCCTTGCTACAGCAAGGCTTCTAGAAAGCAAAGGCTGTGCAAGGTGTACGTGAAATAACAGATTAACATTTCCTAATTACTGTAAGGCCTTTGACCCTGCAGAGGTAAGCAGGTGTTGCGAGCCGAGAGAGCTCGCTTTTTAGCAACAGGCATTGATTGTATTTTATTAGGTCTGAAAGTTTAGCTGGAAATTAAAGATCCTTTAATTTAGGCATCTTATTTTATTGAGAATTGAGCCACGTGGAATATAGCTGTTGGAAATAAGTTTTCTTTGGCAGAACTTCTTGGGTTGCTGTTGGATTGTTAGTTATGTACAGTGACTGTTAGCTATGGATTACTGTTTATAATTCATTATTTCCAGATTTCTTCACCTTGCTTCCCACACCCACCACCTGCAGTAGCAAAGACTGTATGTATGTACTGTTTTCCCCAAAAATTTAGTCAGTGGCTGGTGATTCGACATTAGAATAAGACTAAATCTGACAGCCTGAAACCTTAAGCAAAGATTTTGGACACAAAGTATCTGGGAAAGAAAGAGAGAGAGAGAAAAAAAACCCAACAACAAATGGTGTGTGAGTTCCACTATTCTCAGCTATATAAACCAACTCAATTTCCTATGTCATATTTCACCCTTTCTATGAACAAACACATTATTATCCAAAATAACTGTGTCACTGGCTGCACATCCGTACATCCTATTTGCTTGCAAAGTACGAACTCTATTTATTTGCTCTCTCAAGTCTTATCAAACATGTAACCGACTCTCTGTGGAACTTTCATTGGATTTACCCATTCCTTCTGTTACCACTGTGGCTTCATTTTTCCTTGGGGATCCCAGCATTAGACCTATAAAGATCCAGTTAATGTCTAAACCCCAGGGGTTTGCTGTGAATGGGGAAACCACCTTTTCCTGATGAATATTTTCCAGTTGACTTAACAGTTAGAGAAGAAAGGCTAACTTATGCCAGTTTACATGCATGGAAATGGTGAGGCAAAAAAAAAAAAAAAAATAAAAATGCCCAATGCGTTATTTATGGCACTTCTTCTCATCTTGTGGAAACCGACTGCTTTGATTCTACCAGACCGTGTTTTCTTTGCAAGTACAATACAATTAAGCTATTTTCAGCTGGCAATAAAATCCTTGAGAACCAAAGCAGATTTGGCCACTTTAAGAGATGAAGACTAATGCAATCTGATAATTAGGTCATTTCACCGCCAAGACAGAAAAAAGCAATTTAATAACATCTCCCATGCAGTAAGACAAGGGCTAAAGCCTCTGGTCCCAGCTGGCAAGGACTATGCTGCAATACAACCTCACATTTACTTCCACAGGGCATCTGCAGATCCCTGCAAGACTGAGGAGCAGGGTGGCTGTGACGGGCAAAGGCAAGGACTGTGCCGGGAAGCAGAAAATACGGGGAGAAAAAGCCCCTTCTTCCACTGATGTGGCCTCGCTGAAATCTAAGAAAAGCATCCTGCTTCTTTGGTGGCTCCTTTTGTTACAGCTTTTACACTGGTATGAAAAGTGAATGTCCTGCCTTCCCAGAGCTGCTCTTACCCCTCGACACCGTTGCTTCTGCAGGTAGCAGATCTTGTCTTGAAAACTCCTCAGACTACAACCATTTCACACAGCTCTTCTAATATTTCAGTCAGGAGGCTCTGCAGTGAGGCAGTAAGAGACTTCTGTAGCTGGGCGACATCAAATTAGAAAACCATTCATTGAGAGAAGGAAAACAAACCCTCACTCACTCTTGAGGGTTAAGTTTTCAGCTGTCTCTCACCCTTCTTTGTCCTGGCTTGTTGCAACAGGAAAGGGTTTTTTAGAAACTTTTCTTGTAACTTCAACTTCCCTGTTTCGGTGGTTTGGAAGTACTTCTCTTGCTGAAGTCCACGCAGCGGAGAGACAGCTTTGTTACCGTTCTCGCTATCTGTATAATAGATTAGAATCGATATTTCATTCTAAGAAGAGCTTTCTGGGCAGGACTGCGCCGACTTTAAGCAAGCTGTAAAATAGCCATGATGTATATGCTTTACCCTTCCTCAGGATGAAATGCGAAATGGCTTGACCTGCAAGTCTGTACTGCTGTGAATAAGTCTTACTCATATCAGCGGATCTGGGGTCTGTGGGTCTAGTAGGTCCGTAGTCTTTATCAGTCGGTTTGCATGAGTAAAGGCTGAGTAAGAGTCTACGAGGTCAGGCTGTAATCTGTAATATCTTGTGGACATTGTGCAGAGATTTGCTGAACCCACCCCCCAGCAAACCGTGTGTATTCTTAGCAGAGCATCTCTTAATAGTAACAGATCACAGCTCTACTTTATTTCGCTTACATATAGATGAGCACATACTTCTTCAAGGTGAGTCAAATTGTTGCTATTTCAGCTGTTGGTAGGACATGTACACTCAGAGGAATGAAGGATTTTTTTCGCCTCTGATATAGGTACATAAACTGCAGCATTTGTGCCTATGGGTTTCAGATCCTGAGGATTTAATAATCTTCATCTTACTGAATGAATAAAATAATTGCAGCCATTCCCTCTCACAGATTTTTTCCTCCAGATTCGTCATTCATAAGAAACTGAACTGTGTTATAGCACTTTTCTTTCACTTAAAAATGAACAGAATCACCCAAGAATAACTTATAAACAGTATGATTGCCTAATGTGCCGGATTGCTCAATGTACACAAGCACTTGCCTTTTCCATCCCTCTCCCCATCATGCACATTCTGCTTATCCTGCTCACATAACACCAGGGGCTTTTAAAACCAGCTGCATTTGGCCACTGTATTTGTTGCTGCAACAATGCGGCGCTTCCTCATTTGGAGTATAGGGAACCCGGCAAATACTGGAAGCGACAGCAACGGCAGTTGGTGGAAATAGTTAGGCAGCAATGCCAGGAGTGTGTTCTTAAAGCCGATACTCCACGAGAAAACATTTGGGCAAAGCATTTTCACCGAGTGTTTAAAGACAGCTACTGTCAAGAGTTGTAAACTTACAAAACAAATGAGAAGGAGGAGGAGGAGGACAGTTTAAGCAACTACGGGTGACCGCAGGCACTGGCATTGCTGTGAAAGCAGGGAATCGTATTTAAAGCCTGTTCTGGACGTTGTAAGGAAGCTCCTGGAGGAGAGTGGCTGACCCACTGGGACCAGCCTGTTCCTCAGCAGCTCCAGGCAGAAGACCTGCCTGCTGATTAATGCCGCCTTGCCCCCAAAGCATCCCCAGCACCCGTTTTCTGGGTGTCGCAGAGGCTCCCTGTCGCAGTCCTGGGTGCAATTCAAGGTGTTCACGCCAATTTCTCCAGCTGCCTGTGGTTGGCCAACCTTGCATCCAGCAGCCACCTTCATTCCCAGTTTTCCAGCACCCACGCAGGGCTCCCTGCTGCATTTCAGCTGCTGGCACTGAGGGGCTCAGCTGGCGAGGGCAGCGGCCACCTGCCTCCGAACCTGCCACCCCTGCACTGCCCATCGGAGAGGGAGGCTGGCAAACCTCACGGCGTGCTTACAAGGCCGGGTTTGCTCCTGCAAGGCTCCCGGCCAGAGGTTTCATCCTTATTTTCTTTGTCTTAGGCCATGTCTGCTGTAGAGAGGACAAGCTATTAAAAATCATCCCGATTTCTGCATATTGCAACAACGGCCACTCAGCCTGCTGAGTGAGCTGCCACAGGTGATCCAGAAAACAAAGAAATGGATCCTCCGTGCTGCAGCTGGGCAAATACTTCCCTGGCTTCCAGCTTTGCTCTGAAAGAGCTTAGTCCAGGGATGAAAGGTGTTGTTTGGGAAGGGACGTTTGAGTGGGGTTGGAGGAAGAGTGTTAATCTGGCTGCTGAGCTGTGGGGTGCTGGACTCGCTCCTGATGCGTGTCAGGGGCCACGTTGGGGAGGGGACCCCCCGCACGTCGGCCCTTCCCAGCGCTCAAACAAGGGATGGGACAAAAGGGACCAAACTTGGCTCTCCCGGGTGTTTTTCCGCACTACCCGTGCCCCCCATCCCCGAGGAGAAAACGGGAGTGAGCAGCCCACCGACCCCACGGGGACCTCCGCGGGGTCCCGGCCGTGTCCTGCCCGAGCCCTGCTGTCCGGGGGGGCGCTGGCGGGCGCGGGGGGGCGCTGGGGGAGGGGATGCCCTGGCAGGTGCTGGACCCCCGCTGGCGCAGCCGGAGGGCGCAGCCCGAGCCCAGCCCCGGGCAGCCCCGTCGCCTCCCCGCGGGTCCCCCCCGCCCCTCCCCAGGTCCCCCCTCCGGCCCGGCGGGTCCCCCCCCGGCCCCTCCCCGCGGGTCCCCCCGGCCGCCCCCCCGCGGGTCTCCCCCGCCCCCCCGGCCCGGCGGGGCAGCCCCGGGCCCCCTCCCCGCGGGTCCCCCCCGGCCCGGCGGGGCAGCCCCGGCCCCGCCGCAGCCCCCGGCCCCCCTGCCCCGCCCCCCGGCCGCCATTGGCGCGGCGCAGCGCGGGGGCGGGGCCGGCGGGGCCGCTATTAAACATCACATGGCAGCCGCGGCGCGGGGCAGCGGCTCATCCAGTGCCTGAGCGCGGCGCGGGGCGGTGGCGGGCACCGGGCACCCCGGGACTGGCTTGTGCGTCCCCCCGGCTGCGGGATCTTACCCCTTGGAACTCCACGGGCACCCTGCAGGGGCAGCGGCAGGTAAGCGGCGCCTTCTCTCTCCATCGCCTCGGGACGCGCAGTCAGCTCGCCTCCAGGTGCCGCCGCGGCTGGCGGGGGCAGGGGGATGCGCCCCAGCTCGGGGGGCGGCCAGTGTCCCCGGGTCCCCCCCCGGCCCGGCTTTCGGTGCCGCTGGCTGTGCTGCACGCCCGGGCACAGCCCTTCCAAGGGGGAACTCCTGCCTTTCTCATGCACCATCCCCGAGCTATTCTCGGTGCCTAAAATAATTAGATAGGTATGCTGCGAACACTCGAGCATCTGCTTGCAGCATCTGTTTGTGTTCATAACTTTCCATGCACCAGCTGCTTCCCCCCTGCCCGCCCCGGGATGTTTTATTCTGGGGAAGGGCTGGAAGTTTGCATGACAACTCGGCGTCGCAGCAGTAGCACCGCTCCATCCCTTTCCATTCTTCTCGCCTGTTGTTTCCTGTACAAGAGAGGTCAAAAGCATCAAGTCTTCGAGATCAGATGCGTGTTTTTGAAAGGAGCGTCCGAAATGTTTTATCGGGGTGTGAAATGAACCTGTAACTTCATTCATTGGCATTCTGGAAACGGGGTGTGTGTGTGTGTGTGTGTTATTTTTAATCATCCTGCCAAAAAAATAGGAAGAAAGCAAAAAACCCCAAACCCAAACAAAAACAAACCTTGCAGCTGGGGAGCTTGTGAAGAGACTGTATTGTTTCAACTTAGTTCATGACAGTGAAAGGAAAAAATACTGATAAGGAATGGCAGATTTATTCGCAGGCTTGAGCGACTGCTTTGTCATCTCCCTGGGGCGGGGGCAGCTGGGGACCCACAGGTGGCCTGGGCTGAGCCAGCACCCCCAGCGCTCTGCCCCCTGCCCGTCGCCACCCCCAGCCCGCAGGCAGCCCGCACTTGTTTCTGTGTTCCAGCCTTACCTTTACACTTGTTTGCTTTTCCATCCTCACAGCCGGTGCATCAAGTACACCCCCTGGTGATGACTATTCCACTTGTAGTTATTTTGTCATCAGCTAGAAATATCCTGAACCCGTCTCCTTCGCAGGACAGCAGATGCAAACACCACTTGTCCTTTCCTTTCTCCTATTTCTTCGCACCCATTTCCCTACATCATCTACTCTTTTTTTTTTTTTTTTTTTTTTTTTTTTCCCCTTTCCCACCGCCTAAGCGTGAAGGACAGATCCTTCTCCTGAAGGCAGCTCAGGACTTTGTGTAACTTGAGTCCTACCCAAACCAGTGGAGAAGCCCTGGGGAATGACTTTTAAGTAATGCAGGGGTCTGGAGAAAGGTTACAGGGGTGGTTGTGCCCAGCAGCGAGGGAGCTGGGGCTGTGGGAACAGGCTTCGCTGGGGCGAGCAGCTCCTTTGTTCTGCGTGCCGAGGGCAGCAGGGGAAGGCGCTTGGTGAAGGTGGTGCTGTGCTCTCTTAGCAACATGTGCCCGGCTGGCTGCACGGCTGTGTGGCGTCAGCCTGGGAATAACTGCTCCAATGCTCATTAGTGCTTCTCTCTCAACACCCCACCCCCCCCCCCCCCCCGCTCTTTTTGCACTTCAGAGTTTTTGCTCAGCGTTAAACCTTCTGCACAGAACCCCCTTTGAGCTGTTGTGGAGTTTCGACGCGCGATGTTAACGTCTTTGGGGGGGGGAGGTCTTGAAGGGGATGCTTGCTGAGGGGGAAAGTGAGGGTTTGGGCTCCTCATCGTGGCATTTCCACAAACGTTGTTTCAGAAACGCTGCAGATGCAGCACAGCCCTGTGTTCCTCTCCTCCTCCAAGCATCCCCTTGCAGCAGAGCAAGCCTGGGGCTCTCCCATCCCATCTCATCCCTTCCCGGTAATGCTGGGTCCGTGCCTGTGCTGGTAATTACAAGCTGCTTTGCTCTAATCTGGTGTTCTCTTCCAGGAGGAAAGGTAGCTTGAATTAATCACAATAACACACCTAGTGATGATTGAATTTGCAGCTGCGTGTGTGTGTCTGGGTGCAGTGTGTTGGGCCCAATTATACAAAGATTTGGGGTGGTTGGTGGGTACCGCGTTGGCTTCTTTTGCCCAGCGAGGCTTGTGCGGCTGGTCCCACACTACCTTGGCATCTTTAGTGCCACTAATATGTGATAATGGGGGGGGGCGGGGGGGGGGGGGGCAGCAAACTTGTTTTGCCTTCGAGCAGCAGGTGGATTAGCAAAACAAGAACCATTAGATTTTCATGCTAGTTTGATTGTTTCTGGGATTTGGGGGGAACCTCTGCTGAAGCTAGCTGTGAAAGTCAGGGTGAACACCCATCAGGCAGCTGGAGGATCTAC
Organism: Falco biarmicus; assembly: GCF_023638135.1. Lineage (NCBI taxonomy): Eukaryota > Metazoa > Chordata > Aves > Falconiformes > Falconidae > Falco > Falco biarmicus. Next base: position 2,648,039 of record NC_079288.1, on the reverse strand, counting down.
CGGGTGTTCGACAGAGCCTGTGCTGCCGAGCGGGAGCACAGTCAAACCTGCCGTGTTGCCCTGGCCAGTCCCTGCTCACGGTGCTGGTGGTGCTGCCATCCCCGGCATCCTCCATGCACTTGCGTTCAGGAAGAGAGGCAGTTTGTGCTGTAAAAGAGAGAAGACAACTCTGCCGCGGCACAGCATGCCAGGGCTTTGTTGTCTAAACTTCAGGCAGTCTGTAAAGGTCGAAGAGGGTGGCCCCAGGCACAGCCCGGGAGTTTAAAGATCCTCAGAGCCAAATTGGTGCAGGTTCGCTGCCAAGGGCTGAGTGCCGACAGCTTCGGGCTAGGAGGGAGAAATGCTGCACCAGGTACAGCAGGCAGAAGGTGCTCAGCCATTCAGAGCAGGAATATGACGGTGTATGATACATAATTTGGGTCCAAAACTTCTGAATGCAGCCAGCGGCGAGCTGGTGTTAGGATTTCAGTGATTTGTGGAATTCAAACAAATGTCTTCGGGTCAAGACTTTTGCAGGGGGAAGCTGCACATTCAGACACTTGAGACTTCACAGCTTATCTTTCCCTCCACCGCAAGTCTTCCTCTAAAATCCAAAAGGCAATGCCGGGGGAGGGGGAACACCTTCAAAATAAACTTTCCTAGGCTGTGTGTTTCCACCAGCTTGAAAGAAAACAGACTTTGAATGTGGAAGTCGAACACGACTATGATTATAGGATGTGGTTTATAAAAGTGATCTATTTGCAGACCAATGCAATGGTTTTCCAAGAAGTTTTTTGTGCAGAATGTATTAATAGCAGTTTTGCTTCCCCGCTCCCCGCCCCCCCTCCCCTGCCGTGTTCAAGTTTCAGCCCCAAAAATTAAGTGAACATAAGAAGAATACCTTTGTGCTTTTGAGAATAATATCCTGATGGGAATGAGAAACCCCATGATCCAAAAGGCGTGAAGGGGAAAAAGGTGCGTAAAGCCTTTGCACAGTGTAGGCAAGATGGTCAGATAGGGAAGAGGGCAGCTGCACCATAAACCTGCATTGCTGGGAGCCGCACTGAAAACTGGGCATTACCGAACCTACCAAAAGCTGCCAAAATGTCTTGTACGGTGCTGAAGTCACAGATGACTAATCTCGGCAAGTAGGCACTGGGACGCATTCTTGCACAACAAACAGAAATGAGGAAAAAAGAGAAGGTAAAAGTAAATGCTTAAGAGATTCTAGAGGGAAAACCAGCCTGTGTGCCACTGTGAGCATGGCGTTTTCTGTTTGTCACCTGCTTTTCTCCTAACAAGTGCTGCTGACCTCAAACCCTTGTAATGTGGCTGAAGGATGTGGGGGGCCTGAGGAGCTGTTTGAAATCTCTCAAGTTTTTGGAACCCCTCTGCAGGGCGTTAGGGGCTGCTTTGGGGAAAGGAGATGAACTCTTACCTGCAGCTGCTGTCAGACGGGTGTCAGAGGAAGAGGCACAGAGTACTGAAGCCGCTTTGTGGGCAGAGGTCGTGCTCCTTGGTGGCTGCAGATTTGTTGGGTTTTGAACAAACTCAGATGAGTTTTGATAATACTGATTTATGAAGAGCATCGTGATTTAATCCCTCACTGCTGTAAATGGTACTGAAGTCTCCTCTCCTACGCCAAACGGGCAGCAGACATTCCCCATCACTTGGTTTTAGTTTTATTTCCTCCATGGGGTGCACATGTGGATGGAGCCGTTGCATTAACGCATCTCTTCTCCTCTGCAGTATTTCAGTTACATTTCCTGATATACAGTACATGACTTAATGGGTGACGCACTTGTTAAAAGCTTAACCTGGGTCTAAGCCAGACCTCCCTGAAACAAGTTTGGTGGCTTCTACCCTCAGGAAGAAGCTTTTGTAGCCTCTCTGCTGAGTCTTAATTGCTGACATTTAAGACCCACAGGATGCTCAGAACCGTTACCCATGGGAGACGGAACTGGCTGCCTCGGGCTCCCGAGGGGAAGGTGCTGGTCCTTGCTACCAAAGGTATTAGGAAGACCCTCGGCCAGTGCTACTCCATCATAGCCTTTTGCTAGTTGCATTAGGAGCAGATGAGTGTCGTTGCAAGGTTTAGTTTGCTTCCTATAACTTAGCCAAATGTAAGCATAAAAAACCACACAGAACCCAGTGAGTCTGGAGTTAGAGGAACTAATGCAGCCCTTATTCCTGCCATTTGCAGAGACTACACAACTCTTTTTCTTTTTCTTTTTTTTTTTTTTCCCCCCCCAGTTTAATTAAAACAAAGTTATATGCAATGTGAATTCATGGAAATCCCTGACACTTGCATTTTCCAAGTTTATTGCTTTTCTCAGGTCACATCATCTTCCCTTTTGCACGGTCCTTTCTTTATCATGGGTAAAACAGTCCAGGAGCGACAAATTGTATGTCATGAAAAACTGCTTCAGTCCTTATATTTGAACAGATGGATGTCAGGGCTAATTGTTTGTTTCAAAATAAACAGAAAACACAGTTGTAAGTATTAGATAGGTTCTTTGCACATCTGGCTTTAAAGTGAATATTGCCTAGACACTTGTGTGACACTGTCACTTCAGGGCTGTCACTTAGGAAGGGTGATGCCTTTGTACTAATGATGTCACTTCTGTCAATACACAGCTGTGCACATCGTGCATTCCAGAAAATGCTGCCGTTAAGAGTAAGGAAACTTCCTGCAGGTCCATTGGAGTAATTGTACTTGATTCTTTCAGGTTTGATACCTTACCCTGTTCCTCCAGGATCTAACACGATGTTTCTTTTTCTCTTGCAGACCATGCCCTCTCTATGACGGTTACTTGCTAAGCTAACTCTGCATGCCAGAAGACTGTCCTTGGTTGATCCAAGGGCTTTCGGGGACTCCGGCCTCTCCCCAGTTTTTCTGTGTGTGTGTGTTCCTCTAGAACTTTCAAAACTGTTTCTCCAAAGGGTTTTGCAGAAACTTAGACTGTTTTCTAAAGCAGAAGCACCTCAGTCCACAGCAGTAGTGATGGGCAGCGTGCGAACCAACCGCTACAGCATCGTGTCTTCAGAAGAGGACGGCATGAAGCTGGCAACCATGGCTGTTGCCAACGGTTTTGGGAATGGAAAGAGTAAGGTACACACCAGGCAGCAGTGCAGGAGCCGCTTTGTCAAAAAAGATGGCCACTGCAATGTCCAGTTCATTAACGTGGGTGAGAAGGGACAGCGATACCTGGCAGACATCTTCACCACTTGTGTGGACATCCGCTGGAGGTGGATGCTAGTTATCTTCTGCCTGACTTTCATCCTCTCCTGGCTTTTTTTTGGCTGTGTGTTTTGGTTGATTGCACTGTTGCATGGGGATCTGGAGAATCAAGAAAATAGCAAACCTTGTGTCTCTCAAGTGAGCAGCTTCACCGCAGCCTTCCTGTTCTCCATCGAGACCCAGACCACGATCGGCTATGGCTTCAGGTGTGTCACAGACGAGTGCCCCATCGCAGTTTTCATGGTGGTTTTCCAGTCTATAGTAGGCTGCATCATTGATGCCTTCATCATTGGTGCTGTCATGGCAAAGATGGCTAAGCCAAAAAAGAGAAATGAAACTCTAGTCTTCAGCCACAATGCCGTGGTGGCCATGAGAGATGGAAAGCTGTGTCTGATGTGGCGTGTGGGAAACCTGAGGAAAAGCCACTTGGTGGAGGCACATGTGCGAGCACAGCTCCTCAAATCCAGGATCACGTCAGAAGGGGAGTACATCCCCTTGGATCAAATAGACATCAATGTAGGGTTTGACAGCGGGATAGACCGCATATTCCTGGTCTCCCCAATTACGATAGTACACGAGATAGATGAAGACAGTCCTTTGTATGACTTGAGCAAACAAGACATGGACAATGCTGACTTTGAAATTGTAGTAATATTAGAGGGCATGGTGGAAGCTACCGCCATGACTACCCAGTGCCGTAGCTCATATCTGGCAAATGAAATCCTCTGGGGCCACCGCTACGAGCCTGTACTCTTTGAAGAGAAAAACTACTACAAAGTGGACTACTCAAGGTTCCACAAAACATACGAAGTGCCCAACACACCCATCTGTAGTGCCAGAGACTTAGCAGAAAAGAAATACATTCTCTCTAATGCAAACTCCTTTTGCTACGAGAATGAAGTGGCCCTCACCAGCAAAGAGGAGGACGAGATTGACACGGGGGTGCCTGAGAGCATGAGCACAGACACCCACCCGGACATGGACCACCACAACCAAGCAGGGGTGCCTCTAGAGCCACGGCCGCTACGGCGGGAGTCGGAAATATGAGTGACAAATCCTTCCTCTCTCTTTTGGTTGAAAGGAAAAAAAAAAAAGGAAAGAAATACATCTATCGGTCAAAGGCACGTTGACCTGAGAAGTTGGCCCAGAACAGTTTTCAGACAACGGTACTGTTGAAGAGCGGGGTGAAGGCAAGCAGACCTGAGAAACCCAGGCTGGTTTTAGGGCTGTCCTCAGAGGAGGGACGACAGAAAATGAACTCTAAACACAAAGCACTAAACATGTCTAAGTATGAACAGAAGGCACATATGTTGTAGAATAAATTATGTATATATTTTTTTACAAAACTTGAACTTGCAGGCAAGCTTTGGTTGGGTTATTATTATTTTTTTTTCAACTTTTTCCAGAATGCTTCTCTCTAGGGAACAAGAATGTTTTTAATGGCATAACAAAGGCAAGAATCTGCCTTATTATTATTATTATAATTATTTTTTAAAAAGCTGCTGCTAACTACATGAACACAAATGGTTATTTTTGTTGCAGTGTAGTTTTTATTTTCTCTTGTGTAATTTAAAAAAAAAAAAAGTCAGTGTTGAACTTTTTGGGTTGAAAAGCTGGTGATCACTTCAGAGAGGCCGACATTGTCAGAAAGTCTAAACTCCTTTTGAGGCCAGTAGTTTGATAGTTAGAATCAATTTCTCTCTTTCCAATTACATAAGGGGCATTATGTAATATCAGGCCAATCCGTAGCCTCCAGCAAAATTATGATTTTTGGGGGGAGAATTTAATTCTCTTCTAAAGGAAAAATGAGAAATAAAAAATATATATACATAGAAAAAGTACTAAGTTAAAACTACCTAAATGTATACCAAAGAAAATGCACAGTTTTGCACAGCGGAGTTTATCTTAAAAAAAAAACAAAAAAAACAAAAAAAAACAAAAACCAGGCTGCTTTAAACAAAAAAGATTTCAAACCTCAGACACTTTTTTTTGGTTTTTTTTTTTCTTCTTTTTTTCTTTTTTTTTTTTTTTTTTTCCTCTTTTCTTTTTAAGACCTTTATTTTGCACCTTATTCTAAAAGCTTAAGATTCAGATCTCAAGTGAGCTAGGACTCCTCCCCTTTCCCCCTGCTCTTCCATGGGGAAATAAATTCCCTTCCTTTCTGTAAGGAGAAGTGCAGTGGGGGGAAAGCAAACAGCTGCCCTCCCGGTCGCTGCGGCAGAAGGTCAAGTGTCAGTGCAGGCATTCCCAACGCGGCGCTAGAGCCCAGCGCCACCGCAGCCTCCCAGAACCGAGCCACCCTCGCCACGCTGCCGGAGCCCAGCCCCTTGGCTGTGGTACCGCTCCGGCCTCACCAGGCACGGGCGAAGCTGCTGGTCCATGCACGAGGCTCGCTGCTGGAGCAGGCGTTTGGGCACCGATGAACTGAGCAGTAGAGAAATCCCTGGGAAGAGGTTTTTTGGAAGAGGAAGGGAGAGGGTAACGGAGAGGAAATAGAAAACAACATTTAGGAGCCAGCATTTGGGAATGGCACAGGGATTGTAGCGTTTTGGGGGGAAAATGCTTCTCTTCAGCAGGGTGAGGGTGTCAGAAAAAAGTCTATTTTCCATCTCATTTAGAGAGGGATTACGTGGGGAGGATGAGGCTGCAAGGTGAGGTCCATCTCCTGCCTCCCCTCCCTGGCAAACGCCAGCTGAGTGGCCAGCGGCTGGGACGCGTTGCCCAGCTCCGAATGGATTTTGTGACCTTCAGCCAAGCTCTGGCTCTGGTGGCATTTTGACTCCTTCACCCAGGCGGCTTGAAATTCTCTGTGCCTCTAAGATCAAGGAGACGGCGAACCTGCGCTTCACGCCCGCTCCCCACGGAGCCGGCGGAGGGGTGTTGGGGGGGACGATAATCCTAGTCAACTCTCGCAGTATTGGATCACTCTATGCCATTAAAAAACAGCTTGTTCTAGGTCTAATGTCTTCTGCAAACAGATAATCTGTGAAGGCCTCTGGCCCCTTCCAGCCCTGCCTGAAAGAAATGCCTGCAACGAGAAATGGTTTCTGATAAGATGCTATCTACAGTGGGTGGGTTCGAAACTATGGAAATTTGACATTGTAAACATGGATTTGGCTACTAGAGGAGGCAGATGATGAAGTGTTAAGTCCTAAGGCTTTTGCTGGGGTGGCGGGACGTAAAAGAAACTAAAGGTTGAACATGTCAAGGTGATTTGATTGCAGTTTCTGGGTCAACAGTAGTGAAGGCAACTGAGTGCTGCTAGTGCTGCTATTGTGATATTCTTGTACAAGAAAAAAACAACACTAAACCAAAGAGTATTCAGTGGAAGAGAGCGTGCATGAGAGCACAATGGGGAAGGGATGGAAAAGGGAGGCTGACCAGGAGAAAGGGGTCCTGCTCTCCAGGCCAGCATCCCCCAGGTGCACAGTGCTCCCACTAAATGATACTTGAGATAATTGAGGGAGGGATGAGAGACGGGGGACGGGAAATGCAGGATTCAGCTTGTTTCTTTACAGCAAAAGAAATTCAGAGGGGAAATAAAACCCAATCTCCTCCCCCTTAACATTTCTGGTGCAGAGGTTTTGGGTTTGGGGTTTTTTTTTGTTTTGTTTTGTTTTTCAAGTCAGTTTTTCAGAAATATTTTTAAAATGTACATTTTATAAAGTTTATCAAGTATTTTCATATTTAAAGCCAAATGTAAATAGAAGTCTGTAAAGGAGGACAAGGAGAAGAAGAAAAAGAAAAGGCCACAAAAAGTATAAATTCTGCTCGGCAGTCTCAGCTAGCTAGTACTTAGATGCTACCGGTTAGCATGATTTTTAGCAAATACGTGCAAGCCTTATAGGATTCCTAATGCTATGAACTTCTCTTTATTTATTTTTAAGCATGGACTTTTAATTTGAAAACATGTTCTAGTTACTGGCATTTTTAAAATTTACCAGCTTTCTGAGTGCTAGTCTTGTCAAGGATGTGCATTGAGGTAATCCATTACACTCTCTGCCGCATTTTTTTTTTTTTTTTTTGCTTTTCTTTTTTAACAACCCTTTGTCTTTGCTGACTGAATCTTACATTGCAGAACTGCACTCAGCCTCTGGCTCCGGGAAGCTGCTAGAAAGAGACCTGCAATGTAGACTCCATGGTACCCTTGCCCCTTGTCTGTCATTTCTGTGTTTCTCAACGCGCCGTGGTAAGCCCGGTATAGGACAGACTATTGTAGCACACTTCTACAGCAGCAAATTGGGTTAGTCGTTTTAAAAAAATGCTGTTATTTTGTAAAGGACTACAGAGTGACTGACAGTGTTTCTTCAGTTCCCGATGATCCTGGGCCACGCTGATGCTTAATTAGGGGCCCTTTAAACTGACTGAGCTCTACCCGCAGGCTCCAACGGGCGTTTGGCCTCTTTAGCACGGATGGAGTTGGCTCAACTGGCTCGCACAGAAGGTTTATACTGTATTTCGCTTAGGGTCTGGGGGGGAATATGTTATTTCTGCCCTTCCCTGAAAATACTTGAATGAGACACATTGTCTAAACCATAATACTGCATACAGTGACAAAAAGCGTTTCCGAGGCAGGTGGGGATTGATCTCTTCTTTCCGCTGTCTCTTCCGTGCGAGTTGTACTCGGTTAAGTAGCAAGGGTCAAAACCATTACCTATTAGCTGTGTTTAACGATACTCTCTCCCAGCCATGATAAACTTCTTTGTTGTTAGTTTAGCACGCGCTCCTCTCGGAAAAGACAAAGGGTCCAGATTTTTTGTTTGTTCTCTTAGGTCTTCTTTTTCACGATGGATTACAAGGTAAAACTGAGAAGTACTGTAATGTCTTTAAATTATGGCTGCTTACGACCATTGTGAAGTAGAAGGGTGCTGCATAGTTGCCATCCCACAGCCAGCAAGAAACTGATTTTGTAATGACTTTTGGCCTGCAGCTATTGTAAGGTGAACAATCTAGGCATCTGACAGTTGTCCATTACTATTTTCCTGTTTGCAGCCTTTTTGTATCAAAGTCTTCCTAATGTACTGCACAAATTGTGGATTGTACAGATTTTTATATATTATGTCTTATTTTATTATTTCTAAATAAATAAAAAAAATTGAGAATGAACGGATGTGTGCAGTATGTATGTAAATGAAGTAGGGAGACGAGCCTGGAGGTTATGATGTAGCTCTGTTTGTGGCTGGCTGAGCAGGGTCACCAAAGCACTTTGAGGAAGGTTGTCCTCTCCCTTGACAAAAGGCAGGAGGAAAGGCGATCCCATCATTATTTTCCAGCTGAGGACACAAACAGGGTGCAGTATAAGGCAGCTTGCACCAGAGGAAGGTCTGCCCTAAAGAGACCAAGGGACTTTCTTAAGGTCATTCCTGGACCTGCAGAGCTCCAGGTCATTAGCTACAAGTTGCATGAAATGGGAAAAAAGCTCCAAGTCTGTATAAACTGCAAAGCAGGGGAAGGGCAGGGGGAAATGAAAACACAGAGCATAAGCAAGCGCATTGAAAGATTTGGAAAGGGATTAAAAAATCAAGCAGGAAACTCATCTTCAAATCCCCATGTTTTATGTTTGCCTGGAACATCCCCTTATTGAAATGATGCTCCTCAGCTCAGCTCAATTCCAAACATGCTCACCGTAATCTTCACGCATGCCTCATTTGTCTGGAGTCCTGAGCCCGGTGTCACAGGAGCCGGGGTTTGTGTGATGGGATGGGGACGTGGGACAGGGACCGGCCCCGAGTGACCAAAAGCGCCGCAATGCCCTTATTTGTCTGGGTTGGAAAGCTCCTGCCCTGCTGTGTGTGTGGCCTCCAGGGCAGATACTGAGGCTGCACGACTGTGACTCAGCTCAAAACTGCTGATCTAACCGGACTCAAACATGATGCCACGGCCGAGGATGGCTGTGAAACATTTCAGCGCAGTTTTGACCCCTCTGCTGATTTTTCAAACTTTTTATCAGTCTGTAATGCTATTAAACAGTGCCTCGGATGGAGACCTGACCCTATCTAGAAGGATTCCATTTATAAATTCAAATGCACTTTTCAAATCTAATGGTCTCTTGGAAAGCTTACAGTAATAATTACAGGGCTGGATTTAGAGATACAGATTAGCTGTCACAGCCTGGATCTGCTTATTCTCCCTACTGGAAAGCATCTTCTGTGAGAGCTGCTCGTTGCCCTGACCCCGGCTTTGATGTTTGCTGCAGGGGCAGAGGGTCGGGGGCCACTATCTGCAGATTCCGCCTGGCTCGCACCCCGTCCCTAAATCATTAGCACCCTCTCCTGTCAGTGCCTTTCCCTTCTCTTGGTGGCCACTGGTCCGGTCAGGTGAAGTCAGCATAAATGTAGCAGCAAAGCACAGACGGCGTGGTTTTGTAGCTATCAAGGTAATAGCAAAACTCTTCCCCTCCTAGCTGGGTGCATCTAGCAAGCAGCAAGCATGGACTGCGGGCTGCATGTGCATACTGCCTGAATCTCGACAGCGTGAGTAAAATGCCATGGAAGACGTAACAGCATGGGTGTTGGCGTGCCAGCACCAGCAGGACACAGGCAACGCTGTCTGCTGCCCGCGGGGTGCCCGTGCCCTCAGCAGGTAGCGTGGGAAGGGGTTTTTCTCACCAGCCTAGCAGGGCTCACGGAGCCTTTCCAGGTGCCAAGCTCATGCTGACTGCAGGTTTCATCGGTGTGCAAAAATGTGTAATGATGTTTAAAGAAACGTCCATTCTTTCAAGATGTTTGAACTGAGCTCGTGATTTCAGGGGAGCCTGTTTCATGGTTCTGGATTCTTGGCAGGTGGAGATCACCATGCAGGGAAGGATTTGGATGAGATGCTATCTGGGATTCAACACCCGCCTTGTCTGGATTAGCTCATTTGTCCTGGTGTGATGGGCTTGTCAGATCTTTCAGGAAGGGGCTGTTGGCTTTGCAGGGGGGTTCAGTGTACATGTGGGGTCCCCACGGCTTCTTGCACCCCTCAGGGCAGCAGCATAAGGAGTTGTGTGTTAAAACTGGGGGAGATAGAATAGGGGGGGGGGGAAGTTGGCAAAGTAGAATGTTTCAGACTGGGTTTTGCTTCTCTCTCTGTTTGCTCTTTGGTGTGCAGGACGCGGCTGTTTCACCTGCACGGGGGTAACAGCCCCCGCTGGCTTCCAGACAAGTGGGATCTGGAAGCACTTGCAAACTTCCATCTACATTCAACAAACTGGCAATCTTTGGACCTGTGCACAGCGCAGAAGCAGTGATGAAAGTCACACCAGGACCACTGATGCTGCGAACACAAAAGCCATGTGTCCTCACGGAGGAAGCCAAAGAGCAGCAGGAATCCCTGCAGCGCTCCCTAACCCGCCAAGCAAAGCTGAACTCTGACCATCACCCCGCTATAACTGCGATGGCATTTCAGGGAAACTAGAGGATGAGTGAAAACAACTAAATGATCGTGGAGTCACTTGGTGAGGTCTGAGATGAAAATTTCAAAGTTTCAGATGAGGGAATGGGGACAGGTCTTTGTGAATCGAGTAGCTACGTGGGAGCGACAGCTGCCGAGACATGGAAAGCCACAGCAGTATGTCACACTCATGGCAATTCTGTATTTCTTCTATTAGGAGAAGGGGAAGAAACATCATCCCAGGAGCACACACTGCCAGGGGAACACCAGCAACATTGCATGAACCATTCGTATCACATCCAGCACAAGCATCAGGGGCAGACACAGTAACACCGGCTACTGCAACGCGCCAAGACAGGTTGGATGTGGCTTTGAGCAACCTCATCCAGTGGGAGGTGTCCCTGCCCATGGCAGGGGGCTGGAAAGAGATGATCTGTAAGGTCCCTTCCAACCCAAACCATTCTGTGATTCTATGATAAGACCTGCAGCAGGCTGCTCCATGCTTTTGGCAGTTCTCCAGATGGAACTGAAATCCATAGCTAAATCCTTCCATTTATCTGGTGCCTCGGGTAGACTTTATTTTGCAGGGAGTTACCATCATTTTATAACCCTCACGGCCACCTGAAGCCTTTTTTTTTCTTTTTAGCTTGATGCATTGCCTTTGCTTTGTCTTCTCCTGCAGATCAGAGAGATGTTTCTGCTGGTTTGCCAGTGTCTGGGGAGACAACAGAAAAGTGAAAGCAATGGAGATTATAGAAAGGTCAAGAATATAAAAATGAAATATTCTCTTGAAATATATATTTTTTTCTCTTTCCAAAGTTTTCTCTGAAGTACAGTCTTTAATCTAGCACCAACATTTACAGCTTGTTTGACTGTGCATATCCAGGTTGTTATATGAAAGCAAATGCATTTCGTATTTTTGGGTGGGCAGGGCAGAAAGGGGCTACAAATACACCTGTTTCAGTGACGTATACATTTTCTATTACTCTTTAAAAAAAAAAAAATAGTGCTTTTACCTTTTCCTTCCTTACGGGCTTGGATTTCAACCCATAGATACTGGAAACAGAATTTATTTTAAAAATGCACATT